>NW_006434181.1:399344-419967 GCF_000325575.1 Pteropus alecto | reverse complement strand
AGTGCTGGGCTAAGAATTAGAAGTCAGGGATTGTGTCGTTGTGACACTTATGAGCTCGGCTAATTAGTTGCCTTGGGTCTCGGGGTTTTCTGTGACTTGGGGCTCTGATTTTGAGTTTCCTCTTCTGTGAAAGGAGCATAATAGTTCCTGCCTGCAGGGCTGTGTTGAGGATCAGATGTTGTAAGTACACCCCACAGTGGACATTTAACCTGAACTTTAATGTATAACTGGGAGTTTCCCCAGGAAAGTGAATGTGGTTCCTGGTAGATGGACTAGAATACGCAAAAGTACTGAGTCATAAAAGAACTTGGGTATTCAAGGAAGAGTAAGGAGTCCTGTTTGGATAATCATGGAATATGGGATTGGAAAAAGATACAGCTGGAGAAGGAGGCTGGGGCAGTTCCCACAGAGCTGTACCTCCCACAAAGGGATTTTATTTGACTACTGCAGGTCTGGGGGAACCTCTTAAGAATTCCTGTATTTAGAAGCTCCTCAAGCTTTCCAGTGGAGCTGTCTAGGGTCTGCATACCTCAGGACCCCATGTAGAGTAGAATGGGAACCGGTGGGATAGGGGGTGATGGTGAGACTTTTGCCTTTGCCTTAGAAAGCAGGACTCTGTAACTTTTTTCTTACACAGGGGGGACAAGACATCCTGTCTATGATGGGTCAGTTAATGAAGCCGAAGAAGACAGAAATCACAGGTAAGAGAAACAGCAAGGCCTGTGAGCCAGAAGTGGAGCTGGAGGGCCCTGGATTCTGATATCCTTCCTGTGCGAGGTGCTGTGAGTGACTCCCCAAAGCTGAGGAAGTGTCTCGGAACATGTTCTTTCTTCTTTTCCCTTCAGAGCCTGACCTTACCCTAATAGTCTGTTTAGACAGCTGAAAGCATACTGTATGTTCTCTGGCCGGGTCTGCTAGCATACTCTTTTGACTGCATTCAATATCTTTGCACTCATCTTTGGAGATGGAGGCCTTCACAGTCTCTGGTCCCTTTGAGGTCCCAGAAATGTGGATTGTGTTGCCCCAGCTCTTCAAGATAGTTTCTGCCAGAGCACACCTGAACACAGCAAACTCCCCTGCCTAGGTACCAGACCACCCTCTGCTGCTAAGGTTCCCCAGCCCACCATGCTCAGCCTCTTGGGCACTTCCCAGAGCTTGGCAGGAATGTTGCTTGCTCCCTTGTGGACCTTTAGTTTAGCATGCTTCTCTTCCCAGCTGGTGCATCCCTTTTTTTCTATTTACCACCTATAGCTTTGTCACCTTAAAATATTAAACACGAAAGCATCTTTTTAATTTAAGTTTTAGCCAACAGAGTGATCTGAGACCTTTCTATTAGAGTCACCAAGAGCAGTTACTATATTTTAACATGATTTTGGCCATGTATCCCCATTTGACCATTCCTGCCTCATGTTGGGCTTTGTTGGAAGATACTGTATCAAATCTTCATATTCTGTTTGTGAGCCGTTCCCTCCTGATGATAGTGCAGGAGCTGGTTTGGAAAATGAGAACTATGACCTTAGATGGGTTCTTTAACTTTTGAGAGACTCATCCCTTTTAGACCTCTGAAATTGGACCTTTCCTCCGAACCTTTCATTCCTCATGGGTTTCCTTCCAGAAAGGATTCTACACATGTCTTCTATTCATTCCTTCATTCCTTTGTCCAGGCACTTGAATGAAAGTTAATTAACCTAAGCTTTGAAAGGGTCATTTGCCAGTGCAGAACAAGAAAATTTACATATGGAAACTCATTTCATCCATGACTCCCGAACACCAGTGTCTCTGGGATTAGGCAGGGAGCTAAGTTTGGGTGCATGTGAGTAATAAGGCCTGGTGAGGAGTGTGACTTAAAGCACTTCTTTGGGGGAAGCTGCTGATTTTGTGACTTCTTGTGTAATTATCCCTAATTTCAGATAATGAAACTGAAGCCTGGAATGGGGACATAACTTGCCTAGGGGTCACATAGCTAGCAGTAAAACCATGCTCCAAACTTGAGTTTGGGCTGAATTCAGATGGAAGAAGACAGAAGATGACAAAAAAAATAATAAAATAAAAAAGTAAAAAAGAAAGAAGGTGACAGTTTTCCCCACCTGGTACTGACATTGCCTGTCCACCCTTGCTGTCTCCTAGATAAACTTCGAGGAGAGATTAACAAGGTGGTGAACAAGTACATTGATCAGGGCATTGCTGAGCTGGTTCCAGGTGTGCTCTTTGTTGATGAGGTCCACATGCTGGACATCGAGTGCTTCACTTACCTGCACCGGGCCCTGGAATCTTCTATTGCCCCCATTGTCATCTTTGCGTCCAACCGAGGCAACTGTGTCATCAGGTAGGGTGGCTGTCTGCTATCCATGAGGGTTTTCCACCTTCTACTTGGCTTCATTTTTTCCTCTTGGATTACTTTAAACCCATTATGTCGTGAGTCAGGATGGGGATAAAGGGAGGTCATGTTCACTTTGAGAGAAATATGCCAAAATGGCTTGCCTTCAGAGGTAGTTCATGTGTTAGCCTCAATCTGTCAGGGGTCACCAAAGGCAACAGCCACCATTACTAAATATGAGGGTCTCCCACGGAGTCTCTGGGGTAACATTGGGGTATGATTTGGTCCTTCAGTTGGAGTGGGCAAAGGTAAGGTCAGACAGGCTGGCCTTGGGTGACACTACATATGTTAACTTCTATCCTCTTACTAGTTCTGGGAGGTAAGTATTCTTGGCTTCATTTTTCAGGTGAGGAAACAGAATGGCAGCATAACTTACCCCTGGTCATAAAGATAAGATGAGAACCCAGATCTTTCTGATAGTGAAACTGGTAACGAAAACAAAAATTTCTCTCTATTTCAGAACTACTTGGAACCACTCTAGCACTTGCCCCCACTCCATTAGGCCTGCCTTTGAAAAGGGGAGGTGTTGATACCTGGAAGGCAAATGCTTGTATGATGGTCACCCTGCTAAGATGGGCCCAGGGCAGGGATTGGGCTTGGTTGAAGTTCTTTTTTCTCCTGAGTATTCTGTAGGCCTGTGAACCCCAGAGAACATACCATCTTCCCACCTCACAAGCCTAGGTGTCGGTATCCCATACTTGGTAGTTTTCTTGCTCTTTTTGTTTTCTGTACTCCTGTTTGAAAGTCGGGGCCTGATTCTAGCACGACTAGGGTCGTGAAGTAGGATGGCGAGGCGTGCCTTTTCAAGCCTGCAGCAGAGTAGTGAGGGGAACAGAGCCTTGGAGACTGCATGCTCCTGGCATCAGGAGTGCTAGGAATCCAGAAAGAGACTTCAAGGCTCATGAGTATCAGCACAGAGCCTGAGCCACACTGAATTAGGAACCCATATTGCTGATTCACTTAGATTTAACTCTTGAATGGAGGTGGGTCACATCCAGTTTAGCTGGCTCTCGATGGAACAGCTTTGTCTCATTTGAAGCTATCCAGAAGCTGTATTGCTGGTGCTGAGCCGGGACTCTCTCAGGTCCCCTCTCAGTTGACTGGGAATTAGTACTTGTGTGTTGATTCAAGTTCATGTAGCAACATCTTGTATTCACTCTTCGAATCCCTGTAATGCTATCTTGACGACATCATTGTCACAGGTGTTGTCTGCATTTTGGAGAGAAGGCAGCTTGTACCTGGTCCAGGCCAGCCATTGGTGAGAGGAGCCTGGCTACCTAGGAAGCATCTGGAAACTAGATATGTGGCCTGGTGCCTGGTGAGCCTGGTGTCCCTGCCACACAGTCCCCATAGGTTTGCTAGACTTGCCTTGTTTTAGTCAGGCCTGGCTTCAGTTGGACAGCAGGTGAAAGGGCTTAGCCCTGAACAAATGGTGCCCTCTGCTGGAGAGCTCTGCTAACAGGCTCCTTTTCTTTACAGTAGATAATCTAGCCCAGCAGATGCCAGTAGAGCCTGGCAGCTTCTTGCAGGAGCAAGATCTCTTAGGACTCAAAGTACCTTCTCTCAGTCACATCTTATCCAGGAAAAGGTGCATAGGAAGGTGGCTTTATCTCATAACTACCTAATGTGGACAGAGCTGTGGTCAGCCTGCAACCTGGGAGACTTGGCCCTGGCCCCACCCCCGTTCTGATTGACTTGATCAAGTGCTGTAGCTATTCGAGGCTGTAGCTATTCGCTGTTGTCAGACTATAGTCACCTAAGTGGAGAGAAGATGCTCAGAGTGTAGGTCTTGTGCAGGCCCACTCAGGTACTTAAAATTAGTGTGTGCTCTCCAAGAGGATTTTGGTGCCAGGCCCTAGTGGGAAATTTGTTTAGCAGTGATAATAATGTCAAAACAGCAATGATAAAAATAATAGCCAATGTATTGAGGAGCTCTGTCTGTGTACTAGGCACACTGTTCTCACCTCAACTTAGGAAAGAACTGCTGTTTTCATTTGGATGAGGGCCCTAAGGCTACACCAGGATGGGGCATTTGGCTATCGTTACACAGCTCAGAAGCAAAGCTGGAATTTGACCAGAGCATTGGACTTCAGAGCTCGTGCTCTCGACAAGATTTGGTTTAGATGTGAAATGATGGACTTTCTGGGACATATGTACAGTTTTGGCAACATCTGACTTGCTGCCCATCAGACTAGTGAGGGGAACAGAGCCTTGGAGGCTGTGTGCTCCTGGCATGCAGGAGAGTTATTGAGCTTCCTTAACTTGAGACCCATATCTGACCTACAGTGCTTGAAAGGAAAGAGTTGAGGAAGGGAACTCACAGTAATTGAGGGCTTCCTCTGTGCCAGAAACTGACCAGAGTACTCTACATGGGTCTTCATGTAATTTAAGGCACCCTGACCACCCTGTGGGTAGGTGATAGCTCCAGACTCACATGGGAGGTGACCTGCATGGGCCACAAGCCTGAGGGCCGTCTGGCTCCAAAGCCCATACCATCTCTGCTCTTCTGCACTGCTTTCCCAAGTGGCTCCATCAGTGACTGGGAGTGGAGCTTTGATGGTGGTGCAGGGAGCCACCGTGAAAGTGCAGACAGCCCCTAAGTCCTCTAGGTCACCTCTCCTTGTGCACAGGAAGATGAAGGAAGCCATTCCTTCATCCATGGACACAGTAGAAGGTGAAGTCGCACTAGCTCCACTCTCCTCACCTTGAGAAGTCCTTTCCCTTTCAGGCAGCAAAATCCTCAACTGTTAAAGGAGAGCTTGGCCCTGATTCTAGCTCTAAAAACTGAGAGATCTTCTTTTCCTGTGGAAGATAGCTTCCTGGGATTAAGAAGTCTTTGTAGGAGTTCCTCTCTACAAGTCACTGTTGCACGGAGACTTAAGAAACAGTGTGGTCTCTGTTCACTCTGAGTTCACTTTAAAAAAACCAGCTTTATGGAGATATAATTCACACATAATACAATTCACACAGCTAAAGTATAAATTTCAGGGGTTTTTTAACATAGTCACAAAGTTATACAGTCATCACCACAGTCTATTTTAGAACATTTTCATCATACCAAAAAGAAAACTTAGCAACAGCTACCCTGCCACCTTTACCCGCATCTCCCCTCCCATGTAGTTTTTCCCCAGCCCCACCCTACAGCCCCTGTCAACCATTAATCTACTTTCTGTCCCTATGCATTTGCCTTCATGGACCTTTCATATAAATGGCACTATACAATCTGTACATTTTCGTGTCTGGCTTTTTTCACCCAGCGTAGTGTTGTGAAGTTTCACCCATTTTATAGCATGTATCAATACTTATTAGTTTTTAAGGTTGAATAGTATTCCAAAGTATGGAATATTAAATAGCACAGTTTCTATTCATCAGTTGATGGACATTGAGATGCCTAGGAGTGGAATTGCTGGGTCAAATGATAACTCTGCTTAACCTTTTGAGGAACTGTCAGACTCTTTTCCATAGTATCTGCACCATTCCAGCCAGCAGCGTGTGAGGGTTCCAACTTCTCCACATACTCAACACTTGTTATTGTCTGACTTTTTGATTCTAGCTGTCCTAATGGGTGTGACGTGGTATCTCACTGTGGTTTTGATTTGCATTTTCCTGATGGTTGTGATGTTGAGCATCTTCTCATGTGCCTATTGGCCATTTGTATATTTTCTTGGGAGCATTATCTGTTTATGATCCTTTGCCCATTTTTTATTCGGGTTATTTGTCTTTTTATTATTGAGTTGTAAGAATTCTTTATGTATTCTGGATATTAGACCCTCACCAGATATATGATTTGCAGTATTTTCTCTCATTCTATGAGCTGTCTTTTCAGTTTCTTGATAGTGTCTTGACACACAATTTTTGACTTTAGATGAAGTTTAATTTATCTGTTTTTTGTTGCTTGTGTTTTTAGTCTTATATCTAAGAAACTATTCATTACATAATCTAAGGTCATAAAGAATTACACCTATGATTTCTTCTAAGAGTTCTAGTTCTAGTTCTGACATGTAGTTTTCTGATCACTTAGGAGTTAATTTTTTGTGTGGTGCAAGGAGTCTGTCCAACTTCATTCTGTTGCATGTGGATACCCAGTTGTCCCAGAAGCATTTGTTGAAAAAACTTCTTACTTCATTGAATTGTTTTGGCCGCTTCATCAAAAAATCAAATGGCTTTCTTCTTAGCACTCTTCCTATGTCTACTGAGCAAGGGCTCAGTGGACTTTTGGGAGTTACACTTCGTTTTACCCAGAAAAGCATTCTTTAGTGCACTTCTGTTACCGTAGAAACTTTGTGTTATCTGTGTCCCTGCAGTTATAGGGAGTTACATAAAGAATCAGTCAGGCAGTGATTCTCAGCCAGGGACATTTTCACTTGTTGTGACTGGAGGTATTGCTGGCATCTGGAGGGTAGAAGCCAGGGATGCTGCTGATCATCTTACAATGCTCAGGACAGTCCCCTACAAAAAATTATTTGGTCCAAAATTTAGTGTTACAGTGGAGGAACCCTGTGTAAAGTAAAAGTATTCACAAATGAGTCAGTCATTTTACACACATGTAAGTATATCTATAGGATAAATTTCTAGAAGCATAATTACCTCGTTCCTACAGATATACCATATTGGATTCCAAGGAGAATTGCGCCTGTGGCCTCACAACCCAAAACTCTACATCTGTTAGGGGCACACCATTAACACAGTTTGAACAGTTGTTGAATGGCATAATGGTGAAATCAATGTTAGTTTGAGGCCAAAGCCAGAAATGAACTTATAGATGCAAGAATAAATTTGCAGTTTTAGCCAAAATATAATTATCATTGTAGTTTATTGTTAGCAATTTTATGTTGTAATATGGCAATTCTGGCCACCTTGTCTAACAGTGATTGCCCTGCACTGAGAGTGCCTTCTGAGGTCACTGCCCTATGTAGGAGCACTGGTAAATAGAGACTCTGTTCTCTGGCCGGCTTAGCAATGTCATAGCCCCTTTCATGCCTAGCAGAATAGAGTTCCAGAAACCATATTTCACTAATATGTTTTCTAAAAGAAACTATACCTAAGTTTCATAGCTTGGACAAATTTCAAAAATATTTTGTCTTTAATTCCTGAAAAATGCTTAGCAGTCTTTAAGAAGACTTTTTTGTTACAATTTTTAATTTCGTGGACTCAAAACTATAAAAAATTTTCTTAATGCATTCCTATAAATTATGTTATTTTGAAGTTTGATTAGGGAGTACTTTATTTTTCCCTAACCATTTCTTCTGTAGACTTAAATTTGTTGTTATGTCTGAATTGAAGATGATTTATCCTGAGTGTTACAGAATTTGGTATATTTTAACATGGTAAAGGTGAGATCTTTTAAAGATTTCCCAAGAATTTTCAAGAGAATTCCCAAATAGGACTTAAGAAACTTCAAATTTATTGCCTAACTAGAATTAAATAACTAAAAATTAAATGTAGTTTTTAAAGGTTATTTTGTTCAATGAGAAGATTGCAGACAAACCAAATATCAAGATTTGAATCATAATAGAATTCAATCTTTATAATCTTCCTTGTTATTTAGAATGATTTCTTGGTGGAAGAGATTTGTTTTCTCTAAAGTTATCTTAATATTTGTGTTTGCTATTATTCTGTTTTCCCATTTATTTTGTAAGGTCTTAATTATTTTTTAGTTATATTTAACAATTATTCATTAATGTAGAATTTTATTCTTTTTTAAAATTGTTTTTATTGTGGCAAAATGTATATAACATGGAATTTGCCTTTTAGATATACAATTCAGTGGCATTAATTACATTCACAGTGTTTTATAACCATCACCACCATCCATCTCCAAAACTTTTCTGTTTCTCCAAACAGAAACTGTCTCCCTTAAGCAGCAAGTCCCATTTTCCCTTCCCTTGCCCGTGTGACCTCTGTTCTACTCTGTCTTCATGAACTTGCCTTTCCTAGTATTTCCTATAAGTAGAATCATCATCTGCCCTTTCGTACCTGGCTTCTTTCACTTAGCATGTTTTTAAGGTTCTTCCTGTTGTAGCATGTATCAGAACTTTTTATTCTTGCAATAATAAATATACATTTACAGTTCAACTGACTGGATGGAATTTCAACAGATAGATTTTTTTACTGAGGTTCTATATCTACAATGCTTACTTATATTTGAAACCGAACATTCTGATATCAACAGTTAGATCCAAATAACCTGTTTCTATTCTTTGTTTTGTTGCTAAGTTATGACCATAGACTCTGTATTTCTTTACATCAGAAATGGTGCTGATGTAGACTGGCTGATGCTGTGACTCCTGAAGGCTGAGGCAGAATCCTATAGCACGTGGGCTTCCAGACATTGTGGCTGAAGCCAGGCAGCTGGTGCCCCAGGGCCTGGTGGTTTAACAGGGTTCCTTTCCTGGGCCATTCTTCCTGTGGCTTGGCTAAGGATTTAAGAGGAATATAGGCAAAAGACATTGGACAGTTCCCCAAAAGAACTAAAATAACTACTAGATATAAGGGAAAACATTCAAATGAATCAAGGAAATGCAAATTCAAACAAGGTGTTACCCTTCCTTTTTCTAAACCATCAAAGCAGCAGAGTTTAAGAATTAGAATACCCAGTGCTGGCTGTACTACAATGAGATCAGATCACTTGCGTAGTAGCTGTGTAAATTAGGATATTCATTCACCCATTCATTCATTTGAATAGAAATCAGGATTATGTCAGGCACTACAAGAGTTGCTCATGAAATGTTCATGTCTGTATGCATAAAATTATTTATCAAAGCATCATTAATAAAAATGCCAATAATTGTAATCTGCCTAAATATCCAACAATTTGGGTTTTGTAAAATACTTAATGGGTTATTAAGACTGAAGCATCATGAACAAAAGAAAAAAAACCTGCAATAGTTGAAATTTATAAAAATGTGACTATGAAAATTTGGCAAGTGTGTATATTATGATTGTATGTGGCCTTTTTTTCTTTTCCCCAAATTTCCTGTGATATTGATATTTGCTAAAATAATGAAGTTGTTTTTGATGACACCTGAATGTTAGCCTGATTACCCTGTGGTCCTGGCTCTTGTCTCAGGATATAAACTAGCTGTTTTGTCATTGTGAGTGCCTCAGCCATGTCCAATGTTCAGTTTCTGGTTTCAGAGAGGCCACAGTGATGTGATCATTCTGGCTCTTGCAGGGGCACTGAGGACATCACCTCCCCTCATGGCATCCCTCTTGACCTTCTAGACCGAGTGATGATCATTCGGACCATGCTGTACACTCCACAGGAAATGAAACAGGTAAGCCTGCCTTTCTCCCTCCTTCATTTTCCTTTCTCCTCTCATTTGTTCCCAGTGTTCCCTGAATCTGTGCAGGAAGGTATCCACAGAACAGACCTGGCTCCCACCACTGTCCCACCACTTAGCTGCTGCCTTGAGCAAGTCACAATACTCTGGAGCTTCAGTCCCCCATTCTGAGGGATGGGTGGGCCAACTAGACGTTGCCTGAAGTGTCAGAAAACCTCAGTTCCCTATATCCCTTCTTAAAAACTTTAAGAAAGAAATAGTGAAAGATATTGACTAGATGACAGCCATTAGGGAGGCCACTGGCTCTAGGAAAGAGGCAGTAAAATATGATTTAGCAATAGCTTGGTGCCCAGGCTAGGCCCTGTCCGAGGTCTTTTCTGCTCAGTGGACAAAGTTAGGCACTCTGTCCCACCAGAACCCATAGCAAGCTGGCTCTAGCAGGGCACAGAACCTGGATGGGGCAAATGTTTGGGTCCTAGCAGAGCCTGGGTACTGTAAACAACATGACCAGTTTCTTGTGGTTTTTGGAAGCTGTGCCTGGGGTTGCTGCCTTGGCAATAGAGATGAGGGTGAAGTAGGGTCACACAGTTTAGAGGGGCACCTGGAATGGAGGTCATAAAACTAAGCTGACAATGAAAGGCTTGAAGGAGGTGTATATGGAAACATCTACCTCAGTGCCTGACAGAGCGCACGGTCAAAATTCCATGTGAGATGAATTTGGGTTATGCTGGGACTCGAGGTGACATGGATGTATGAGATTGAGCCTTATCTCAAGGAGTTCAGTCCCAGTTCTTCCTGAATGAATTATCTCTTGCTCGATCTGGAGCAGGAGCACCAGCTGTGTGCCAAACAGTGCCCAGGCACTGCACACTTAGAATTTCTGGTCCCCTTACTGATACTTCAGCAGTTGTTACAGTCATAATGTCTTTTTCTTTTGATGGCTGAGTTACACAGTGGCAAGTCCAGGATGCAAAGCCAGGCCGTGCGTTGCACGGCTCAGGCCGTTTGCTTGGTGGTGGGTTGTGCCATAGGTTGCTGTCCTAGAGCATGGGCTGTGCTCTTTTTTCCTGCTCTGCCCACCCATGCCCCAGATGATCTCACTGCCCACATGTAAGTCTCTCACTGTGGAGTCTGTGTGTGGCCAAGGTTGGAAATGTTGGAATGGACCAGAGGGCTGCACTGATGTCTTGATGGGCTCTGCCTGGACCCTCTCCTCTTACTAGAGCAAAGGCACTGTTTATTGGACATCATGCTAAGCCTATGGACATGGTTAGCCAGCATGAACCTAGCCAGCATGTTTGATTTTCAGTAACCATGAGGTAGGGCGAACTATTATCATTGTCATTCATAAAAGGTGAGGATACCAAGACTCAAGTGAACTCAGTGCCTAAGTTCATAAAACTTGTCAGTGGCTAATAGGTGACCAGACTGACTAACTGGCTAATCCTGACACCCATGTCCTAAGTGCTATGCCACCAGCTTCCCTCCTATTAGAAATCCCTAAATTCGGTGTGGCATCCCTCTGGCAGTTTGTTGGAAGGGCCTTTTCTTTTGGAGCTCTGAGGAAGGCCTCTCCTGAGTACTCCGCAGTTACCCCCTTGCTCGCGTGTGGCCTGTCCTCCCTGGCCCTGACAGCATTTCATGTTGACCCAGTGCCCAGGAGTATCAAGGTTAGCATGGAACCAGAGATCTCCCTTCATAACTAGCATTGACAGAATACTAAAACAGGTTTAGTTCATAGCAGCAACTGTGTGTGTTTTTTGGGAGATAGTGTCCATGGCTAGAGGCCTTATCACCAGGTAATGGTCTCTTGCTCTTGGATGAATGCTAGGTTGAAGCCAAGGTATTCACTGGATAGAATCAGAAGGAAAAGCAAAAGAGTCCCAAGTTTCCTGCTGGGAGAAGCAGCCATGCACACATGGAACACATTGTGGTTGAGTAACTTAAGCAGTTTGGTGCACCTCTGTGAGCCTTGGCCTTCATAGTTTACTGGAGGATTTGCTCTCTCCTTTCAGGATTGTCGTGAGGACTGAGTGAGATAATGACAATAACTTAGGGAAGGAATAGGGCTGGCCATCCCTTCTTATTGCAGTAATTATTACTGTTATTAACAGCTTACAGGTGCTTCACAGACATACACTGTGATCCTCACAACAGCTTTTAATAACCAGGATTTGCAGCTCAGGGACAACAAGGACCTCATGATCACAGAGAATAAGCTGCAGAGCTAGGACCCCACTCAGAGCCAGTTCATATTTGTTGCTTCCATTCGAACCTGGAGCATGCAGTCTGAGCTCCCGTGAAGTGTTCATCACTCTGCCTCCAGAGTAGTGACTGCTGGCTGGCTCCCGGACTGGTTCCTGTCTTGGCTCAGCCAGGCTTCCTCTTGGGTTAGCAGAGGATAGACTAACTGCCAGCACCCACATTGCTTTGTTCTTGTGGGTTTAGTATTTTTACTGGAGCCTGGGGTAGGTTTTTTGAAAAACAAAGTAACTTTAACTTGTGTACTCTGCCATCATTGCCGACACCCTCATAAACTATAACCTGCATTATTATTAAATGATTAAAGATCTAATTTATGAACCGTCCATTTCTGAGCAGTCTGAGGCAGGAGCTCTTGGGATTGCTCTCACCTGCTCTAGGGAGAGTGAGAGCAGTGTCCCTGACATTCCTGAAGCCCAGCTTCCAATTCAGTGCAGCTCACTGAAGATGAGATACTCAGGACTGAAGCTTTCCCCATTGACCAGGCTCTAGGATTGAATATTTGCATTTCCCCAGAGTTTCTGAAGGCCCCAGGGGACATTTTTCTCAGCAGGACTTGGAAGTTTCCTTAGTTCCCAACAGTCAGTGAGAAGACTTTTATATTGGAGCACATACCTGTCTGGCTCTGATTGTTGCGGTCAGAGGGAAGTCCTGCATCTGGAGCCGGGAATGGGGGTCTCTCCCCACGCCCTTCCTGCCTTCCTCCTCATGCCCTTTCAGTAACTTCAGTGCTCAGCTGATTTAGCTTTGGACTCCAGATGGTGGAACCCTTCACGTAGAAGTTAAGATTCTTTTGTCAGAGGTTACACCCTGGCAGCACTGGCTGAACAGATAGGTTTTATGTGGCTGGTGCAGCATGAAATATTTGAACAAGTTGCCAACATTTAGAAATCAGGATATTTCATACAAATATCTGAGTTTGAGTCCCTTGACAGAATGAAAGATTTTCCAGCACCTGGCCCTCCAGCCATGGCTACCTCCTTGAGTGCATGCTGGCCTGGCCACCTCAGCCCCAACCCCTATCCCACTTCTGCAAGACCTGGCTTTCTTACTGAGCAGGACCTTTCCTGTTCATAGCAGCTGACTTACTGGGGCCCTTATCAGAGTCACCAAACACTACATTCTCTCTACTTGCAGCTCCTGTCCTCAGGGTCTCTGCCTGAGAGCTGAAAGGCCAATTTGAAATGTCCATCTCCTAAACTTCTGGTCCCTCTCTTCCCCTTGTAAGGCTTTAGGTGGGGCTCTGTCTTTCCCATTTCCTACTCCTCTACCTGGGTGTGTTTTTATGGCTTTAATTTAAACAAGGGCTTCTTGATATCTTGTTTACAAAGCTGCCAACGTGAAAAATTCCTGTATTATATGAGACTCAAGGCCTCGAGTTATCTCGGCTCCACAGTACTCAACATTATTATCTCAGCTGCCCCTTATCACTCAGTGCTGGTGTGCCTGTAGGCTCCCAGTGCCACTTGTGTTACAGTAACCTCACCATCAGCTTGCCTCCCATCTAGCATTGCCAGGATCTTTAAATTGCAACAAGCATCAGCCTCTTCTTGATAGACTAGGTATCTCCTGGTGATGTTACCAGAGTTGGTAAATCTTTAAAAGTAACTTTTTGATTTATTTAACCATTGTATTTATTAAGCAAATAAAAAATGTCTCTTCTTGCCTGAGTGCTTATAGGTGGTGGGAAGGTTAGAGCCTGTGCAGGTTTTGGAGAGTCCTCAGTTTTCTGGGTCTGGGGATTGAGTGGGAAGAGCAGAGGGACAGGAGCTGAGCCATACCCTGTGCACACCTCCATGGATACTAGCCACTTTCTTGTCAGTATGACCATCACACCCTGGCTATAAAGCCATTCACTGTGTGGCTGGTGCCCCAGAGGTATTTGAGGCCAGCAGTCCTGGGTAGTGGGGTGGCTCTCTGCTCCACCAGACCTAGATTTTCTGCTTCTCTTATGATGTGGGATGGAAAACTGAACAAGGTTGTTTTTAAAGTACTTTATAAATAGGACACTTGAATTCAGTCTTTATCAATCATGGTTTTTCTCCTCTAAAAGATCATTAAAATCCGAGCCCAGACAGAGGGAATCAACATCAGTGAGGAAGCGCTGAACCACTTGGGGGAGATCGGTACCAAGACCACTTTAAGGTGAGCTGGTTGTCCCCTGGACCTGTATCTGCCTGGAGCTGCACCAGACTCTGCCAGTGCCTTCTCAGAAGGCCTGTGAGGCCTGGATGGGGTCTGTTCTGGGACATAAATGCAGGCTTCCTTCACAAGGCATAGGACCATGTCTCCTCTTCCTGGTGTGATAGGTCTTGTCCCAGGACACTGCAGTTCCAAGTGCAGAATATTTAGATAACGGTGTTTAAAAAACTAGAATAACAGTTGAAGTCCTCTTGTCCTATAGCAGAATGTACCCCTATAGTAGGGAGCTGACTCTGACCCCAGGCCAGTCCCCTTGGTAGAATAGATGGACAGAACCAGAGACTAGGGTCTGGGGCAGGGAGCTCAATGGCTGCGCCCTGTCTAGCCGCATTGCTCTTGCTGGATCTGTTCTCCAGGTGTGTCTTGATTTGGGATGGTGGATGTAGGCGAACATGAGTGCATACGTAGACTGCTTTCCTGACTCTTCACCAGTGGCTTGAAGCTGTTGCGTATGCAGGATGTCCCTTCTCAGTGTCCTGACTCCTTGTGAAATCATGACTTTACAGTCTTCGGCCTGTCCCTATTTACCTTGCTCCTAAGGTTGAAGCAGAATTGCAAACTTTTGTTTGGGTGGAGTGGTGCTTTAAAAAACTTTATTTTCATG
This sequence comes from Pteropus alecto, assembly GCF_000325575.1. Lineage (NCBI taxonomy): Eukaryota > Metazoa > Chordata > Mammalia > Chiroptera > Pteropodidae > Pteropus > Pteropus alecto. Next base: position 405,239 of record NW_006434181.1, on the reverse strand, counting down.
CCTTTGGATGGGGCATGTGATCTCAGGTGGCTATGTGTTCATTTTCCTGCCATGTTCAGTGTCCCAATCTGGACCTTGGCATTACCAGCCTGGTACCTATATACATCTAGGTTTTGCCTAAGGTCATACCCCTTTCAAGGAGCGGTCGGAGAACTTTTAGACTTGACAAAAATTTGTCATGTTGGTGACTTCTGACCCCTCCAATGGGTCACAACTACAGCTCTTTGAGCAAGGACAGCTCTCATATTTTCTGTGTCTGCTGTGTTTGCCACAAGCTTAGCATTGGACTCAGCCCCTAGTGTTAGTGCTCTGCTGATCTGGGAGGAGACTATCTGTGGCCACCATTTCATTCCTATCCTGGCCCCTGTTTACTCTAGGTACTCGGTACAGCTGCTGACCCCAGCCAACTTGCTTGCTAAGATCAACGGGAAGGACAGCATTGAGAAAGAGCACGTTGAGGAGATCAGTGAGCTCTTCTATGATGCCAAGTCGTCAGCCAAAATTCTGGCTGACCAGCAGGATAAGTACATGAAGTGAGCCGGCCAAGGTTTTGTGCAGAGAGAGACTTCCAGGCAATCCTGGGCCCAGGTCCAGCCTGTGGACACAAGGCTCACCCTTGGGCTTGGCTCTGTTCCCATCCCAGTGCGGTTAGCAGCATTGTCAGTTCAGTGTGGAAAGTGTTTCTTTTTAAATTATCATTTTTCCCATGGTTATTTTGAAGGAACCTGCCCCACCTGGTGTGTTTTCTAATAAATCTTTACAGGTTATTTTAATTACATCTCTTTCTCTTCTTTTAATTAAAAAAATTATATTTTAGAACAGTTTTAGATGTACAGAGTTGTTGTGAAGATAGTACAGGGTGTTCTCACATACCTCACACTCAGTTTCCCTTACTGTTAACATCTTACAGTTACTATTTGTATTTTTGTCACAGTTAATGAACCAATATATTATTATACTTTATTCACATTTCCTGAGTTAGCTAATGGCCTTTTTCTATCCCAGGATCCTATTCAGGACCCCACATTACATTTAGTTACCATTTCTCCTTAGGTTCCTCATAGCTGTGATGGTTCCTCACACATTCCTTGTTTTTGATTGCCTTGACAGTTCTGAGCAGTGTGTTCTCTGAGATACCCCTCAGTGGGGTTTGTTTGATGTTTTTCTCTTTAAACCTGGATTGCTTGTGATTGGGAGGAAGACCATATAGGTAAAGTGCAATTTTTATCATATACTGTCAACAAAACTTATCACTGTTAATGCTGACTTTGATCACCTGGCTGAAGTGTTTGTCAGTTTTGTCCACAGTAAAGTTACTCTTTAACCCCCTTCCCACACAGTCCTCTTTGGAAGTCACTGAGCACAGCCGTTCACTTAAGGGGTGGGCAGTTTTGCTCCACCTCCTTGAGGAGTGAGCATCTACATAAACTATTTAGAATTCTGCACAGGAGATTGTCTCCCTATTTTTTATTCATTCGTTTGTCTCAATGTGGACTCACGGATATTTATTATGTATTTTGGATTATAATCCAACATTACATTATTTATTTTGTTGCTCAAATTGGTCCAGCTTTGACCATTGAAAGTCAGTTGGTTTCTGTGTCCCTTTGACATGTCCCCATCACTGGTACTATATCTCTGTTAGTCCACTGAAGTGGGTCTTTCAGCCCCTCGAGAGGAAGGGGAAATAGCAATGTCTGACAGATACCATACCAACACATTCTTGCCTGGTAGGATGAGCACTACATTTTCTCGCTCTCTGCCAGGCAAGTTCCTGTCTTCCAGCTCTGTGCTGCCTGAGATAGGGCTTAGCCACAGAAGTCATTCCTTGGCACAGGCTGGTTGTTTTGGTTCTCTGCCCTCATAGGCAGATCTCCATGCTGTTACATGTGCAGGAGAGAAGAGATAAGCAAGATGGTCATCTTGATCCAGTCATTGCTCTAATCCAGGTTAGTCACGAGGTCCTCGTAGGGCAGGCACAACTGTTCTCCCATTAATGATGATCACCTGAGCGTGTCCAAGAGACTGTGGGCAGGAGGGCTAAGGTAATTATGTGGGAGTCCATTCAGCTCTCTGAGAGCCCTCAGGCCATGCTCAGACCCTGAGAAGGGCCCAGCTAATCCCTGCTGCCAGAATGGATCTTCCGGCCTGGCCTCTGAAGGATACCAGCATGGGGGTTCTTGGTGATGGTGGTGGGGGGTGGGGTGTTGAGGAAACGGGGCCCAGTGGTGGATGATGGGACACTCCCTGAAGTCAGGGCTCAGTCTGTGGCCTGTCCTGGCTGCCCATATCTTATTTCTCCTAACTTAAGCCACCTTAGAAAAACAGAACAGTGATACCTCAGATACCAACAGATATAGCAAAAGCTGATTGTGGACTAGGGCCTGTGTTAATGCTTCACATTTCCTTTTAACATTCTCACAGCAGCTGTATGATATTGGTGTCATTTATGTCACTTGCCCAGCTAGCTGGTAAGAGACAAAACCAGGAGGATTTGGAATCAGAGTGGTTGGAGTCTGTGCTCCTATATCCTAAGGCTATACCACTTTCCTTAGGTGCTGAGTAGTTAGAGGGGTCTTCAAGATCTGACCTCCATCCCACACAGGTAAGGCAAGCAGTGGCAGGTGTGAGGAAGGTGACTTGCCTAAGGTCATACCCCAGAGGACAAGAATCAGGCTTTGCCCATATGGACCTCTTCCTCCAGCCCCCAAAACTTTCACAGTGTTTGAGGAGTAGAGAAGCAGCGGTGACAGCATACTTCTCAAGTGCAGGTTGGGATAGAGTCCCAGCTGTTCAGGGAACCCTAATGTCCAGAGCTGTCCTGGTGAGAGAGTAGTGTGTAATCACAGGCCCCGTTCCTGCTCCTTAGGAATCCCGCTCTTTGGTACTTAGGGCTGTGGCCCGCCTCACTCGTCTGGCCTCCGAAGTGAGGGAGATGGTTTTGGATAAGTGGGAAGGTTGGGCTATTTTAATTTTCCTCCCATTTTTTTCCAGCAAGGCCTGTGATTATTAATCTTCCAGGCGAAGTTTTTATGACCAATCCCTCGCTAACTATGAGAAGTTTCTCCATCCATTACCAAGAGGGAAACAGACATTGCTGGGGAAGAAAATATTTGTTACATCTTATCAGGCTGACACACAATCTACCAACAATTACAGCAGCCCCATTTTTTGCACTATTTCAGCTTTGGCGTGAAAAATTGTTGTAATATTAAAAGTGAAGCAGGGTGGGGGTTGGTCATAGGAAGTGGTTGAATTCCAAGCTCTGGGCCCGGGCTCTCTTAGGTGCCTCCTAGCAAACCAGTTGGGTGGGCAGGAGAGGGAGTGTTTGTATATAAATCCCAGCTCCCTGTTCCTGTGTCAGTGGTCCCCTGTGAGAGTGGGAAGGGCACTGGAAAGACAGCATCCCTGACCCTTGCTGAGAAGCCATCTTGTCCCCCTTTATTTTCTCAGCTCAAATACCTTCTCACCACCACACCCCTTAGGTTGCCCCCCACCCCAAATTGGTTCATAGGATATTTTGAGGTTTTTTTAGAATTAAACAGAAGGTGGTGTCATGCTAGAAAGTGACTTCTTGGTTAGCAAGCCTTTCTCAACCATTTTTCTAATAAAATGGAGTTGCCCAATGGTGAGAGTCAAACTCCCTGTTGGCCTCCAGGTTTTAGACCCCAAGGCCCAGCAGGCTTCTTTCTGCCCGGAAAGCAGCAGACGTTCATTGTTTACCCAGCATTCCTCCTTCCCTCCCCAGGCCAGCCAGGACTGGCCTGAGCAGCTCCTGCTCTTGAGGGGCCCATAACAGAGGCAACAGGAGGGGAGCAACCAGGTTCTGAAGGATGGCAGACGGGGATGTGGTTTTGATTGCGTTTGGTCCTTGGTCCTGATGAGGCTAGTCCCTTTAGGTCCTGCGCTTTAGTTTTCTCATCCATACTGAGGAGGCAGTCATATTCTATGGATCAATGTGAGGACATGGTGAGGTGACAGGTGGCTGCATTGGGCACTCAAGATACTAAAATTCAGTGAAGAGTTCCCAATCCTTGTCCCTCTTGGGAGAAGAGAAGGTCACTGTATATAACAAGAACCAGAGGCTGGCTCTCTCCCTGACAGTCGGCCCTTGGAAATGCCTAGAAAAGGCCTGGAGAGATCTTGCTTGGCTGGAAGCTTCCTTGCTAGGCCAAGGAAGGAGCAGAGGCTCAGGGGCACACAACACACAAACAAACTCTGGAGCAGAGAGGAGAGAAACTGCAAAGGCCTAGGTCTTTATTTGCAGTGTGTAGGCCCAACTTTCAAGGAGAGGAGATTGCCCCTTACTGGGCCCCTGGGACCTCATCCCCAGTGAAGCCTAGCCAGGGCTGGAGCAGCCAGAGGGGAGAAATGGCTGCCTCTTCCCAGCCAAGTAGTAGCTTTTGTCTCCAGAAAACAGGCCCACTGAGAGGTAGGACAGTGTCCCCCTGTTATCCGTCCAATTTCCCATCCTTACTACCTTCCTTACACACGGTCATTGACTTTTCCTGCAGTGTGGAGCCACTCTCCCTCCATTTATTTCTGGCACAGCAGGCTCCTGCGGGGACCAGGGATAATAGGCCTGGGCAGGGTGACTGTGATGCTTGGGGCACAGAGCTATGTAGCAGTACCCAGGAGTGAGGAAGGCTAGGCCAACCGCGGTAGCTGGCTGACGGGCCGGCTGGCCTTGGCGCCCTCCCCGTCACACAGCGGCAGGCTCGGTGATTAATGGCCAGTTCACGCAGTCTCTGCCGCCATCAGCGTGTGTCTGGGCGGCGATGGATGCGGCTGTCAGGCCGGCACGGCCTGCACTGACCCCCAGCCTCGGCCCAGCGCGATCAATGGGCGGCACGAGTCGGGCCGCAGCTGGGCCCCAGCGATAAGATGGGCCGATGGGCGCCCGCCGATTGCCCGCTCCGTCACCTGCCGTCACCGTCACCGTCACGCCGCCTGCGCGCAGATCAGCGCCGTCAGCGCTGCGTGATTAATGGGGACGCGGGCAGTCGCGGGGAGGGCGCCGGCGCGCGGACCCCGCAACGAAGGGAAGTGGAGCGGCATTGGGCGCTGCAGGGTGTGTGCTGGCCAGTGGAGTAGACCTACGCGTGGGTCACAGCGGACACCGAGTAGGTGGTGGTTGCAGGTCTGGGGGCACACGCTTGCAGCAGGTGTGCACGGGGCCCTGCAGTACCCAGGACACTTGTGTGTGGTACAGAAGCGCAAGGGCTGGGGGTATGTGTATGGTCGGCGTGCACAGATGTGTTACCAAGGCAAGCGCGGGCCCACGTGCGCAGTTATCATGGGCCTGCGTGACTCTAGCTGAGGGCGCACAGTCGGCTGTGTGGGTGGCAGGGATGGCTAATGTGATCTCCCCACCCCGAACTCTGCTTGGCCCAGGCTCCACCACCAGGCTCCTTTCCGCTGTCCCGGCTATCTTTGAAAACTCCTGATTTGACCCAGTTCCCTGCTCAAAACCAATTCCTAGGTCCCCATGGCCCAAGGGACAAGCCCTGAGGGGTGTACCTCACAGCGCCCCCTAGACGACGCCCGCCTTCAGTTCGCAGTCGCCGGCGCTCGGGCACTCTCGCTCACTCACCTTCCCAGCTTGCACCACACCAGGCAACTGAGAGGCGCCGGTGCGACCTAGCCTGCGCCAAAGCCCATTAATGCCCACCGAGGTGACCACCTCCCCCCCCACCCTCGCCGCCCCACCAATCAGGCCTCTCCTCTGGAAAAGAGCCAGCCGTCAGCTCCATCACCGACAGAAGGGGAGAAGTCATGTACCAGGTGCTAAGTAAGGGAGGGGCCCAGAAGGGCTCCCAGAGGAAGGTGACGGGAGTGCAGAGGCCTACCGCCGCAGGCTGGGGCCGGGCGTTCAGCCGGTGGGGAGGGCTGGGA
>NW_006434181.1:397139-399259 GCF_000325575.1 Pteropus alecto | reverse complement strand
CAGCACAGCAGGTGGGAAGGGCTGGCAGGGAGCGCGGGTGGCCGGAGTGGCCGAGGGGTCACAGACGAGGCGAGGGGAAGGGTGAGAGACCCTATTGGGGCCAATCCAGTGGGCGGCTGGGTCCCAGGCGATCCAAAGCAAGGGCAGGGCCACTTCCTCTCTTCCAGCTGCAGAGGTCTTGGCAGCCACCCCCAACTCCCCCGAAGCTGCGCAGCGCTGGTGATTGCGAGGTCACAGCGCCCCAGTACGGACAGAACGCACATAGCGCCTGCCCCGCCCTGGCTCTGCCCTACGCCCCGCGTTCCTGTTCGGTGGTGTGGCCAAGCCTCGCGTGAGTCCTGGAGTGAGATATGAGAGGAGACCACACCACACAGTCCCAGCTCTCTTCCCTGCAATGGAGGCAGAGGCCTGGCTGGGCAGGGAGGGAGCGTGTGTCCCAGTGCACCTGTGGGAAAAAAGCAGTCAGGGAAAGCTTCCTGAGCTGAGCTTTTAATTTAAAAAAAATTTTTAATGGATAACATTAATCATGTTTCAAAAGTATAATGAAGAATCGTCCTCTCCCCTGCCCTCAGCTATCCTGTTCCCCTCTCCAGAAGCAAACTGCCTTATACTGCCGATGTACCTCTCCAGGTATATCCTGTGCATGTACAATCCAGCACACATGCATTCCCAAAATATATGAAAAATTTCAAATAAAAGTTGCAGGAATTGTACGGCGACCATCTGTATACCTATCGCCTAGACACTTTTTATTCTTCCCTCCATCCATAAGTTCATTTTGATCCTATCTTCTTTTGTTCATTTCAAACTAAGTTGCAGACATCAGTATACTACATCCACTCCTAAATACTTTAGCATACACACAAATGTCTAGAGTTCAATATATTTTTTAAAGATTAAAATTTTACACAGTGAATTGCACTAATCTTAAGTAGACAATTCCATGAGTTTTGACAAGTGAAACCCAAACCTTATAAGGGTGTTACTGTTACCCCAGAAAGTTCCCTTGTGCCTCTTAAATCTCTAACACACTAGAGGCAACACTGTTCTGGTTTTTCTCACCATAGGTTAGCTTTGCTTGCTCTAGAACTTCGTAAAAATGGAATCATATGGTGTATATGTACTCTGTTGTGATCGGTTTCATTCAATCCACTTCAGATAGTAAGATTCATGCTCTTGAGACTCATGCATGCTGGTGTATTTCATAAGTTTGTTCTCGTTTGCTAGGTACAAGGCCATATACTGTATGGGTGCCTACCATTTACTCATCCATTCACATGCCGATGGCCATTTGGTCTAGTTCCACTTCTCAGCTATTATGAATAGGCTGTGAGACCATTCCTGTACAAGTTGTTGTTTAGGCATATATTTTTATTTCTCTTGGGTAGGTATATGTTAGATTGTTAGATCTTCTGATGCAGTCTATTTTTTATCTCCCCTATTTTAAAACACTGTTCTACTTCTTGCCTTTTTATTTTTTTCGACAGCACATCTTGGAGATTCTTCTAACTCAGCATATGAAGAATGTCTTACTAGTTCCTTTCCACAGGAGGGAGGAGCTATAATTTAGCCAGTCTCTTTCTGATGGGCATTTAGATGTATCTCTGAGCTGGGCTTTGCAGGATGAAAGAAGTTTGTCAGGTAGACAAAGGGAAACGGGAAAGGCCCAGAGGCTTGGCAGATGCTCCAGAACCCCTATTGCAACTGCTTCTAAGGGTAGAAGCAGCTCCTGACGCATTTATCCCCAGGGACTCAGTAATGTGAGTTGAATGTAAAGTTAATGGGCGATTGTGGAGGTGTGCTGGCAAAAGGCTCTGGAGCAGGGTGATGGGGAGTCTCAAAGGATTTGGGGCAGGGGAGGGAAGTGAGTACTGCCACTAAGGGGTACCCTGGGACTCTCCAGAACCAGGCAGTGGTGGGTGTTGAAGTCCTTCACACTGGAGCTTTTGCTGTCCCTCTCAGATGGTGTCACATACCCACCCCCTGGCCCTCATGTCAGGAAGCCATGCTCTTTCCTTGGCTGACCCTTCAGGGTATACATGGGAGGGTCACGCATCTTTCCTACTGCACTTGAGCTTCCTAAGGACTTTTTCCCAGTGAATCACACCCAGGAAGCGCAT
>NW_006434181.1:393675-397079 GCF_000325575.1 Pteropus alecto | reverse complement strand
GAGCAGACTGGTGGAGGGGCATGGGGCATGGGTGTCAGCAGGTAGAGGAAGGTGGTGAGACTGAAGTAGGGGCATCAGCTGAGAGGGGGCTGCCCCCAAGCCAGGGCAGGTTCCCTGCAGAGACCCAGCCATGGGTAGCATGGGGAAGCTCCTGGTAGTGGGACATGTTTCCCTGAGCCTCTCATTCCTTCCTCAGGTAGGCCCCTAGCAAAGGTACCTGTAGGCAGGCCCAGCAGCCAAACAGGAGCTTGGAGTAGGAAGAGGGCCTTGAGCTTTGTGGTCCAGCTCTGCCACTAAGTGGTTGTGTGACCTCTGGCAACACTCTATTTTTGTACCTATAAAACCAGGACAAATGGTTTCTTTCCCAGGCCTTTAGCAGCTGGGGAGTGGGGATAGTGGTTGAGATCATGTGTAGAAAGTGGCTATCACAGTGCCTGCCCCATGGAAAAAGCATTACCCCCATTACAGTGAGAGGTGAGGTGCAGAAGACTGCCTGGCATCACAGTGAGCCAAGGCAGAGGCTGGTACCCAAACAACATACATGGCTGCTTGAAGGTGGGGCTCTGTTGGCTTGGCCACAGGCACAGAGAACAAGAGGTGTAGTGTTTCCCTGGGGGCAGGAGGTTCTCTGAGTTTCTGGAAGTCCAAACAGAGCACTATGCCTGTCTCAGCAGTGCTTGCTTGCTGGCTCCTATTCTGCATCTGACTGAGCCCACTCCTGTGGCTGGCTGGTGTGGAGGAAGCATAGGGCAGACTGGCTGCATAGTCCTGGTGGTCTCAGAACACAATGATGTGTGGCTCCTGTAGGGCCAGGCCCCAACACCTGTCCCTCAAGTGGTTTCAGGTGGACATCCTGTCCTGCCCACCACCACCTCGGTGACCCACAATGACAGGTGGGCAGGACCTTCCTCTTTAGCTCGTTTCCAGCCTCAGTGCCTCCTTTGTGGGTCACTGAGGAAGCACTAGGCAGGGAGTGGTAGTGGAGGGCTTGGGACGAGGTCTTGCCCAGGACAGGCATATCAGCTTTGAAATCTGGGTGTGAGGTTTTTCTTACTTTACCCTGGAAATATAGTCTGTCAATTGTTTCCAAGTGGAAAGTGTTGGAAGACTTTTTTGCATGGCACATTCTAGGGAGCAGCCACCCACCATATGTACCACTGCCATCCACGTGATCCTGTGGTCCAAGGTAGAGACCCTTCTGGCTTACTTATAGGTTTGGCTAAGGCCAACCTCATGATCAGTGACTGGGTGTGTACTAATGTCTGTTGTTATAGCCAAGGGCAAGAGCAACCCCTTGACCTGGATTGGAAGGGCCAGGAGGTGTGGACTCCTGCCAGGAATACACTGTACCTTACAGGACAGACAGTTAAGTCTACTCCCACAGTCCTGGGAGAGGTTCAAGCAGCCTGCACACCAGCCTAGCACTGGGCCTTCTGCTCAATCACCTGTGTTTCACATTACCAAAAAACCTGAGCATGTGGTTGCACTACCACGAGAAACGTTTTCCAGGCAAAATGCCTGAGGAATTTCTACCTAGGGGAGACCTTGGGCACCCTGTGAAAAATCAGGACCTGACCAGTCTCAGGAATCTTCTCTCACTGGCCTTCTTGGGAACGAAAGGGAATTTAAAATCAAAAGAACATGACCAAACGGTTTGTAAAAAGTTGGCTTTATTTGTCACTTTTTCACCTTATCTCAGTTATGCCATTTTGGCATCCACAGTGACAGTCCCTGGAAGCTGGGGTCAGCCCCTACCCACCATGGTCAATAACCACAGAGCAGGAGCCAGAGCCTTGTGGGGCCCCACTGTTGGTTACAGATTGCAGGCAGGGCCCAGCACCCTCCAATGCACAGCCCCTGAGCCTGGGGACTGCTGCCCTGCCTGCCAGAGGCTGCAGCATTCCTACTGGTGCAGCCAAGCAGACCAAGTTGGGGGGAGGCATTAGGTCTCTGCTCAGGACTGGGTCTGACAAGGCCACATGTGGTATGGTGGTACACCCTGGACTGGGGGTTGAAGACCCACTGGGAACCTCCTGGTTCTGTGGCTGACTTGCCGGTGGTTTTAAGCAAGTTGCTTCTTGTCCCTTGGTCAGTTTGTTTTCTGTTAGCACTGCTAGTGAGGACTCCTAGAAGTCCTCCTGACTCAGGTGTCAAGCTTGCCACCTCTACTGAATTGTGACCATGGCTCTGTGTTTCAGAGGCAGCTGTGTGCCTGCTGCTGGTGGGATGTCTCTCTACATGGCTGCACTTACCCCTAGTGCGCCCTTCTTAGAACTGGGGTGTTCTCCAGCAAGAAGCCCTTAGGCTTGCAGTGCCTGTTGTTCCTGCTGCCAAGTACTGCTGGGTGCCTGTCCCCTAAGAGGGATCTTCCTAGAGGCCTTAGAAAAGGTTCCAATTCCTAAGATCTAGATCACCTGTAACTGTGAAAAAAACTTACTTTACACATAATTATGAGTCTTTCTATAGCAAACATTGGAGCAACGTACCAAAAACACAAGCTCTTTGACCCTGACAGCATCACAGATCTTGGGCCTCTGCCCTTCTCTTCTGGTAAAGCTTGGAGATCGATGCATCTTGTCATTTATCTTACTTGCATTTGGTCCTAAGCACAATGAAAGAGTTCTAAAAACACAAGTGGGAAGTGTTCAGTCTAAAGGGTGATGGTGATCTGTGAACACCAAGTAAGTTGCTGTCTTTCCATGTCTGAGTGCCTGCCACAGTGCCTCCCCTTGGTAGGGGTGAGTGGGGAGTGAGGAGACCATGGGGGGCCAAGTCCAATGACAACTGGAAGAAATGCACAGTCATCATTTCAGGGGCCCTCTGCACAACATTTATCTAGCTCAGCCAGGCGCAACTTTATAAAACTGAAATCCCAACCTCGCATGCAGAAGAAGGAAGGGATGGCCCAAGAATGTCTGCTGGGAAATTCATCCCTCTCTTTTGAAAGCAGCTCTGCCCTAAAAAACTACTTTTAAAAGTAGTTTTAAATTGTCTTCCAGAGAACAAGTTTTAAGCAGATGTTCCTACCCCTGACCATGAGGGGACATGCTAGTAAGTCACCCATATCCATCAGAAAACACATAGTCTGCTTCCCAGCCTCATGTCCTGTTGGCATATTGAAACAAAGTCCTTTCAACGATGTTTGTGCTTTTAACCAACAAAATGTTCCCTTCTAGGGGAACAGCTGGGACCACTGCAGCTGCCTATGGCACTGAGAAGGTGCAAAGGTTAAAACAAAAGTTACATGGACACATGGGGAGTCATTTATCCTCCCAAGCTCTGGTCATCAGCTGGACAAAACCTCACTTCTACAGTTCTTTCGCCAATTTCAGAATAAAAAAGCAAAATTTCAAATCAGAAATTTCTAGCACTTTACAAAGTGGAATGACAGAATATGAAATTCA
>NW_006434181.1:377854-393519 GCF_000325575.1 Pteropus alecto | reverse complement strand
AAAAGATTAAACAAAAGTCCATATGCCACAGCAGCACCCCATGATGGATTTGTTGTTTCCCCTTCCTCAGCAATTCCAGAGCACGCCTCCTCTTCCTGGTCCAAGAGAGACATGGCTCAGAACAGAAGGGCCCCCATACTGCCAACCTCACTCTGCTCCTTTACAAAGATTTCAAAGTACTGGTAGATAATTGTGACCGCGAGCAGGATCCCGGTTCCAGAACCAATGGCACCCAGGAAGTCAGCCAGAACGGAGAGGGCCCCGATGCACAGTCCCCCGAAGGCAGCGGCAGTGGGGATGTACCTGGGGAATGGGAGATGGGTCAGCAACATGCCACCATGTAGCTTGTTCTAGCCTGGCCCGCCCCTAACGGCAGGGCCAGGCAGTCTGACATGCTTACCTCTGATTTAAGAACCTAACTCTTTTAGAGGTCGCTCTGCTATCTTCTTGAAACTTCACTTACTTACATACCTTAATGGTCTAGACTCGGGCTCCTATTCAGTAAGTGGTTGCACAAGCCACACGTGGCTAGTAAAATGTGATCAGTTCAAGTTGAGATATTAAAATGGCACAGGAGATTTTGAAGATTATAACATATCTCAAGATTTTTCTTACATTATAAATTTTTACTTTTTTAATGTGACTACAAGAAAATTTTAAATTTCATATGTGGCTTGCATTATATTTCTCCTGAATAGTATACTGTAAACCTAGAGGCTTCAAAGAATTCTTATTAAGAGAATGAACAATCTCTGCTAGAGATTGGAAAACAATCTGAAATTTGTAATGCTCATTTTTTTGTGGATACAGGAGCCTTTTCTATCTTGTAACTAAGGATAAGATTTAATGAACCAGAAATCCCTAAGCCCTATCAGGATGCTTGATGTGTAAGAAAACCACAAATGTAAGGAAACCACTGGGACCTAGGGCCAGCACTCACCGATTGAGTTCATGGACCATGGAAGTCTCTCGGTGGCCCCTCATTACCATCTGCTGCTCCTTCAACTGCTTTGCAACCTATGTGATGCCCGAAGAAATTATGTTCAATTTTAAGCTTGATACTGAAAACCAAGTAGACATTTCATAGTGGCACTGAATACTCACAGGTTTCCTTCTTTAGCACTCTACCAATATTTGTATAGATAATTTTAAAACTGCTGCAAAGAAGTCACATGGAAAGAAGTCTAGTTTTAGTTTGGCTCCAGCTCCCCAGGTGAGCACTAATTTATGGTTGGACTCCATCAACAGAAAAGCTCCTAATGAAGAAGCGGCTGTGTGTGTTCAGAGACCACTTTCTTAGGAAGAAGTGACAAGCTGAGACCCCTTATACTGGTGACAGGTGACAGCTACTGTTTCCTGGTTTAATTAAATTATAACTTATACTTACATCTTTGGCAGAGGAGCCTGAGACCTCAATCCACGTTTTGGAGAAGAATGCGCATGAGCCCAGCATAAACACTATATACACAACAGCATGGACAGGGTCTTCTAACACGGAGCCAAATGATTCTGGAGGGGACAGGTAATAGCAAAGGCCACCAACTGGATAAGCACGTGCTGGACCCCCGGAAGACGTATCCTGGGACAAATACACAGAGAGCCTGTGAGTGCTGTTTCATTATACCTTAGCATCAGGACAAAAGTAGTTCTGAGTAGATGAAAAGGAATACAATTTTGCTCAAGTGTCCACAGTGCAGTGTTCTTGCTGAAAAGAAAATTTAACATGCTGAATTTGTAAAAGGCACAATTAGAAAATATCTTTGGGTAAAATGTTTGGTCACGAACAAGACACATGGATGCACACCACTGCAACTAGTTGCAGCATTAAAACTGATTTCTTTAAGCGGCCATACTTACAGACCAGGTGCCCAGCAGACTGACCAGCAGGTTGCCACTGAAGCGGGCTGACAACATCTGAGAGATGACATACAGGTTGGACACCAGGGCAGACTGCAGGATGATGGGGATGTTGGAGGTGTAGAAGAGCTTGATAGGGTAGGTGTTATATTGGCCTCGGTAACGGGCCGACTTGATGGGCAGGTCCACTCGGAAGCCCTGAGAAGCCAAACAGAGCAGAGTACGCTCACTGCCTTGTTCCAGCCTCCACATGGACACAGCCCAGCAGGGGACTGTCATGTTCCTTTCTGACCCACTACTGCACTCAGGAGGACATGAACAGAGGGTTCCCAGAAAGACAGGCTTAAAAATGCACCAAAACACAGCACAGTGCAACAGTCCTGTTTTTGCCAAAAAAACAAAGTCTACCATATTATATTTGTATCAATATGGAATATACAGAAGATCTTGAAGGGCACATACACAAGTTAAGTCCTAATAGTGGTTCTCTTTGGCGGTGATCTCTCCTGTGCTTTTAGTCACCCCAAGGCAAAGCCATCATGGCCTCCACCTCACACCCCAGAGCAGCCTTTTACGATGTTTTAAATCACCAACAGAAAAGCTAAGCTTTTTATGAATAAAGCCTCTCCCTCTGAAACTCTTGGAAAATAGAAAGGTTTTCTTTTATATTATTTTTACAAACTCCCAGTACCTAGAACAGACTCAGAATACAAAGAATTTAAAATAATTTTTTAATGATCTAACCACAAATACCTGCAAGCCCTTAAAGAGTTAGCTTATTATTACTCAGCCATCTAAAGTCTCAGCTGAAGGAAGAGATCTGTCTGGTCCTCAGGAAAAGCACCTGGCTGGTATAAATACCTTTTCACAAGCAGTAACTGGTTTCTCCACTGCTGTTCCATTTTAATAAATATCAGAATACAAAGTGGCCGAATTAAAAATACAAAGATTTATCGGCTATGGAAAAGCAACTTGTAGCTCAGGTCTCTTATTCAGAAGTGACACAGACTAATAATTTGAAAGGTAAGAGCTCAAGAAGAAGGGCCTTTTCCAAGATGATGATACTACCTAGAAATACTCTAAACTCTGGGTAAGACGGCAACAAGGCTTTAGAGCTTGATGACTTTTCACTACTCTTGAACTAAGAACTTAAAGAACTATCTTCTTTATCTGATGATAGGCCCAACCCGAAGGAGCATAATTTCAGAAATGTTACATCTGCCTCAGTTTTGTTTATTTCAGGCAAGTCTCCATGACTCAATGGAACACACCTATCCAGCTTACAAAGAAACTTGCTCCTTTCAAATGCCACCCCACCACTTCAATACGATACGATGACATATACCACTCCTGGAATGTGAGTGGGGGCACACACACCAAGGCATTCTGAAACTTAAATGCAGACCCATCAGGGCTCCCTGTGGTGGGTCTGGACGCACCTGGAAATAAATGACCACTGCAAAGACAAAGATGGTGGCAATCAGATTCATGAGGTTGGGGAGGTTCTGGCGGTAGAAGGCCTCTCGAAGGGCTCGGACTTTGTCAGTGCGTGTGGCCAACAGATGAAACAGTGCAATAATGGCACCTTCAAATTCCATACCTGTTGGTGAAGGAAACGCATGTGGTAAAAAAACAAACAGCTTTTTAGAGGCCAAAAGAGAGAGGGAAATAGAACAGAATTAAATTTTTTGAATTTAAAATTCACAGTGCCTACTCCTCCTATAACCATAAAAGTACAGTGGCATTTTCTCATCCCTCATTTCTACTTCTTCCGTAGAAATTTCAACCTGCAGAAATGGGCTATTCTACCTTTTTGATTTAATTATCTCATTTCGCTGGCATGTTGAGTCAATGGCTACCAGATGTGTGGAATAACGATCAATTAAAAAATCATAAAAGCAGGATCTGCTGAACTCCAGCTAGAAGGGTCTGCTACTGGAGAGCAAGCCAAGAGCTGCTCAGGCCACTTCCCAGGTAAACCCCAGGCAGCAGAGCACCCTAGCTCTGAAGTGCAGGCTGCCCCTGACAAGGCAGGGCTTGACTTCTCGACTTCTTACAATGATGGTCAAGCAGAATGGACAACATGAATGCTCACCACACATCCCAATCTAGTCAGAGTATACACCCCACCATGAGAGGGTGCTAAAGAGAGCCAGACAAGCACAACCAGGAAGCAGAGCAGTTTACTGGGGGTCTGAAGGAATTAAGAGTAAGAACAGGTACCTGACTTGAGGATTAGGCAGCAGAGGGAAAAGTGAGAGGAAGCTGGGGAGCATGGGGGCATTAGTAAGACCTAGAAGTCTTGTAAGTTTCCAGAAATTTACTGAAGTTAAAACCCCACCTCCACACTCCCTCTCCCCAAAATTCCCAGCTAAAAGAAAGAAATAGGAGCAGTATACTAGTGTGTAATCATTGCTGTTCCAGGACAGTGTGACTGTCCCACAAAGAAAGTCTGGCCTCATGGAGGGAGCCAGCACTGTATCCAGAGTTGTGGTCTGCGGGCAGGTGTGGGGTCCTTACATCAGTACCATGAAGTGTACTATGTACTGCCCTGGGATGGCACTTCGCTCAAGTTTCTAACACTTGATGGTGGAACCACCTGTTTCTTCTCCCTCTGACTCTTTCTGGACCATTCGGATACCAGCATCACTGCTGATTTCTTTTCAAGTCTCTGGGATGGGGCTTCTGTGGAAGTGCTCTGTCCTACCAGTGCTTCCTCAGTTCCCATCCTTTCCTCCTTTTGGTCAGGTAACAGCATTGGCTTGTCAAACCAATGTGCAGAATTCAGGGATCTTAAAGCTAGAGCCAGGATCTTAAAGCTATTTCATAGAGGATGACATCTGGGTGACCAGGGAAGAAGGAACTTGTTCACACTCTGCCCACTCTCAACACTCCATTATGTGATCTCAGTGTTGACTACTCTTCCCTTTGTTCATTCTGTTGCAGCCACATACACTGACCTCTAACACACCAGGTACCTTCCCACCTCAGGGCTCTCTGTACCTCCTGGTTCCCTCTAAATTCTCATAGGGCTCCCTCCCCTTTTCAGGACTTCGATTACCTAGACTAATCCCGTGACAACACTCCTGGCATTCCCATCTTCTTTCTCTGCCTTGTTATTCGCCTTCATATCTGCAGCAACACCTAACATACATATAACACAGTTTACTTACTTTGTATTTCTAATGCTTTCAACAGTGGTTGGCCCTTAACAGGCACATGATAAATATTTGTTAAATGAAAGCTAGTGCCAGGGTTAGGCTTTAGTTCTTCTAATTTTTAACAGAATTATTCTTTAAAATTCACTACCTACCTAATATCTGGGAACGAATGAGGTTTCTAAGTGTTAATGTTACTTAAGAGGGGAAAGCTATTTTGTAGCTATGTGCTGTCCCTGCTAATCCTGTTTTGGGCTGTTCCCACTTGCCCAGGGAAGCAGCAATGCTTAATCTCCCAGACCCGAAGGGTGTCAGTCAACAGCGCATTTCCATGTCACCAAGCCAAGCCGCAGCAGAGTTCTAGATGCAGCTGCCATTCTCCTTCAGCCTTGTGACTTTTGTGATCTCTGCCCTTTTCCAGGGCCCAGTCTTTGTGACCCTACTCTTCCCCCTTTCCCTTCACTCCTCAGCAAGCATGGCGGTCTTGCAGCCTCACTCACTGGCCCACATGCACGTGGCTGTGGAATCACCCTTCCTGGCGGCGCCCTCTCTCCAGCCAGTTCTCAAACACTGCCAGTTGACATTAAGGCACTTTTACTTTAAAGCCAGAAACCAACCTACCTTTGCTGTCAATTTTCATCACCCTTTAAAGTATACCCTTTTGCTTGTCCCTTACATTCTTTTCTCCTAATGCCCTCCCTCAATGCTTTCCTTGTGACAGGCTGGCTTGTCAAAAAGGTGGAAGACTGAATAGTTACCAAGTTGCATTCACATCTTCTATTCCAGTCTGAGGTGAATCCCTCCCTCCAGACTTGGCTTCCTATTGCCTCACGGGCCTGACCCGAATGAAAGGTGGCTGCTTCACTCTACTCTGGTATCGCTTCCTCATAATTCAGGATGTCACCCAGGCCAGTTACAGTATGGTTTTGCCATACCCCTGAACTTCTATCCTTCATCCTCCTGCCTTTCACACCCATGCCTGAAAAGCCCTGCCTTCTGTCCCCATGTGTCCCTATTTGCCTTGGATTTTCTACAGTTCCAAGAAGTACCCAGGGAGGAATCAAATCTTATCTTGCCCACTTCTCTCTGACATTCCCTTCTTCAAGCTACGCTCATTGCTTTGTAATCTTTTGGGCACATGGAAACTTCATGTGCCCAGGGACCTAGTTTCCAGCATTCAATTCTATATGAATATTTATTTCTCACAGGACTCTTATAAGTAAATAACATATTTAGTGATGAATGATTACCTTTCCTAATAAGTCATATTTCCTTTTGTTTAGAAATTATTAAAAACATCCACAGTAACAAGATGTCCTTGGCACTCTTTGTGGGTATAGAATACTAACATTTAATGGGCAGCTACTATGGGCCTGACATCATGCCATTTCATGTTATTTCTCATTTTATCCTGGCAACGAAGGCCCAGAGGTAGACAGATTGCCCAAAGCCACTTATGTACTAATAGGAACAGCCAAGAGGTGAACTCTAAGTTTAGGCCTCTTTCATAAAGTTGCCACTTGCATGACCAACTGCGTTGGTTCAGTGATTTCATTTTTAGAAATATATTCACCAAGAGCAACTGCCAAAATACATAAAAGATGAACTTATGAGGCTGTTCACTGTTTCTCTGTTGTAATAAGAACCAAAACTGGAAACAAATTAAATGTCAATCAGAAGACTGGTTAGTTGCTTCATCCTTGCCATGAAGTCCATGCTGTGCTAGGAAAAATGAAGCAGGATTCTGTATTCTGGCATTGGCAAATGTCCATGAAATATTCTGATGTGGAAAAATCTAAGCTATGTCTCAGTATAAGCAGAAGCCTGTCTGTGTTTAAAAAATTTATTCAGATATACACAGAAAAATCAGAAGTAATGTACCTAAAATGGTGGTGATTCTTCCTTGGAACAGGGATCTTGTATCTTTTGCTTTACATATGACATATGCTTTTTACTGACCTGTCCCCAGGAAAGCCCAAGGGCCCTTACCTCGGCCAGTGTTGACAGTGGTGGGGCTGAATGCCTTCCATACGATGGTCTCACAGATATTAGTGGCAATGAAGAGGGAGATACCAGAGCCCAGGCCATACCCTTTTTGCAGAAGTTCATCCAAAAGTAGGACAATTAAGCCAGCAACAAAGAGCTGTAAAAATTTAAAAAATAAGTGACATCAAGATACTGCTACTTTAAAAAGTGGAGAAACTCAAACAGACTACATTCTTGCTCCCCAGGAGCATGGCTCTATCCTCCCTCAGTAAGGGGCTTCTCTGGTATAAATGCTGAAGGCTGAATAGGCAGTGGACAGCAGAGCCTTCCTGTGGTGAGCTCAGAAGGGCCAACACAAGCTCTTTGGCTCCTTCTCAGTTTCTTTTATGCATGTTCAGGTTTGTTATTTGGGAAGTATAAGGGAGGGAAGATGTTAACAATTACCTGAATGGTGATTAACAGGCAGATTCCAGCACCCATTTCAGAAGGGTCCCCATACATTCCCGTCATCACATACACAATAGACTGGCCAATGGTAATGATCATTCCAAATACTAGAAATCAAAAGAAAACTTTCTCAAAGTAGGACATTAGACAGTCATAGAAGAAACAGTATCGAACACCTACTCTGTGCCTGGAACCAGGAAGAACAAAGATGAAGAATACTGACACTGCCTCCAAGGAGCTTGGTCCAAGAAACACCCAACAGTTATATCATCAAAGTACACAATAACTTAAATGCCTGTTAACAGAAGCAGGGGAATGCCTTAATTTCACCTTTTTCTAAATTCACTTTCCTTATAGTGACAGGAGGAGGAAAAGCACTGGAACATGACAAATCTGGTTCTGGTGGAAGGCAAATCAGGAAGCAAAATCTACTGAAGACAGTACCCTGAGGTACACAATTTAGGGATGTCACCAATCCACAGCACTCAAATTTGGGTCAGGTTGCTTGGGTTCTAAAGAGCTCCTGAGCTGAACAACGTGCTTGGACCACCTCTACAGGTTCATCATCCAGGTCTGAGTCCAGAACACAGATGATTAACTGGGATAAAGTGATCCTTTTCCAATTGGCATGTAATGTGTTTTCTTTACCGGAAAACTTCACAATGCCAGCAATTTAGTCACTTGTCCCATTTCTCCTGACACAAAGCTCTCTTGGCCTAATAGAAGCTTTCCATTTTTAGATTGTCTTTGGTTTCTTATATTGTTGTACCTCACTGTTAGGCACAATAGAATTGACACATTTTTACTGGTTCCACAATACTAGATGAATCTCTAAGTAGGGGTTTGGGCTTCAAGTTCAGCTTTTCTGGTTAGTTTGTCAAGCTCGGCCATCACTTCAAAGTGCCCATCAAATGTAGTCCCTAACTGACTTTTAAAAAACTGCTCAAAAACAATGAATTCTTAAGGCAGAATTTTAAAAATTGTCAAGACCAAAGAAAAAACAGCTGACTTGTGATTTTGAAAAGTAATTCATGTATATATTTTGAAATCCTGATTTGCGTCTGAAACTGACAAGTTTAAATGAGATTAGTTTTTTCCACTCAATTATTTAACTTACTTAGTAAGATTTCTGATAGGAGCTGGTGTTAAAGAAAATATGGCTGGATAGCAAACTGTAAATATCATTTTCTATTATTAATATATTTCAAACTGTAAATATCATTTTCTAATATTAATATATTTCAGTTCATTCAGAGGCTGAACATGGGTCATTTTGATGACTGGTCATTGTTACCAGTGACATTACTTGCTATGAGGCAAATATTATTATCCCCATTTTTACAGATGAAGAATCTGAGATATAAGAGCTGTCATCTAACTTTGTCCTAAGTCACCGATCTAGTAAATAGTAGAGCTGGGCTGAGACGATCACCTTTCTCCTAAGTTGAATCCTTTTAAACTCCCAGAGGAAAAACAACACTTGTCAAATATCTAATATGTGCCAGGCACCGAGAGATGTTTTATAAATGTTATTCCACTGAATTCTTATGACAGCTCTGAGGTACACCATCATCTCCTCCTAAGTGGTAAGGATATGTGACTGGTGGAAGGGAGACCTCCAAGCCCTGCTCCTTCCACTTGATCATACAGCCTCTGGGACACTGGACATCCTTTCCCCTGCCCTGTCCAGCCCATCCAAGTGCCTTGCACCATGGCTCTCATAGTAGTGCTTTCCTGTTAACACAGGCCATGGAGCACTAGCAGGGCTGGTGGGCCAAAGAGATTACACGTAACAAAGAAAAAACTATTTTGATGCCCAAACTTCACAGCAAATTCAAATTCTCAATTATAGACATTTGAACATCATTCAAAATCTCACTTACACTTTTGGGCTCCATTGAAAAGGGCTCGGTCTTTTGGGGTATCACCAACTTCAATTATTTTGGCGCCAGCCAAGAGCTGCATGATGAGGCCGGAGGTGACAATGGGAGAAATACCGAGTTCCATTAATGTGCCTGAGGACAGGGGAGGCAGAACACAGTCTGTATTAGCTTGGAATAACAACACATTAATAAGAAATTGAATGAGCCAAATTTGACTCCTTATATAAATCCAGTGTGCTTCAGTGTCCTAACAGCATTTAATTTAGAGAATAACCCCAAAATATCAATAATTAGAGTATAATTCATTCTTTTCAGTCTGCTAGGCAACATCTTACTCTGTTTTGGAAGTCACATTGCATTTAAACAGATTGCTGCCTTTATATTCACCATAAACAGATTCATTCTGGTTTCACAGAGATAAGAAAGGTTTGTCATTCTATCAGTTAATAAAAAAGAATAACATTTAAAAATGTCAAGTCTGAAAAGGAAGTCTGTACAACTGTATGTATTTGTGGATAAACTTCTACTTCCATTATGATAAAATGAACTGTACTTCCAACTGATTTGGAACTTAATTTGAACTATATTTTAAAAAATGAATTAATCAAAAGCAGTACTTACATAAATATTCAAAATCCACCCCCCCCAGGTAACTGCTTAGAGTATACAAAATAGTTACATATTTTTTGACATATTATATGTAACCTATAGATATGAAAAAGATACAGCTGAGAAACAAATTACATATTCTAAAGATGATCAAAACACAAAAAAGATAGGTAGAAATATCATTTGTTGTTTAAAAAGCATTCTAGTTTTATTCTCTACAACATAGACTTATTTTGTTATTACAGGTTTTGTACTGCATTCATATGCAATTCTGAGTATGATATGCCTCAGTGCTGAATTTGGCATTTACTAAGGCTATTCAGCACAGCACACTAACATTCTTCCCAAACACTCTCTGAACTCAACATAAAGCCAAAGCCTGTGATTTAAAGGAGGTCAGTCAAGCCCACATTGTACAGAAAGAGGTGCAGAGAGCCAGAGTTCTACCTCTGTTAGAGGCTAGAATCACTCTTATCCAATAGAAAGGATCGGCAGAATCTGAAGACATAATACCAAACAGGGGGATCTAGAAACAAGCAGAGAGAAAAGGAGTCAGTGCACTTATCTCCAGCCTTCTCTGAACCCACCATCGACACTAGAACAGAAAAGCTGGGCTTACCTGGCAGCATACCAAGAAAATAAAGAGGGTGATAGCAGTCCACAGCACTTTCTCCTTAAACTGAATCTATAGAAAAGGAGAATGAATTAAGGCAACTTATTTTCATAAACAAATGAACAGAAATAGACTCAGATCAGACCCCTTTCTCTGTTCACCAGAAAAGTAGCCTTGAATACTCGAAATCATGCACCAAACATGAGTACCAAAACAGTACATGCTACATGCATGGCATGCTTCTATGTACAAGGCACGTATGCAAAGACCTTCATATTCATCTCTCATTTGATCCTTGCACTACATAGCATTATCATCTTTATTTTACAGTGAGAAAACTGAGTCTTAGAAAGGCTAAGTAATTTGTTCCAAATGCCACAGCTGAAGTGAGTTTGAGTTCAAAATGTGTGTTCTTTAACCATTAGCATTAAGTTTAAGATCAGACCCAAGATCAAAGAATGTTGCAATAGAAAGGGATTCCTAACCCAGACAAGCCCTTACAATGTATGAGCCATCACCATTCCTTTGAAAGGGTTTTCTAACTGACAAATGTTGTTATTCTGGAGTCAATTAATTTGGAACTTGTGATTGTTTAATACGTAATGTATTTTCTATGTAATAAACAATACTGGGGGGTGGGCAGGGAGAGTTGCAAGTTTAACCTACTCACTAACTACTCGTAGCGTCTGTATAACGTTATTTAAGACTTTTTGCATCTCCTTGGGAATCTAAGTAGGATAGGTTACAATTTAGAATCATTTTACAGGTGACTAATAAGAATCATTGGGAAAGTTTAGAAGCCCTGTTCAAGGCCTCTCTGGTACTAAGCAGTAGAGTGGAAATTCTTCTGGGTCTTCGACCTCTAAAACCGAGTATCTTTAGTTTGCTGCCTACACTGCAAGAAAGGCTTTAAAGGGCTTAAAAAACACAGTATTTATTGTGTGGACTGGAGATTTTGATGTGGAAATGCCTTTTGAGTGACAGTATTAAGTGAACAAAACTATGTTCTTAAAATACCTTTTTATTTGAGGGGAACAGGTGTCTAAGGAAGAACTGAGCCAGAGTCCTGGCTTTTTGGTCGGAATAGAAGTTGTAGTCCTCTGTCTACCACTTTAGGCCACAGTAACACGACCAAAGACTGCGAATTCCACGTATAGATGCTCCACGTGAAGTTGAGTGAATTCACAGAACTTCTTCCTCTTGAGAATGCTTCCCCTTCCCACCTGTCATTGCACCACACCAAGGAATTAGGAGGCCCATGGGAAGGCGACACCACTTCAGGCTAACCAGTAACATAACAAACTTGTATTGAAGTGATTCTTTATAGGAAAAAAGAATGGACAATTTTTACAGGATTCTTAATTTGTTAATAACTAAGTCTCTCCTGGATGCAAATTCAGCAGCGAAAAATCAAAAGCTGTTTATCCAGCCTTGTCTGCTCTTCCCCTTAAACAGCTCCTAAATCTATCATCTCCTAGCCTGCTCCCATAGTTCACTTTCTACTGCAAAAGCCTCTAAACCACTCTAATCCTTTACCCTACTTCCAAAGCAACTGTTTAATCTGTGTGGCTCCTATTGCTCCCCACTTACCCTTTATGTTCATTATTAATAATGAACTATATCTAACATCCTCCAACCTGCTTGTCTTCTTTGCTTTTGCACATTATATATTCTTTATGCCTGGGACTCCTTTCCCTTACTTCAAGAAAACTTCTATTCTTCTTTCAAAACCACCATCAGACATCACATCTTCCAGAGTTACTCCCTGTTGAAGCCACTGCATATATTTTCACTGCTCCATCACACGTTAGCTAGGCCAAAATCACACAGCTATTAAGAGCCTCTGTGAAGGGTGGGTCTGAGGTTTGCCTGCCTCCAGAGCCATGCCCTTTCTACTATGCTGGGGGTGGGGGTAGGGAATGGGAAGAGCTTTGCATATTAGCCCATAGAAGGCAGTACATATGTAGGGAATGTATACAAATCAGTTTGAAGTAAAAAAAAAAAAAAAAAAGAGACTCCAAGAACCTAAGTGTCTGTGTTGATGTCAAGTACACATACACATATGTGAATGCTGAACAATAGTCTGAAAAGAACTTGACTATAAAAATATACTATTATTCATTCTCTTTAAAAACCCCAATGAAACTTTTCTTCATGATCTAATAGCTTCACTTACATTGGCAACACTTCCTATATTGGCCTGTAGTCGTGTAGCAGTGGAAATTCTGACAAAGATTCAATATAAGTCTACATTTCTATTTTTCCCTGTTTTAATGTGCCCACAGTAAAAAGCAAGGTTCACAAAATGCCTTCACTCAGTTAATGTGACAGCCTACACAAAATATAGAAACTCATTTGTACAGAATAAAGTGACTGCTCTTAGCTCTTTTTAGCATCTGGCTACAAAGAGTATCTCCTACAAAAAAAACCCTCAACTGTTCTGCTCCTGTTGGAGGTAAAGAGGGAAGGGTAACTCAACCTGAGTATCCCGAGACTTTGGAGGCCTTACTCATTCACTGCCAGGATCAATTTGGGGACAGGGCAAACCCAAGACTTTGTTCACTGGGGTAACAGCCACAAAAGACACTCCAAATAAAGCACGATGATTTTGGTGGAAATTGCCACACAACCAAGTCACCTTTCGACAAAACTCAAGAGTAAACACAATTACACTCGATGCAGAAAAGAAGGGAGAGAGTTCTTTTGGTGTGTTGAAGCCATTTTTAATAGTACTGTAAACTTCAGGCGCTCAGAGTTTCACGAAGCCTTCTCTGACGCCGATTTGGGGGAACTTACCTTTCTCTCCGGCTTCTGAATTTCCGGCAGGATGACACAGAAGGGTTTGATGACTTCCAGAAATTTGACTTTAATAGAGACAAAAGAAGAGTTAAGGCTCTGAGAAACCTGCGCCACCCGAGGAAGCCCTCTGCCGAGGACGTGTTGGGGCACGGAAGCGGGGCGAGCAAGGGGACGCGCGGGGACCCGGAGGAAGGCCTGGGACCTGGACAGGCCTGGCGGGCGGACGCCTGCCCTGACTGGTGAGGGGAAGGGGGATCTGATCCAGCCCGGAGGAGACAGAGCTGCCCTTAGGGACTCACTCGCCATGGCGGCGGCTGCTCTGTCTCAGGGTGCCGCTTCGACGCCGCTTCGACTCCGCTCCGCTCCAAGTGAGGTAACGCTGTCCGCGTCCCAGCCTGCTCCGGGGCGCAGCAAGCTCGGCGGAGAGACACGTCAGTGCTAGCACCCGGGTGAGCGTCGCGGCGCCAAACGGCACGGGCGGGTTCGATGTCAGAGGCGGTCCGTAAGTCGCTTCCGCTTCCTGCCACGCGCTGCAGCCCGGCGGCTGCGCTACTGCGGAGACCACAACTCCCGGGATGCAGCGGGGCTCCCGACCTGTCCGGAAGAGAGTGTTCAGCGTGGCGGTGCGGTTGAGCCGATTTGGCAACGCGAGAGCGTAGGTGGCAGGGCGTGTAATCTCAGGAGATAGAAGCGGTGCTAGCTGGTGGAGAAAATGAGGCAAGTGGTAGTCCTCGCCTGCGCCCGCGACTGTGCGAGCGAGACGGAGTCTCGGCTCACTTCCATGCTTTCAGCGAATAGGCTGTAAACTACTTTGAGCAGGCTTAATCCCAGCGCCGACCACAGTGCCCGGCACCTAGTAGGTGTTCGGCTCGTGGGAACACCTTTGTAGAGTCAGCAAACCCGAGGCCTGTCTTGACTCCTGCAGGGCCCCAGCTACCTGAGGAAGAATGGGATGAGTGCACGGAGAGACTGACGGTTGGAGAAGAGGTGGGGCAGCTAAGGAAATTCTCTAGCCTACTATGAAATCCAGGAAGGCCGCCTGGAGGATTTGCTTTTGGGCCAAACAGATGGATTCCGGCGAGAAGAAATATGAGGAAGGAAGGTGCCTGATTGAGGAAACTTGTAAGGAAGATACGGCGGTGTGAATGCGCAAGATCTGAGGAAAGAAGTCCTGTTTGGCTAGGACAAAGGCTCTGTGAAGGGGAACAATAAGATTTAGTGTGTTCGTGGACCAATGGGTTGGTCAATGGATGCTTAGACGGAGAGTTTGGATTTATTTTCAATTCATCTATAATCAGCGGTAGCATGTGGTAAAATAATCCAAAAGAGACTTGATGCTATGAGCGTTTAGAGGAGGAGAAGGAGGTGGATGCTGTGGATTAGGGAAGATTTCATGGAGCTAAATCCTGTCCTGGACCAGTAGAAGTTGTAGGTTGCAGATGTGGTGAAATGCTTTTTTGCAATAATAATAATTTGGAGATTGCTTTGTCTACTTTTCCCTTTCCTCCTATTTCTAGAGGGTAGCCAAGACTTGTAAGTCCTTTCTCAGAATTTTTATATATTCTCTTTTTTTGAGAACCTAACCCAGGGTCAGAAAATTCATATTACTATGAACATGGATATATTTAATTTAAAGTGGATTTTGTCTGACATTAGTATAGCCATCCTGCCCTCTTTTGGGTACTATTTGTACAGAATATATTCAAACATTAATTTTCAATCTATTTATGTCTTATCTAAAGTATGTCTCTTGTAGACAGCAAATACTTAGATTGTGTTTTTTAATTTATTCTGCCAATCTGTGTGTTTTGACTGAGGAGTTTAATCCACAATTATTTATTTCCTTTGAATGGACCCTGCTCTCTTTTGGTTACTGTTTGCATAGACTATCTTTTTATTATTATTATTATTTTTTTATGGTGACATTGGTTAACGAAATCCAATAAGTTTCATCTGTACACTTTAACAGTAAGGCATAATATATTTACACTGTGTTCACCTCTCATAGTTAGATTTCTTTCTGTCACCACATATTTGACCCCCTTTACCCCATCTACCTGCCCCCTCCTCCCATCCCCTACCTTCTGGTAACCACTAGTCTATAGTCCATGTCCCTGAGTCTCTGTTTCTTTGTCCTGTTCATTTGTAGCTTTTAGGTTTATATCCCACATATAAGTGACATCATGTGATTTTCAACTTTTTCTGTCTGAGTTATTTCACTTAGCATGATTATCTCAAGGTCCGTCCATGTTGCAAATGGCTGTATTTCATCTCTTCTTATGGCTGAGTAATATTCCATTGTATATATGCACC
>NW_006434181.1:374945-376979 GCF_000325575.1 Pteropus alecto | reverse complement strand
CGTTTTTCTGCCAATACCATGCCATTTTGATTACTGTCGCTTTGTAGTATAATTTGAAGCTGGTCAGAGTGATGCCTCCAGCCTCGTTTTTTCCCTCAGGATGGCTTTGGCAATTCGGGGTCTTTTGTGCTTCCATACAAATTTGATGATTTTTTTGTTCTATTTTTTAAAAAATGCCAATGGGATTTTGATGGGGATTGCATTAAATCTCTATAATGCTTTAGGTAATATCGTCATTTTAACTATGTTGATTCTTCCAATCCAAGAACATGGAATATCTTTCCATTTCTTTGTATCTTCTTCAATTTCTTTTAATAGGGTCTTATAGTTTTCATTATATAGGAACTTCACATGTTTCGTTAGATGTATTCCTAGGTATTTTATTCTTTTTGTTGCAATTGCAAAAGGAATTATTTTTTCCACTTCTTTTTCTGACACTTCATTATTAGAATCTAGGAACGCTATGGATTTTTGAACGTTGATTTTGTATCCAGAGACCTTACTGTATTTGCTTATTGTTTCTAGTAGTGTTCTTGTGAAGTCTTTAGGATTTTCTCTATAGAGAATCATATCATCTGCAAATAGTGACGGTTTGACTTCTTTGTTTCCTATTTGGATGCCTTTTATATCTTTCTCTTGCCTGATTGCACTCACTAGGACCTCCAATGTTATATTGAATAACAGTGGTGATATTGGACAGCCTTGCCTTGTTCCTGATCTTAGAGGGAAGATTTTTAGTGTTTCACCATTAAGTATAATGTTGGCTGAAGGTTTGTCATATATGGCCTTTATTATGTTAAGGAACTTTCCTTCTATACCGATATTGTTAAATGTTTTGATTATAAATGGATGCTATATCTTGTTGAAGGCTTTTACTGCATCTATTGATATGATCATATGATTCTTATTTTTTAATTTATGTGGTTTATCACATTAATCGATTGGCATATGTTGAATCATCACTGTGCCTCTGGGATGAAGCCCACTTGATTGTGGTGTATAATCTTTTTACTATGTTGCTGTATTTGGTTCGCTAGTATCTTATTTAGGATTTTTTTGCATCTATGTTCATGAGAGATCTTGGTCTGTAGTTTTCTTTTTCTATGTTATCTTTATCAGGTTTTGGCATCAGGTTGATACTGGCCTCATAATATGAGTTGGGAGATATTGCCTCCTCTTTGATTTTTTGGAAGAGTTTGAGGAGAATCAGTATTAAATCCTCTTCGAATGTTATTAGAATTCACTGGTGAAGCCAAGTGGTCTTGGAATTTTACTTTTTGGTAGGTTTTTGATAGTTGTTTCAATTTCCATACTGCTGATCAGTCTATTTAGATTTTCCAGTTCTTCTTGATTCAGTCTAGGAAGGTTGTATCTTTTTAAGTACTGGTCCATTTCCTCTAGGTTATTAAATTTGGTGTTGTATACTTTTTTATAGTATTCTTCTATGATTCTTTGTGTTTCTGTGATGTCAGTCATAATTTCCTCTTTTTTATCCCTGATTTTGTTTATTTGTGTCCTTTCTCTTTTTTCTTTAGTGAGTCTTGCTAGGAGTTGTTGATTTTATTAAACTTCTCAAAGAACCAGCTCTTTGTTGTATTTATTTTTTCTATTTTTTTTTCAATTTTATATATTTCAGATCTAATTTTGATTATTTCTTTCCTTCTGCTGACTTTAGCCTTCATTTGTTCTTCCTTTTCTAGGTTTTGAAGATGAAGCGTTAGGTTGTTTATTTGGGTTTGTTTTTGTTTTTGGAGGTAGGCCTGTAATGATATGAACTTTACCCTTATGACCACTTTTGCCATGCCCTAAAAGTTTTGGTATGTTGTACTATCGTTATCATTCGTTTCTATGTATCTCTTGATCTCTCTTTTTATTTCTTCCCTGACCCAGTTATTCTTCAGTAGCATGTTGTTTAATTCCATGTATTTGTGGTTCTTCCTCATTTCTTTCTGCAGTTGATCTCTAGTTTCAAAGCATTATGATCAGAGAATGTGATTGGTATGATTTCAACCTTCTTATATTTGATGAGACTAT
>NW_006434181.1:352696-374505 GCF_000325575.1 Pteropus alecto | reverse complement strand
GTGTGATTTTGTTTGTTTTTTTTTTTTACTCCTTTCTGCAACGCAGTGCCTTTTTATTATTGATTTCAGTCCATTCACATTTAGCGTGATGATTGAAATATGAGGTCTTATTATAGTCATTGTATCTTTTGCTTTCTGGTAGCTTGGTGTTTGCATTGCTTCTTTTTTCCTTGTGTTTCTGTTTTCCTTATTTTGATTGGCTTCTGTGGGTTTTTCCTCTGGTTCTTCTTGTTTTATTTTATATACTTCAGTTCTGAATCTTTGATGTGTGGTTACCATTATGAATATGAAAAGGATAGTTTTATATATATATATACAGTCATCCATATTCTTTTGCACATGCCTTATCTCCATTCCCCTTTGCAAATTTAGATCTTTGAATCCTCACTTTTTCAGTCATTGTTGTCTCAATTTGTCCCCACGTATGCTGAATGTTCATTATTCTCTTGTTATAGCATATCTCTTATTTTTTAAGCTTATAATGCCCTGTTTGTTTTCCATTTTGTTTTAGGCGAGCTGACCCCTTTCAATATTTCCTGTAATGCAGGCCTCATAGTGGAGAATTCTCTCCATTTTTGTATGTCAGGAAAGGTCTTTATTTCTTCTTCATATCTAAAGGAGAGCTTTGCTGAATATGTTATTCTTGGCTGGTAGTTCCTTTCATTTAATAGTTTGAATATTTGATTCCACTCCTTTCTGGCTTGTAATGTTTGTTCTGAGAAGTCTGACAATAATCTAATGGGTTTTCTTTTATAGATTACTGTCTCCTTTTCCTGGCTGCCCTGAGAATTCTTTCTTTGTCATTGATTTTTGATAATTTTAATACAGTATGTCTTGGAAAAGGCCTATTTGGGTTGATATAATTGGATGTTCTGTTGACTTCTTGAATTCCAAGCTCCAGCTCATTCCTTAGATTTGGGAAATTCTTGTCAACTATTTGTCTGAAAATGCTTTCTAATCCCTGCTTCTTTTCTTCCCCTTAGAGAATGCCCGTTATTCTTATGTTTCGTCTCCTGATGGTATCAGCTAGTTCTTGTATTTCTCTTTCATTATTTTTCATTCTTCAGTTTCTCTCGTCTTCCTTCTGATTTATTTCCAGATTTCTGTCTTTGATAGTACTGATCCATTTGGTAGACTCTATTTCTCAAGCCTGCTATTTCATTTTTCATCTCATTCAACGTGTTCTTCATTTCCAGAAGTTCTATTTGGTTCTTTTTGAGGGTTTCAATCTCTTTGCTAAAGAACTCATTCCACTCATCTAGTAATTTTTTCTATTCCTGAAATTGTTGATATGAATCGTTTTGGATCTCATTGAGTTTTTTCAGAAGTACCATCCTGAATTCTCTGTCATTTAAGTCACATATTTCTATGTCTATAAGCTTATTTTCTGGAGATTTTTTTCTTTCTTTCTGAGCTGACTTGTCACCTTGGTGGTTTATGGTGTTTAATGGACTATTTCTCCGCCTAGGTATTAATGGAAGTGTATTCTGCTTTTTTTCCCAGAAAGATTTATCATATAAAGGTCTCTCTTTAGCCTGTTGCAAAGAAGGTGTTTTTCTTTTGGTTTACAGTAGGTGGCATCTAAGCCTCTTGGATCCCTGTTTTATATAAAGTCTTAATAATGCCTTTTATTTTCGTTATAGATATATGATCACGCTAGCTACCCTCAGTCTCATTCTCTGTCAGTGTTAGCGCCAGTTTCAGCAGCATTTGCTTTGTCTCCCTTGGGGCTCAGTGGTGTTCAGTCTCAGAGGATATGTGGGGAGTGGCCCTCTGGGTTGGGGGATGGGGGCTGCGGCTCAGCCTCGCATTTTGCAGCCATGGCTGGTAATAATCAACTGTTGTTTCTCTGCTGTCCTCCTTGTCTGCTTTCTTCCCTGATGCCTGTGCACTGCCACGGGCCACGTGAAACTCACAGCTCTCCCAGGCAGGGCTCTTCAGGGAACTCCTGCACCTTCTCCATTCCCCTCTCTCCTATAGGGAGCTTTGGCTGCAACAGGAGCTTCTTTGTTTCTCCCAGTCTACCATCTGACTCCTGTGGTTCTGACTTGTGGTAGCTCTTATGTGCAGATCCTGCATTCAGCCATGCTGGTGTGTAGTTTGGGAGTTTTTGGTTGAGTTTTAGATGTTTAACTTATTTTTGTTTCAAGGGGAGAGATTTGGGGATGTCTCTCACTCCACCATATTTCTCATATTATTATTTTTTCATTTTCTGTATACAAAACACACATAGTGATAAGTGCTGATGTCCTAAGTGTGTGGCAAGGTGAGTTTTCACACTGTGATCTCACCTGTTAAAGATTCTGGTATGCAATTTTGATGCGAAGGTGGGGGACCCACACCACCAAACAATTCTCAGATACCCACTGGATGTCTGACAATTCAGTTCAATTCTGACACTCTCTACCAGGAGATAGCCTCAGATCCCACAGGTTCAGGGCTCAGTTCCACAAGACTGTCCCCACTTCAGATGCCAATCAGTTCAGGTTGTCACCTGTACTTCTGACTGACTGGATGTAAATCAGAGGTTCCCACAACCCTTCCTTGGGTTTGATGAATTTTCTAGAGCAGCTCATAGAACTCAAGAAACCAGTTTACTAGATTACTGGTTCATTATAAAGGATATTCAAAAACACAAATCAATAGCCAGAAGAAGACATATATAGGGAAAGGTCCCAAACAAAGGAGCTTCTGTCCCTGTGGAGGTGGGGCCTGGCACTGTGGCATATAGAAGCACTCTGGTTCTCTGATGTGGAAGGTCCTCAAACACTCTTCCTTTGGGTTTCTTGGAGGCTTCATTACATAGGTATGGTTTATTAATTCATTGGCTATTAGTGATGGATTTGATCTCTACTGCTCCCTGTCTCCCCTCCTGGAAATCAGGGGGTGGGACTGAATCATGACTGGTTCCCTTGGCAAACAGCCCTCATCTTTAGGTGCTTTCAAAAAGTCATCTTATGAACAGAAACCCAGTTGTGATGGAAAGGGCCTTATTACAACTAACAAGGAACTCATTTCACTTTTATCATTTCAGGAATTGAGGACAAGAGACTAGACATTGTAACAAAAGAATTCTCCCGTTGTTTTTATTGCTAAGGAAGTTCCAAGGGCTTTGGATGCCATGAGCCAGAAACCACAGATGAAGACTAAATATATATGAGAAATATATTTTGGTCACCAGAGTGACCTAAGACCTTAACACTCTCATGTGAATCTGTACCAGCTTAACTTCAAGAACATATAAAAATTCTGCTCCTTCACAGCTCTGATCCCATCCTGGTGGTGTTGTCACAAAATTACACCTTTATGCAATGTGTGTCCATAAACATAGACTTATAATTGTTCTTTTTAATACATTAGTTTCTAAAGTAGAAAACAAAAAGTAGAGCTACAAACCAAAGTCACAATAGTACTTGTCCATGCGTTGAGTTTTAGCTGAGATCTTTATTTCTTCATCAGCCTTTGAGTCTCTGCCTAGTATTCTTTCATTCCAACCTGAAGGATGCGTTCCATGCAGGGCAGGTCTGGTGGTAAAGAACTCCCTCAGTGCTGGTTTATCTGGGAATGTCTTAAGGTCTCCCTCAGTTTTGGATAGTTTTGCCAGATATAGGATTCTTGGTTAACAGCTTTTTTCTTTCAAACACTTTGACTACATCAACCTATTGCCCCCTGGTCTCCACAGTTTCTGATGAGAAATCTGCTCATGATCTTATGATGAAAGCTACCTCCTCTCAGCTTTATACATGTTAATAGTGTATGCTATCTTGTCTTATGCAACAGAACATTTTCCTCTAATATCGTGATATCAGTTAAATTGTAGCATCATTTTTTTAACAAAAGGAATTGATTTTTTTTAAGTATAGACACTCAAGGTCTTTAAACGACAAAAATTACTACACATATTCAAATTATAAATGAAAAGGACACTAAAGCATCCTACAGATTTTAGTTTCTAATAAAGTAACTATCAATCTTTAATATCCCACAGAAACAAAAAGTTTTTGGGGGTCCTTTCCTGTTTTTCTTGTTTGTTTTTTGTTTTGTTTTTAAGCAAAAAGGGGTCTTGAGACAAAGAAATGAGAAAACCACTGTGGTTTATCCCCAGCCATGATTGGTCTGTTTCTTGTTCTGGCCTCATAAGGCACCATTGTGATGGAATTACAAAAAACTATGTCGGATCCTGGCTGGGCTGATTTGTGGTGACCTGTTGGACTTGCACTAGTTAGATTGTTTTCTTTTTTGTTGTCATTGTTTTGCTTATTTTTTATCTTTCCTCTTCCTTTTTCTCGTTTTTCTTTTCTCTTTATTCTCCTTTTTCTTATTTTTCTTTGTTATCTTTCTAATTTTTGTTTTCTTTTTCTTCACATTTTCCATTTTCTTTTCCTCGATTTTTTTATTTGTTCTTATATTTTCTTTTTAAAAAATTTTCTTTGTTCCTTTTCTCACTTTTTTCTTAGAAAATATTTTTAGTGTTGTTAGCATTGTTAGTACATTTAATAGAGCTAGTAGTGGTATCATTAGTACAGTTAGCATTGTTATTTATTAACACTGTAAGCATAGTTAACATTGTTAGTATTTGTATCAGTCAGCATAGTGTAGTTAGTATTGTTTATTAGCATTGTTAGTAAGCAGAGTTAGCATAGTTAGTATTGTTTGCTATCATAGTAGTTTGCATTGATAGTATCAGTTAATGTAATTAGCAGGTCACAACGCCACATGATCTTGCAGCCATCTCTGCTGACAAGGACCCCCATATTGGCCACTATGAGCTCGTGAATACCATTGGCCAGGGAACCTTTGCCAGGGTGAGATTGGCTGTCAAAGTCGTTAATTAGCAGGGCTCCTCTAGACTTTTTCGAGAAGTCCACTGCATGAAGTCCCTGAACCACCCAAATATTGTGAAGTTATTTGAGGTGGTTGACCCTGAAAATACACTGTTTCTTGTAAAGAGGTATGTGAACAGAGGGCATGTGTTTGATTATCTGCAGGACCGTGGCCATAGGATGGAGAATGAGACCTAAGGCATTTTCTAGTAGCTGGTATCAACCTTGCAGTATTGCCAACAGAGGGGCATTGACCACAGCGACCTGAAGCCAAAGAATGCTTTCTGATGCCTAGCTGAATGTAAAACTTGCAGACTTTGGGCTCAGCAATGAGTTTGTCAGCTAAAGCTGAGCATGTTCTGTGGCAGCCTCCCTTATGCGGCCCCAGAGCTCTTCCAGGGCCAAAACTACGACGGCCCTGGAGCAGATATGTGGAGCCTGGGAGTCATACAAAATGGTCACTGGGACCTTGCCATTCATGGCAAAAGACTTTTGGTAGCTACAGCAGCAGATCCCGAGAGGGCAGTACCATGTCCCCTATTTCACGTCTTTTGAGTGTGAGAAGACTTTGAAAACATTATTGACTCTCAACCCCCATGACTGAAGAACTCTGGAAGAATAGTGAAAAGACATAGCTAAACATGGGCTAGGAGGAGGAACTCAGGCCTTACAGGGAGTTGCCCTGTGACAGCATAAGCCCCAGGTGACCGAGATAATGATTAACCTGGGGTTTGAGCGTGAACAGATCTAGGAGTCAGTAAGAGGCAGAAAGTATGACAGAGCGATGTCAACATACGTGATTCTGAGCCATAAAGGACCCAAGGTGGAGGGCTGCACCATCACAGTAAGGCCCTTCCCTTCCCCAGACTTCAACAGATGCAGTCCTTCCCTGACCCACAGGGTTCAGCTATCAGGCCAAAAGGCCAAAGAGCCTGCCAGTCCCCCAGCTAGCCTGAAGTGGAGGACCACCAATCTCCCACATAGACCAGAGTTGAGGACTGCCACCCCCAGCCCAGCCTCCCAGAGTGGCCCTTGGGGTTCCTCCTCCACAGCACTGCCAGCTTCAGCAGCGGCGGTGCTGGTGGCGGCGGTGGCAGCAGCAGCAATAGCAGCAGCAGTGGAGCCCCAGAGGGAACTAGCAAGGAAAACTCCCTCCACGCAGGCAACATGATGGTGTGACTCCAGCCTCTAATTCTGGCCCTATCCAGGGCTGTCAGGGGTGGTTGTGAGGTTCTTGAACTTTCCATTAAGACGCCTTTACTGTAGGCCATCCATTAAGAAGTGGCATGGCAAAATTGTCACATGGACCAAGTAAAGCCATTGTATGTTTTAAATTGTGATTGGCCAAGGCAGGGCCACAGTCAAAGACTTGGGGAGAGGTCAAGCCTCTTTCCTTGTATTTTAAATGCCGAACTCTAAAATGCTGAGCTCCAGGGAGGCTGGCAATGTGGCGTGAGAGATTGGCCAGAGGCTAGATACAAACAACTGCAGATGGGAGCAGTGCCAGGAGTACATGATTATATGTGAAGGACTTGGTCCAGCAGATGATGGAGGTATGCAAATTTCCCCAGAGTTCTCTGTACAGGATCCAGATCAGGATTATACTGGTCATTTCAGTGGCCTTCAGAAGCATCATACCCAAAATACCTGGTGAGCTTGGAGGACGGCCTAGAGCTCTCTGGGGGACAAGAGGAGAGGCCGCCTTTGCTACAGTTCGACTCCTTGGCCCCCACCTAGTTGCAACTTCAGACTGGACTGTTTTTCCTGGGACCTTTCTCCCTTCCCCTGCTCCTCTTTTCTTCCATGTTTGTGGGAGAGGAAGCAATTCTTATTAAAGTACTTGGTTTTTCCAAATCTTGTAATAAACTGGATGCTCCACAAAGATATATTGGAGACTCTGTGTTGCATCTTCCCTGAACAGAATTGGGGTTGTGCATCCTACAGTTTGAGAAGCATATAGTGATGTAGTATTAGGACTTAATCAGAACAATTAATGGAAAAATTACTGAAGAGAATTATCATGGCAACTCTCAACAGCAATGAATGTGGTTCCAAGGCTGTCAGCTGTAACGCAAGGCAGAAAGGCAGAAATTGTGTTATCTTCCTCCACATTACCTCACATTTTCAGAAGGACTGAGGGAGACTTTCAGTCCTGTGGCCTAAGTGGCAGGATTCTGGGCTCCAAATGGCTTAGGAGTCAACTTATCTGTGCAGTTGAGTTTCTTGACTAAAAGGCAAGGAGTCAAGCCTTCC
Source organism: Pteropus alecto (assembly GCF_000325575.1). Taxonomy (NCBI): domain Eukaryota; kingdom Metazoa; phylum Chordata; class Mammalia; order Chiroptera; family Pteropodidae; genus Pteropus; species Pteropus alecto. The sequence continues at coordinate 367,429 of NW_006434181.1, read as the reverse complement.
CCTTTACCCGTCGAGAGGGAGACACGATGCATAGGTTTAACTGAAAAATTGAGGAGGCATGGGGACAGGAGGAAGCTGGAGTATTAGGTGCATATAGGACAGTGGTGTAGGGCCAAGCTGGGGAAGGAGAGTTGGGCCAGAACCCCTTGTTTCCAGGACCCACCCCCACTGGTATATTTTGCTCCATCTCCAAACTGAAAAATCCCCCAACTTAGGGCTTGGATAGCAGTCAGGTCCAATGACAGTGCTCTTCTCAGGAGACTTCTTCTGTGAGCTCTGGCCTTGGCCGGTTGGGCCAGTGCTGCCTCTGATCTCCCTCATTAGTCCCAGCTCAGTTCCACATGAAGGGCTTTGGATTTGTTCTAAAGAGCAGTGGATCCTGAGCAGAGAGGGTCATGATCAACTGCCATTGGATAAGACACCTCTGGCTGCTTGTACACAGTGTGCTTGGGGTGAGAGAGAGCCTCAGAGTCAGGAACAGAGTCTCATTTGCAATTTGCCAGCAAATTAAATGAAAAGCACTCACTAGCTCATGATTTTTAGCTGGTTCTGGAATTATGAATTACTTGATTCAGTTTACCAGCTTCCTCATAAATCAAGAACTCAGGATAGGGAATGGTGGGGGAGGTAATAGAGAACATTAAAAGCAGGCGGCAGAGAAATCCAGATGGCTCCCAATAGCCTTGTCCCCCAGGTGGCTACTAAATAGCCTTGTCCGCTTCTCTCTCAAAGCAACCCATCACCTGACTTATAGCTGGGAATATGGCCGCCCAAGACTATGGAGTTCTCAGCCTCCTCTGCAGCTAGGCTGTTACCAAGCTCTTTTTCCAGTATGGGGAGGGAACAGATTTGTGCTTCTTGGACATTGCCTAGTCCATTCCTTCTGCTTCTCCCTCTGTCCCGCTGCTGGGAACTTTAGCTCTAAGATTGAAGCTAAGTCCTGGCTCCTGTGGATGAGGGCAACTCCCCTGGGATGACAGAGGCATCAGGGAAAGGAGCCCAGCAACCCTGAACTGTCTGCCTCCAGAGCTAGTGGGAGAATGATGCAAACTTCTGTCTGCCACTCTTATGTGGGGTCCTTTGTTACAGCAGTTAAATCTTAACCTATACAAAACAGCAATCTTGGAGGGGACACTTCTGTATGGGACAGACCCAACGTTTCGATGGGGGAGGGCTGTTGTATCTGCATAAGAAGGGAAGGGATTGATGGTGGCTATCCTTGGAGATAAGCCACCACATTGAGTCCTGATGAAAGCTATAGTCAGTCTGGTGCTGAGTGTTGGGGCCCAACACAATCTAACTGTGCTCTGGGAACCAAAGTCCAGTAGGAGAAAAAGGTGCATAAAAAGATCATTCTAGAATGTTCCATGAATGTGTAAGTATTGTGGGGCTTCTCTTCACCATAAACACCTGGAAAATTGGACAAAATTCATAAAAAAAACTATTTTTGGTAATTGGATAACAGGCAGTACAGGTGAATGGGACTGGTGGGGTCTATCCAAGGGCAAGTCTGAAGTTTGGGGCCTTGTTGTAGAGTGCCCTAAGAGTCACACCATGATTTGGGCTTTGTCTCTTAGGTGTGAGACTGTGTGATTTTCCAGCCTGGGGTTAAGTAGGGTTGGGTAGGCAGCACAATCAGGTAGGCAGCACAATCAGGGCTTCTTAGCTTTGCAGGCTCCACTCCTCGAGACCACACAAGATAGGAAGGAGTTTTAGCCATAGTCCTGGTGGAGTCACACAGGAGCCCATTTACTCATGAGGACCAGGAACATATCTGTGGTTTGGGTGGAACCTGGTGATTGAGTAAGCCTCGGCAATTGATACTTGGTGAGTGCTCGTCTCTCTAATGAAGACTCAGAAACATTCTAGGAGTTGCAGGAATTGAGGAACAGGTGGGATTGGATGGGCTTAGGGTGGAGGAGAGGGTTTTCCAAGTTCCAAAGACTGGACAAAGGTTTTTCTGGGCTGGAAACATTGACAGCTCAATCCCTGCTCCCATCAAGTAGAGAGGGTATTGATCCGAGGTGTCTTGAGTATGGGGTTTCTTAGGTGGATGGAGGGAGATACTGGGAGGAAGTGAAACACCTCTGAGAGCCTTGGACCCACACACCCCTAGCAGTTTATTATATTTAGGGTTGTCCCTAAATCAAGGAGGCTGCTTTCCCTGAACTTAATTTTGCATCTTTTCAATAACAATAAGACTTTTCCAAAAGAACAAGATCTATAGCAAGTTGTCCTGATGCCTTCATTCTCAGTCTAGGTCAGTGCTAGATGACATCCAGAGTGTCCCACTTCACCTTCAATATTCACTCACCCAGTGTGACTGAGGCCCTATTGTTTGCCAGGTCTGTTCCAACAGTCTTCTGTTAGCTGGCCCACAGCCACTGTAGACTAACAGTTCAGTTTCTTTCTTCCATTCTCCAGCCACTGTAATTTCATTTAGAACATCTCAGAATTTTTTTCTTGTTATTGGAGAGGGAAACCTCAGGACAATGAGGGGAAAGCCAGTGAGGGTTGGGGGCAGGGCGGAGAAATTCCTGGCCTGCCAATTGGTCTGTTTGTATTTTGCTTACTTTAGGGTTCACTTTGTTAATGTGTATTTTTACTGGGAAATTATCCATTTCCTCTAAGTTTCCATTTTGATGCAATAGATTTTTCTTACTTGACTTCTAATTTCTCTTTCTAGTTTTCTACAGAATTGTCACAATTAATGAACAAATATTGATGTATTATTCATTAATTAAACACAATTAAAATCTATATTTTATTTGAGTTTCCTTTGTTTTACCTTTTATGTTGCAGGATCCCATCCAGGGTACCACAGACATTCAGTCATGATGTCTCCTTGACTTTGACTGTTCCTCAGACTTTCCTTACTTCGATGACCTTGACAGTGTTGAGGACTGGTCAGGTATTTTGTAGAATGTCCTGTCTTGGGATTTACTTGGTGTTTTTCTCATGATTAGACTGAGGATATGAGCTTTGAGGAAGCAGATCCCAGAGGTACAGTGCTTGTTATGATCAAAATTGGTGGGTTCTTTGCCTGTTATGTACAAAGAAGCCAGATTCTGAAGCAATAGGTTTTTTGCAGGGAAAAGCATTTTTTATTTGTGAGACAGCTCCATGAGGAGAGGAAGAGAAGGCCAAAATCTGTCTCCCCAAGTAAAGATTTGAAGCAAATAATAAGGCGATGAGAGCTATGCATATTCATTAATTCTAATTGAGGGGATCTGTTTGAATAATCTAATTGAGGGGGTCTGAATAGTCTTAGAACTAAACAGTCTAAGATAAAGAACGTGAAAGAGGGCAGGACAAAACAAAGTCATTTCAATCTGGCAGAGTTTGATTGGTGGGTCTTATATGTGTCCCTATTTGGTTGAGACACCGTATCTTCCTTACTGATAGACCTCTTGCTTTGGAAAGGGTTCTGGATGGCAAATGACAGCACCTCTGTTACTTGAGTTCCATGAACCTTGGTTCTGCTATGTTCTCGAGGTCAGTTTAGAGTCATTGGCTGCTAACCATGCCTGCTCAAGCCTCTGGGACCAGTTCGATCTTACTAGGTCTGGTGAACACTGGAACGCTGTGCAGTTGCATAAACACTGGAGGCACAATTGTTGGATTCTAAGGTGAGACTTGTGTAGCTTTGAAAAAAACTCTATACTATCTTTCAAAATAGCTATAAATTCCACCAGTAATGAATGAGGCAGGCAGGAAACTTCAATCAATGAGGTGGACCGGGATTGACATCACTTGATATCCATCCTGCATGCAAAAAAGTAATCATGAACTACTCTTCTAGAGCTGCTTCTGAAATGCAACCCCATCTTCCCATCCAGGATCCACTGATAATCTGGAGTTTTGGCCAGAAACTAAAGCTGGCAGCCCCTGGACTAAATTCAACAGATAGACCAGAGTTGATGTTTATGCACCCTGCACTTCACGGATGGTGAAGTATTAAAATACTTCATGGTAATTGTGCTCTGTGTTATATAATTAGTTAATAGAAATTTTAATGTAAACTCACTGATTCGTACTGACAGCTTTAGGATATAGTACCATAGAAAATGGGCCTCCTATTGTAGCAACATCTGAGAAACATTGATGACATAGTTTGGCCTGAGTCACTGAAGGGATTGGCTGAGTTGCATATGCTTTAGGAGAGTCACTAACAAAATAATTTTATTAGCACATTGTAATTTTTTTCAAAAGTAGTAGCTGTGCAGTGTTTTGGTATTTATACATTTAAGATTTTATTATAAAATGTTAAAAGAAATTCTGAGAATGAAGAGTCAACAAAATTTGGATACATTTTTAATACTTTTAAATATAAGAAATATGAATCTTGTTAATTTACAGGAGAACAAAGAAGGAAATTATAGTGAGTCCTAACCTGCAACTTGTTTTGATACTGTGCAAGAATCTGCACAAGATAAAACTTGTATTAAATAAATTTTATTAATAAAATCTGTAGTTCTGGAATGAAAAATGATTTGATTTTTTCCAACCAGGAATTTGACTTATTGCTAGTGATAGAAATTTTAGCTGCAAATAGTGCTCAGTAGTTATGTGTTAAAAAATCAAAATACATATGATATATATTTCATCAGGATGCTGTTAAAACTTGTGGTTTGAGTGAAGAAAGTGTGTGATCATTAATGAGGAAGAAGTTTAAAACAGTTTCATATATTAAACATATGAAAACTTAAAACTCCCCCAAAATGTTATCAAAGTGAGAATAAAGCAATCAAAAAGGTTTAGAAGGTACCATTGGAATTTTAGCACTATATAATTAAATACAATTAAGCATTTCCATGAAAATATTTATGAGGAGTTCTCAAGGAATAACACTGATATGGACATGGGTACTATGGACCCATTGTTACAAAACATAGATGTACATAAATGGGAAATCAGTTTTTTATAAAACGTAATCAAGGCAATACATTATAAATCATCCTCAAAGAAACTTCATTTGTTTCACATAAAAGTGTTTTAACGATTTACTTAAAATACAAATTTCAAGATTTTTGAAGATAATGGTTTTTGTTGATCTTATGGTACTTGGACTCACATTTAATACAATGTATTGAACTTTGCTGGTGGGCCAAAATATTATATTTCATTGAAAAATATTTCCATAAAAATATCATTAGGATATTTTACAATTAAAAAAAAGTCATTGGATTTTGTACAAAAAGTGCCAGTGTAAGACCAGAGAGAATCTGGAGTTTCAGCCAAAAGTTTAGAAAAAATTTGGATGTTTTAATTTGGCACTAAGTTATCAAATTTAATTAATTTTGGATAAAGCACTGTAAGATCTAAGTCAAGTGATTCTTATATTTTTCTCAAAAAACTATTTACTATTACACATCAAATATCAGAGAGAACTCCAAATTGAGTAATGAAAAGTAAAACTTGATGGACAGCTTGAAGTGCTAGAGTTGCAAAAAGCAGTTTGGAAATCAGTAAGTTCTATATGTTCATTGTAATAGAAACAAATAGAGTAGTCAGACATTTGAAAAATGTGTTTTAAAAACTTTTGGCCTTAATAAATGATAATTTACTGGAAATGTCAATACTTATTTTAGCTTTGTGAGGAATATTTTAATTATTAGGGCTGACATTATTTCAATGGATTATAAAATGATTAAACATATCTAAATTTGTCTGTTTGGGCAGCTATAACAATACCACAGACTGGGTGACTTATAATCAATAGAAATTTATTTCTCACAGTTCTGAAGGCTGGAAGACAGATCACAGTGCCAGCAGGGGCTGGTTCTGGTGAGAACCCTCTTCCAGTTTGCAGCCTGCTGACTTCTTGTGCCTTCATGTGGTATGGAGCAGAGTAGAGCAGAGCACAGAGCAGAGCAGAGAGCAGAACAGAGAGCAGAGCAGAGAGTAGAGCAGAGTAGAGCAGAGCAGAGTGCAGAGCAGAGCAGAGCAGAGCAGAGCAAAGCAGAGCGCAGAGCAGAGAGCAGAGCAGAATAGAGGAAGCCAGCTCGCCTTTGACTCTTATAAAGGCACTAATCCTTGTGACCCTCACCCTTATGACTTCACCTAATCCTAATTACCTCCCTCCTCCTAATACCATCACGTTGAGGAGGAGGTAAGGCTTTAACATGAATTTTGGAGAGACACATGTAGTCCATAACACAAACAAATAAAGGACACTTTGAAACATTTGGTACGTATTATAGATAAGAAAAAAATTGGTATACCTTTTTAAACAAAATTAAGTACTAATTCCAAGAGAAAAACTATTTGATTGTCTAATAGATAATATGAAAAGGTATTTGATGACAGAAGTGAAAAAGGTACTGAAGTCTTCAATTCTTTGAATTTATTAAGTCCTAAAATTTGGCCAACTGGTTTGTGAAGTTCCAAAGGTTGAGGATGAACAAAAAGTAAAATAAGCTAACTGGTTAAAAGGTATTTCAGTAAGATTTTTGTGACTTAGTCAATAATAGAAATATTGAATATATTAAAGACTCAGATTATTTTATGAGGTCTAGAGAATGTTAAATGTAATTGCTATTCATCAGAAGCTGAGGATATTGATATTAAGAAAAAAATTCTCTACTTAAAAGATTCACCTAAGGATCAAATCAATGGAGAAGTCGTTGGAAGAATTAGATGTTTGTTATGTAAAATTATGATTCATAGGGACAAAATTTAGTGATAGCTGCATCAAAAGATGAGTAATTTCCAAATATAAACAAATGATTTACACTTACAGAATGATCAGATGAATTACTTTTGCTACAAGATATATTACTTAACAAGTCATCTTATATATTACTTTGAAAATAGGATGAGACATGTTTTAAAATTTGAATTACATATCGATATATATTAATATAACCTTACTAGTTCAATATTTGACTATCATCTCTGCAGAAGATAGCTTTTATTGTTTTAAAACTCTAGAGTGATTAGGTAAAACATAAAATCCAAATTTTACTCCTTTTGAAAAATTAAATGATCTCACAATACTGGGCCTACATTCCTATATGTCAGAAATCCTCCAAGTGGTAGTTGCTCTTTTTAGATTGTTTATGAGTCCTTCAGCTCTCACAATTTCCACTTTTCCCCATCATTTGCCTAGTCTCTATAAGTGTTTTGATTGTGGCTCCTGCCTTAGAGTTTTGAGCCTGGGCTCCTGGCAGGATGATGGTATCATTTACTCCATTTACTTAAACCAAGGAAATGAGGATGAGAGCAGGTAGTCTACCCTCATCCTGTGGTGAGTTTGTGTGTGTGTGTGTGAGAGAGAAAGATGGAGATTGTTTGATTTTAAACACACAGAGTTTGTTCAGGCAGGAGAGATCCCATAAGCAGAGTTGGTGCTTAGAGATGAGTTAAGCTTAGAAGAGTGTGAAGTCATCTATGAGAATGAATATGATTTCCAAGGGAGAAAGTATAGAAAGAAACTAGATTTAAAGAAAGACCCTGGGAGTAAGGGAGTCTCCTATATTTAAGGGTAGGAAGGAAAAGAAGCAGCCACAGAATAGGACACTCAGAGATTCAAGAAGTAGAAGGTTGAGTGATGTGGATTATACTTTTGGCAAGCTTGGTGGTGTACTGGTTAGAATGAAAATTTGGCTTTTGCTGCAGATATACAAAAAATCTGTATCATAAACCAGATGAAGTCTAGGTGGCAATTTATCTTATTGCTCTCCTAGGATGGTGCTGTGGCCCACAGAATCCAGTATGGCTCAACACCTGTCTATATTCTGCTTGCCTTTTTTTCTTTTTCCCCCTCTGTAATCACCCCACCCCCACCTCCACCCCTGACCTATGGATGTTGCCGTTTTCCCTTTAAAAACTGGATTTCTGAAGGTGGGACATCTCCTCCCATACGCTCGCGACGTGCACCCGGGGCCTGGCGCACCCGGGGTATGGTCTGTGGCTCCTCATGGAGTGCAGACCTGGGACCTTCTGTGTGTAAAGCAGACATGCTAACCATCACACTATGGAGCCACCCCTGCATGCCTTTTTTAATTCAGAACCTGGAAGTTGAACACATTACTTCTGATCACATCCTGTTGGCTATAACCTAGTCTTATAACCACACATTTGTAAAGGAGGCTGAGAAATGTAGTTTTTATTCTGGAAAGTTATGTGCTAGCTAAAAAATCACATGACCATGGAAGAAGGAGAAAAGGGATATTGGGAGACAGCTGATAAAAAGAAATGGGTCTGGGAGAAGGAGGAAGGAGAGGAAATATGGTAAACTTCTGGGGTTGGACAGAAATGAAGAGTAAGTTTAACAATGAAGCTATAACTGGAGAAGCCAGGCTTCATCCTGATTTGTTAACCTAAAAATAAAAGACCTTTCAAATTGAGAAGCAACAAGCGTTTACTGAAATCAATAAGAATAACTATCCAGGATGCACTGATTCAGGCAGAAGTCCAAACAATATTCCAATTAAGAGACAAAGGCAGTGGGTATTTATGAGAAAGAGAAGGAGAACAATTACATCAATAGAAGGAAGGCATTTCTATTGGTGCAGATAACACGACATAGTGACATTAATTAATTTGAAATAATGTTTTTCATTTTCAGTCCTGTAATTATTAGTCTGGTAGTCATAATATCTGCTTTTTGTTATCTTTGTAAATAGTGTTGTTGTTGTTTTTTGCAAGGCACAAGGTTGCTTAGGCCCAATCCAATGATTATGTTGCTGTTTTTAACATTCCAACCATTTGAGGTATAAGATGTATAAGGTGGTTCCTCTGGCATGACAGCACTGGCTCCATTTCAAAGTGGCTCTGTTTATAGTATTTATAATATATAGCAGATGCATGCTGAACTAGACAGACAAGGGAAAATGTTGCTCTCAGCAGATATAGGCCTTCTGTGCTTTTGAGGCAGAAGCCCCTCAGAAGGAAAGGAAAGATGGTAGGAAAAGGAAGGCATGCAAGTAGAGGCTTGACTCCTGGGGGAAAACTGAGGAGGCTTTTCCCACTTTGGGGATCAGAGATCAGAGAGCACCCAAGAAACACCCAGTGCATGACTGCTCAGATCAATCAGGATTCTACCTGAGAAACAACCAGTAGGCTATTTATCTGTCTGTCTATCTAACTATGTTTTGATAGAAAGAGAGAGTGATTATTTCAAAGAATTGGCTTATATGATTGTGGGGTTTGGCTGGGCAAGCATGAAATCCATGTGGTAGGCCAGCAGGCTAAAAACTTGGGCAGGAGCAATGAGGCAGTCCATAGGAAATACTTATTCTTCCTCAGAGAAACCTCAGTTCTGCTCTCAGGGCCTTCAACTGATTAGATGAGGCCCACTCACATTATTGAGGATAATCTCTTTTATTTAAAGTAACTGATTGTGGATGTTAACTACATTTACAAAATCCTTTACAACATCACCTAGATGAGTGTTCAATTGAATAATTGGGTACTTTAGCCTCGCTCAGTTGACACACAAGACTCACCATCACGGCTTAGCCCAAATTCAAAGCTTGGGCATAGGATGTTCACATGGGAAGTACCACCAGATATAAGTAATTAGGTTTTGGATCTGAGAAGTGCCAAGTGGAATTCATTCTTTTTCTCTTTTCTCTGCTGGAAACTGCTCTTTTTAATTTTATTTATTTTTACAAATTTTACTATTTTTAATACAATTTTAGTTACATCTTCTGATCTTTTTGTCAAGTTTATAAAAAAGCAATAATAAAACAAATGTCCTTATTTCCACCATCCAGAATTAACATTCTTAACAGAATATTTACAGACAAGGTTTGGTGCTTAAATATATTTAAGAACTCCATGTATTACTTTCTTCACTCCCCTGGATCAGTCAGGACTCTTTCAATTGTACATGATAAAAAACCAAAACCAAAACCAAATAAAAAACCAAACCGAACCAAAGAACCGTTCCTTCCAATTTGAATAGGTTTGAGAAAAAAATCCTGGAATTATTTAGCTTATGTACATCTAAACAAAGATGAATCTAGGGGCTTATAAAATGTCAGACTCAATTACTTTCCATTTCTTTTCTGCTATCTTTTGAACACAGGCTCCCGCCTCAGAGTGACCCTTGAAAGTCCCAGGCTTTATAGTTTGAAGTCCAACAGAAGGAGAGGTTCTGTGTTTCCGAAGTTCTTAACAAAAGTTCTGAGATTTTTCATCAAGTTGACATGGGCCAAGTATCCATCCTTGAACCATCATTGTGACAATATGATACAGAATAAACCAACTAGCCATTAGTGTCATCTAAATCACATAGATCGAGAATGTCCGCGGGAAGTTTCTGTCATGGAAAATCAGGATACTGCTTCCAGAAGAAGGAGGAATAGATGCTGGATGAGCAAAACATAATGCATTTCTCCTCACCCCCTGGTCTGCAGCTTGCCACTGTGGAAAGAGCATCGATATGGACCCACATTCCTATTCTGGCTCGGATATTTAGTAGTCATATAACTTGACTTATTTGAAATCTCTGAGTCTCCATTTCTTATTCTGTCAAAGAGAGGTGATAATATCCTTACAGAGTTGTACTGAAGATTAAGTGAAATAATACTCGTGAAAGCACCAAGGAAAATGCCTGGTCTGGAAAGTCTAACATTTGCTAATTTCCTTTTTGTTATTAACCCAAGCCTCTTTGAAGCATCCAGAGGCAAGTTTACCTTTCTTGCAAGAAAAAGTTACAGTCGTCATCATCATCATCATCATCACACTAGCTACCATTTAGTAAGTGTTTGCTGTGTGCCATATGCGTTGTTAGGTAGAACTGTCTGGTGTGGCTACACAGGCTGCTGTACAGCTTCCACTGGGGGTAGATCACACAGACTCTAATGAGGGTAGTGTCACCTGCAGGTGGCAGTGCAGCAGGTCTGTTTGACATACTAATTCAGTCCTCACGCTGACACTATGAAGAAAGTAGTACTATTAACCCTATTTTATAAAGAACTTTGTAACTTAGGTTAAAGAACTTTCCTAAGGTTATTTGCACATCAAGTGGTATGAAAAAATGGAAGCCATATACTTCAGGGACATTTTACTGCAGTTTTAAAATAACTCTCAAGATACAGAATTACTGCGGCCCTCTTGTGGGGGTGGGTTGCGGGGAGAAGACAGACCATTTCATTTTTTAAAATCATCTCCAAGACCCCTAAATAAAAAATGCTTAGCAGAACCCCAGAACTGAGAGTACCACCAGCTGTCTCATTTACTGTCCTTAGCCTCTAGGAAAAGGACAGAAACACATGCAGCCTGGAGTATCTTCTACCTCCTTCAAATAATTTGAAGCAAATACAGTGATCATGAAATGTGTCAATTTCCAAACTTTGGAACCACTTGGTTTATTTATTTACTCATTAGATAGGATCTGAATGTGGTAGCAGAAGTTTCTTCTAGGATCCTGTCAAGGTCAGATGGGGCTGTTTCTTGGATTTTTCATGTGAGAATAAATGCTCATAATTCTGGAAGGGACTTCAAGCACTTTTCTAACCACCTTGGCCTCACAGAGAGTTAATAGTCTTCTGTGTCTTATGGATGTTTTGATTATGTTGGAACACCTCTCTAAAGGCCAAGAGCCCTCACAAAGTTGAATTTCAGATGCTTAAAAAAACATTTTATTTTTTAATTTATTTTTTATTAATTTTATCTTTATTTTTGGTACAATTTCCTTCTAATTCTTCTATAATATCTTGTAACCTAAAAGTATTATCTATCATGTTCCAAATACCAAGAATTCTTTGTTGAGCAGACCAGCAGTGACTATTTTTGATAAAAATGTTGAAAGTTCTCTAACTTCTTAAATAAGCTGGGTTTCTCCATTCTCCAGATGTAACTCCATCGCAAGCATACAGACCCAGGAGAACTCCTAATTTCTGAGTACTAAAAAAAAAGATATTCCTGTTCCAGCATCAAGCCAAGCTGGTTTGGCAATAGTTTTCACATTTATTGTGAAATCTGTTATAAAACCAAGTTAGTCCTGTACTGCATTTGTTAATTACTGACATTCTTCTTCACATATCATAACAAGTCATTTAATTTACTAAAATTATAATTAAATATGAAGTCTGCAGCCTTCAGAGAAGGCTACAAAGTTAGTTTATGCCATTCCATTGTATTGACGTTGACACTTAAAACCCAATTTCATTGGAGAACCAATCAAAAATTGCAAAGAACTAAGTAACATAGCAGAAATACCCTTTTAATCAAGGTATGACAAGGAGCAATATCTAAATGCCTATGCCATGGTGACTTTCTTCAATAGCACACAAAACTACAGTGACAAACGATAAAAGCTATCAGCAGTAACTTTGTAAAAAAATAAATCTATCCATGACTTTGTTAAACCAGGTAATCAGCATCTTCCCACGGTTCAATTTTTGTACCTTCTCATCCTGTCATATTTAGCAATGATTTCAGCTCGCTCCTGGGCAAGCCTGAGTGCTATGTGCTGATCCAAATTCATGACTGGAAATGTTTCTGTATGTTGTCCCAGTCGGATATTAACCCAAAATCTGCTCTTCCAGATTTCTCAGAGGAATGCATGTCCTCCAGAGGGTCCTGGGGCAGAGGCTGTGGAAGTGAGTGAGCAGAGCTGGGATTTCCAGCCCTGTAGTCAAGCAGGTCTTTGTGTGGCAGCAGCTACTGCAGTGCCCTCCATCCCATTGTTTCCCTTCCAAGAGGATCCCCCCGAAGCCTCCCCTAAAAAGCCACAAATAAACATAATTTTCCATTTGATAGGCTTTCATGACAGGTTTTGCCCAAACTCGTGGTGGCTGTCTATAGTCCTCAACACTGAGATTCAGAAAAGCATGCACTGCCACCGCATCAGATCCAGGTCAGCAGGCTATACGTGGTACTCAACATTATTTTTATAAAACACTCACTGTGACTCCTCACTTGTTCAGTTCATGTAATGGCAACCTCAGCTATCAAGAGTACAGCTGAGAGTTAGGAAGTCAAAGAAGACCCCTAGGTTGCCGTGACAGCTTTCCTAGGGTTCACTTAACTCTTGAAAGAATCATTTCAGAACCTATTTGCACTTACGGAGGTACAGTTGTATGTATGTATTGTTTTCTGAGATTTATGAATTCAAATACATAAAATTCACCCATTTAAAGTGTACAGTTCATATCTACTCCTTTGCTTGGTGCCAGGGTCTCGCCAGGGTGCTCAGCCAAGGTGGCAGCTCTCTGGGCATGACCCAGCCTCATAAACCTGTATGTAGTTACATGCTCTACAAGCTTGCTTAAGAGCAGAAAATGACTCATCGGGAGATTCTTGGTGAGCACCTGAAGGAGAAACTCCATGCCAAGAAGATGAAGGTGCCTAGGGGGTCTGGGGTCTGCTACTTCTCATGACAAAAATAGTGGGAAACAATGTAGGTCAAAAGAAAAAAAAAAGATATACAATCCAGAGGCCTTCAGTATATTCACATATTTGTAGAAATATGATGACTAATTTCAGAACATTTTCATCACCCCAAACAGAAACCTGTTACCCCTTAGCTGTCAATCCCATTCCTCTAACTTTCAGCTACTAGCAATCATTAATTCTGTTTCTATGGATTTGCATTTTTCTGGATATTTCATATAAATGGAATGATATAATATTTGGTCTTTTGTGACTGGCTTGTTTCACTTAGCATAATGTTTTCTTTATAAGGTTCACCCATGGTGTAGCATGTGTCAGAATTTCCTTCCTTTTTTTCAGCTGAATAATATTCCATTGTAGAAAATATTTAATGGAGCATTTTATTTACCTTTTCATCAGTTAATGGACATTGGGTTGCTTCTACTTTTTGACTACTATGAATATTCATGTATAGATTTTTGTGTGAATATTTGTTTCAATTCTCTTGGATATATATACATAAGTATAGCATTGCTAGGTCACATGGTATCTCTAAGGTCAACATTTGAGGAACTGCCAAACTGTGTTCCAAAGCAGCTGTACCATTTTACATTCCTGCCAACAATGTACAATAATTTCAGTTCCTCCACATCCTCACTAATATTTGTTATTGTCTGTTTATTTTGTTATTATAATCATTTTAGTAGGTGCAAAGTGGTATGCCACAGAGGTTTTGATGTCTATTTCTCTGATGGCTGATAATGTTAAACATCCTTAATGATGTTGAGAATTTTCTTGTTAGGCTTTTTGGCCATTTTATTTGAAGAATGTCTATTCTTCTTTGTCCATTTTTAAATTGTTTGTCTTTTTATTGTCGAATTGCAAGAGTTTTAAAAAACATATTCTGGATACAAGTCCCTTAACAAATATGTGATTTGTAAATATTTTCTCCCATTCTGAGATTGTCCTTTCACTTTCTTGATGGTGACCTTCGAAAGACAACAGTTTTTAATTTTGAAGAAATCCATTTTATCTATTTTTCTTTTGTTCATATGCTTTAGTTGTCATAAGAAATTAGTGCATAATCTAAGTTTAAGAAGATATATACCCATTTTCTTCTAAGTTTTATAGTTTTAGCTCTACATCGATTTTTCATTAATTTTTTTGTATATGGTGTGAGGTGGGGGGTCTAACTTCATTATTTTGCATGTGGATATCTAATTGTCCCAACAATATATATGTGTATATATTGTTGAAAAGACTATTACTTCTCTCAAAATGTTTATGTTGAGATCTTAACCCTCAGTACCTCAGAATATGACTCTATTTAGAGATAGGGCCTTGAAAGTGTTGATTAATTTAAAATGAGTTCATTAGGTGAGCCCTAGTCCAGTATGACTGGTG
>NW_006434181.1:306966-350194 GCF_000325575.1 Pteropus alecto | reverse complement strand
TCAGCTGCAGGCCAAGTTTAGCCCCAGCCTGTGCCCCTCTGGGGCCACCTGTTAAGATTCAGCAAGCAATCCACAGATGCTGTGCTTATAGTTATCTCAAGAAATCACACCAGAAACCGAGATCAGCTGCCACCAGTGTGAGTGTAGGCGCTGCTCAGCAATTAGCACCTGACTCGCTGAGGACACACCTGGACATGGCTTGGGTGGGGCCATGAGTTGGGGGAGGTAGAGTTTCAGGGAATCCTCTTAGCAGAGCGATCCAGTTTGATGATGTGTCAGCTATGGCGGCATAGAGACCATACACTGGGAGGGTGTGGGCTCAACAGAGGAACAATGGATACCACCAGCACTTCTGTCCAGAAGAGATCCTCACCTCTGACCCACACTCGGACAACTCAATGTCCCATGTAAGTCCCTGGTGCCCCCACACAGTCGACCTGGCACTAGTGCTCAGAGCGAGCAGGTCCGTCACAGCAAAAGTCCGCTTGTGGACATGGCCCCTTTAAGTGTTGTCTGCAGCTGCCAGCTGCCACTGCCGCAGCTTCTGTCCCACTCAGCCACTTAGGACTGGGCAGTCTCACGTCCTCCCCCCATCCTACCTCCTCCCGTAGCAGCGCAATTTCTTATTTCTCTCCCTAGTTGTAGGGCTTGTTCATGTAGATCCCGGGCAACTTTCCTTGCTGTTTGCTCCATGTTTCTGTCACCACTTAGGTGTGGTCACAAGAGGGATGAACAAAGCCTCTGTCATCTTCGCTTTTTTTTTTTTTTATCTGCCCCTGGTTCCATGTTTTTAAGGGAATCTTCATCTAATCATTTGCTGACCACTAAGCTAACTCAACAGAAACTTCAGTGACCATGCACAAAAAGAATACAAGCCTTACAGAATTAGTTCAGATAAATCACTTACCAAACAAAAAAGCAAACAAACAAAGAATAACAACAATAAAAGTAAGCCCTGGGCAGGGTACAGAATCTGATTTCCAGAGTCGCCACATTATATTGTTTAAAATATTTAGTTTTCAACACAAAAAATATGAAACATGCAAGAAAGAAAGAAAGAAAATATGGCTCATACACAGAAAAAAAAATCAATCTACAGAAGATGTTCCTGAGAAAGCCCAGATATGGGACTTACTAGATCAAGACTTTAAATCAGCTATTTTAAATATGTACAAAGAGTTAAAGGAAAGCATGTCTAAAGAATTAAAAGAAACTACAAGAACACTTTCACCAAATAGAGGATATCAATAAGGAGTTAAAATTACAAAAATAGAAATTATGGAGTAAAAAGATAGAACTGAAATGAAATATTCACAAGAGGAACTCAACAGATATTAATAGAAGAAAGATTCAACAAAGTTAAATCTCGATTGACCAATCGAGATTACCCAATCTGAGGAAAAGGAAGAAAAGTGAGAGCAAACCAAACCCAAAGCAAGCAGAAGGAAGTGCACAATAATTATTTATATTAATGACTGTGAAACCTGAAAATGGGGGTTCAGTTTGGAATAGTAGTTAGTCATGCTAGTGGATGGGCGGTGATAACAGCCTCGACCGGGCCATGGCCAGTGGCCTCATTTCACTGTGAGTCTGCCATTTGTGTATCCTGAACTGAAAACAGTAGGTCAGGACTGCTGCGTCTAGCTGGGGCTCTATCAATAGCAGACTCCCTTCCGGAGTGGCCACGAGTGTGTCTCACCACTTCCTCCCAGGCCTCAGCCCAGGGCAGACCAGAGGGACCGGCTTTCCACTTTCCACAGGCCTCAATGCTCTGGAGGCCCCAGGAGAACCAAAGCTCAGGACGCCTGCCCTGTCCTTTGCCAGGGGCTCGGCCATTAGCTGTCGGCCTGCTGGGAGGCTAGCTTCCACTACCACACATTGACCTCCTTGGCCTCCCTAATCATGGTTGCATCTGCATTCTATTTGCCCAAATGCTATAAGCTGTCCCTCTTTGGGCCAGTGACTGGACTAGCCACCAGTGTTTAGGCTGGAGGTGAGACATCGCCCGACAGCCCTGGGAATTTGGACTTGCGTTCTGCCTGAAACTCAGGCCAATGCCACCTAGGAGCTCTTAGCTCACCCATTCATTTTGTGACTGGCCCTTTTGAACAGTCCTTCTCTTTATCAAAGGACTGGAACTATGTCAGACTGCAAGGGACAGGGTCCTTGTGATTTCGCTCCCATGTGGACTTGAAACGGAGAGCAAAACACTGACAAGCAAGAAAGCAAACAAACAAACAAACAAGCAAATGCCAGCTCAGAGCCTCAGACATGAGACTGGTGTGGGTCAGACCTAAGAGCAATAGGGGTAGAATGACATGTATGTAAAGAGGATCAGCCTTTGGGAGACAGTGACACACCAGGGAGGGGAGCAAGTGCTGAGGACTCCTCACAGGTGACCGATATTGGAGAAGAAGACAGTGCCACTGACATATGGGTAAGGGTGTTAAGCCATGTATACCCGCTGGTTTCATTGTGTCAAATGGGCAGACCATGGCAGGTCTGGAGGTGCCAAATTCTAGTCTGGCAATTTCGTGACGACAGATTTCTAGACACACTAGAACGCTGTTTGGATTAGATGGGATCATTTCCATCCGGTCACAGAGTCACCTGGTAAAGACTGTTGGAGTCAACTGAGTGCTGTTTGCAACAGAGCGGCAATTCCGGTGCCTCAGTGTTTCTTGAGACCGTGTCCGTCACCTTCCTCCTGTGTTTTGAAAATGAGAAGGACTCCAAAAGGATGTGTTCAACTCTTTTCGAGAAGTTGGCTCCTTGAGAGCTGGAAGAGAGGCAAGGGTAATCCATTTTGAAATTGGGGAGCAAGAAATAAGGAAATGAAAAGAAGTCTGTGACGCTGCTGACAGAGGGACACCCTGGCCCCTTTCTCAAGAGCTTCCATAAGGTTAAACCTTGAAGAACAATGAACAACTTTGTTTAAAACAAAGGGTACTTGGGAACCATTTGTTCCCTTGGCCTTGGGCTAAAGAAGGTCTCCGGGGGACCCAGGTGGATGCCAACTTTTTCATATTCCTACCCTGTCCAGGTAATTCCCTCTTTCTGAAACTCTACTGTCTTTGCTCCCCCAAAAACAATCTGGATTCCTTAAGGAACAGTACAGGATGCGAGGCATTCCCCGAGGCATACCCTCTGAAATGGATCATTGGGTCCCTTCTTTTCAGAATGAGAAGGGGGGTGGGGGAAGGAGAAAGGTGCCAGAGAATCAGCTAGTGGCTGCTGGGTTCTGGGTGCTGGGCCCACTGCTGACTTGTCTGGAATCCTCAAAAGTTAAGGCCAGGCACTGGAAATGTGGGTCACCTCGCATACCCTTTTTCACAGTCACCAGAAATTCCACACATGAAGCAAAAAAGGAAAAGATGAAGTCGGAGGTAACCTTGGAGCAAATGAAAGGTTCTCAACTCACTACAAAGGAAAACATCTGAGAGATGCCACAGCCAGGCCCACTCCTCAACTATCTGGGCCCTGGACCAAGCTGTGGCTTCAGGTGGACTAGGCCTCCCTTGGCCCCCGATATTGGGTGTGTCAGCCACTTCCTCAGGACAGGAGGCTCTCTCTGATCCTCACCTGGATGCTGGGCTGAGCAGGCTGCGGGCCACCCGGTGGTTGTAGGGAGGCAGCGCATGAAGCTCCGTCCTAATGGTTCTGGGCTCAAGTGTGTGGGGGTGGGGGGATCTTACCGGGTGGATTTCTTTTCCTTACTTTGACTCTCTTGAAATTCAGATTCTCGATTGAAGCACAGATGGATTCAAAGGTGATATCAATTTCAGGAGCATGCCGCCCGGCCGCAACAGTTCCATACAAAGTCTGGCGATCATTTGTCACCCAGGAAACGATTATCATGTGACTGAGAAGATTCTCCTTCATTTGGAGACCTGGCCTTCACACGCAATCCCAGCCAAATGTTGACAGATGTCTCTGGGGAACATCTTTGACAAACTAACACACTCTACCAGACATTGATACCGCCAAAAGTCTCTTGAGGCACACATGCTGCTTTGCACTCCCACAAAAGTGCATGCACAATGCGCCCACATTATTAAACACAGGTAAAACTCTACGCCAACACTCATAGAAATGTTCACCCAGCTACACACACGAGGACACTCACATATTTCCATCTGCCTGGATATCACACAACCACATCTCTCCCTCACACACATTTAGACACAGACAAACACATCCACACACAAACACACACACACGTACACACATGCGTGCACACACACACGCACACGCACACACTCACACACAGAGGGATACTATAAACTCTCAGCTTGAAACCTATTCGAACTCAGTTCTTTATAGATTGAGGGACATGGAACAAGTCCAGCACATCCACAGCCGGCTGGGAAAATGAGTCAAGCCACGGCTGTGCCTGGTTGATACAGACAAATGAAGGCCCCCGATGTTAAGGAGGCTTCCCTGCCAGATTCTCAAGGCCTCCAGAGGCCTTTCTCTTCTGTGCCTCTCATGCCTAGGCCTAGCTTGGTCTCCTCGGCCCTCTGACTTCTTGGCCTCAGGAGGAAAGGAACTGTGCCTGGCAGCACGGCTGGTGGAGGGGACGTGTGGTCTTGCCTTCTGCGGTGCTGGCCAAGACTAATAAAATATGACCCAACCTTCTGCTCCCAGGACCCAGTCCCTGGCTGCTCCAGCCGGGCTGGGTAGTGGGCTTGACAGTAGCCAATGTCCCAGGAGCAGTGCACTTGCTGGTGGTCCAAAGTCCTGCTGTGGACAAACAGACAGTCCAGGGTGAGGGTGGGGAGGGGAAGTATGGGCCGCTTGTGTTGGTTCAGGTAGGTGAGGATCATGGCTGTGGAGAAGGGGTAAGGATGCTGGTCAAATGGGAGAAGGGAAAGTGGTAGAATTGGCAGCAAGGGAGTACAGAAACATAGAGGAGCCTAGGAATGGGCTGTGTGGAGGCCGAAGGAGGTGGAAGGGTCCTGGGGGAGGACTTGAAAGCTGAGAGTGGAAGGAAAATGGAATGAGGTGTCTGGAAAAAGAGTGGAGCTGCTGTGTTATGGGAAGACACAGCAGAGGAAAGAAGGAGTGATCCCTAGGCCTGGCCCTAATCAATTTGATGGGCAACAGCTTTGATTAATTGACAGCTACTCCCGCCTCCAAGGAGTGTTGATTGGGCAACTCACCTGTGCCAATTACAGGGCCCAGAGAAGCTGAACCCTTGTCCAGTTGCCCCTTCCTGCCCAGAGCTCCCTTCTAGGATGTCCAAGTGCCCTGGGCCTGGCGGGGACCAGTTTGCAGAAGAGCCAAGCAAAGACAGAGAAAGAGACAGAGAAGAAGCTCCAGCAGGGAGTGGGAGGAAGGAAAAAGTGGCTTCCGTCCACTTCCCGATTAGTTAAGAGGCCTGAGGAGAGTGACTTGGACGCTCAAGGCAGAGTGAGACAGGCAGCACCCCTGCCCGCTGCCCCGCAGACCTTTAGGGGTTTCCACAGGTGCTGATTCTCCGGATGGGGGCAGGGTGGTGAATCCCAGACCTCCCAATTCCAGGCCCTTTCCAGGCCCGGTGCCCAAGGTGTTCGAAATAACAAGGCCAGCTGTTGTCCTGGGCCTTCTCTGAGACGTGGTTACTTCATCCCTACTACCATGCTGGCAGGTGGGTGGTTATAACAGCCTCAACTGGGTTGTGGGCTGCAGCCTCATTTCACTGTGAGTGTGCCATTTGTGAGTGTGTCCTGAACTGAAAATGGTGGGTCAGAACTGCCACATACAACTTGGACTCTATCAATAGCAGAACCCTTCCGGAGCGGCCACGAGTGTGTCTCACCACTTCCTCCTCTGCTTCAGCCTAGGGCAGACCAGAGGGACCAGCTTTCAGCTCTCCACAGGCCTCAGTGCTCTGGAGGCCTCAGGAGAACCAAGGCTCAGGAAGCCTGCCCTGTCCTCTGCCAGGGGCTCAGCCATTAGCTGCCAGCCTGCTGAGAGGCTAGCCTCCACTGCCACGCATTGACCTCCTCGGCCTCCTAATCATGGTTGTATCTGCATTCTATTTGCCCAAATGCCATTAGCTGTCCCCTTTGGGCCAGTGGCCGGACTAGCCACTGGTGTTTAGGCTGGAGGTGAGACGTCGCCAGACACCCCTGGGAATTTTGGAGCTGTGTTCTTCCTGGAACTCAGGCCTCTGCCACTTAAGAGCTCCAAAACTCACCCATTCATTTTGTGACTGGCCCTTTCGAGCAGTCTCCCTTATCGTCAAGGGAATGGAACTATGTCAGACTGCAAGGGACAGGGCCCTTGTGATTTCGCTCCCATGTGGACTTGAAAAGGAGAGCAAAACACCAACGAGAAAGAAAACAAACATACAAACAAAGGCTAACTTAGAGGCCCATACATGAGACTAGTGTGGGTCAGAGACTAAGGGCAGTAGGTGGAGAACGACATATATGTAAAGGGGCTCAGCCTTTGGGAGATGGTGACAAACCAGGCAGTGGGTGCTGAGCACCCCCCACCAGTGACGGATGTTGGAGTAGAAGACAGCGCCCTGACATGTGGGAAAAGGTGTAAGCCAAGTATCCCTGCTAGGTTTTATTCTGTCAAATGGACAGACTGCAGCAGGTTTTGAGTTGCCAAACCCTAGTCTGACCTTCTCATGACAGATTTCTGGATACACAGGAACCCTGTTTGGCTTCAATGTGATTGTTCTCCATGCTGTCACAGAAATGCCTAGCGAAGACTATTGGAGTCACCTGAGTGTCGTTTGAAATGGAGCAGCAGTTCCTGTGCCTCAGTGTTTCCTGAGACCGTGTCTGTCAACTTCTCCTGAGTTTTGAAAATGAGAAGGATTCCAAAAGGATGTGTTCGATTCTTCTTGAGAAGTCGGCTCCTCGAGAGTCGGAAGAGGGACATCGTAATCCATTCTGGAACAGGGAAGAGAGAAATAGAAAAATAAAAAGAAGTCTGTGACACTGCTGACAGAGGGACACTCTGGCCCCTTTATCAATAGCATGTACAAGGTACAAAGTTGAAGAACAATGAACACCCCTGTTTAGAACAAAGAGTACTTGGAAACCATTTTTTCTTTTGGCCTCAGGCTATATAAGGTCTCCCGGAGACCCAGGCAGATGCCAACACTTTTATATTCTTGCCCTGTCCAGGTGATTCCCTCTGTCTGAAACTCTATCGTTGGGATTCCTTAAGGTACAGTACAGGTTGCGAGGCATTCTCCGAGGCAAACCATCTGAAATGAATCATTGGGTCAGTTCTTTTCAGACACCCAATGAGAAGGGGGGTGGTTGAGGGAGAAAGGTGCCAGAGTGGCTGCTGGGTGTTGCAAAGTCTCTGGGCCCACTGCTGACTTGTCTGGAATCCTCAAAAGTTAAGGCTGGCCGCTGGAAAGGAGGCTCACATCGCATACCTTTTTCATGGTCACCAGAAATTCCATACGTGAAGTAAAAAAAGAAAGGATGAAGTCAGATGTAATCTTGGAGCAAATGAAAGGTTCTTAACTCACTAGCGAGGAAACCATCTGAAAGACGTCATAGCCATGCCCCCTCCTCAGGCATTTGGGGCCCGGACCGAGCATTGTGGGCCATTCATGACACATTAGTTTCAGTCACAGGGTCTAGGATGTTAGTAGTGTGAGTAGGTCTTTAGCCTACTCTATTCAAGTTTAGACAGTGTTAACCTCAGGAGCACGGAGTCGTGGGAATCACAACAGGATCATGTGACCACCTCGTGGGAATCACATACCCATGAAGGGACTGGCTGTCATGAAACACAGGGAGATCATGTGACTGTTTGGGATGGCGAGGTGCTCCCTTTGGAATGGCGAGTGCATATCGCTTGATAAAATTCACATACACACTGAAAAATGCTAGTCTGTGTGTAACAAGGTGGCCGAGTCCTCCTAACTGACTTCCAATCGAATGTCGTGTCCATATTATAAAACTTACTTGAGGTCAACGGTAAATACAGCCATACAATAATGGTTAATTTGCCTCAGGTTTTGTCTGTTGTCAGGAAACCTGCATTTTGTCAGTGGAGACGGTAGGAGCACATTGGCCATTGTGAAAACTGGAGGCTGAGTGTGCTGTGAGGAAGCGATTGGATAGTGGTAGAAACAACAGCCTTCATTTTGCTGTATCGTAGGAAAAATGCTGTGTTGTTGCGAGGATACTTCTTCATGGCAGAAAGAATGTCTGCCTCAGAATTCCTCTCTAGCTAACCTCAGACTACAAGTTCTGAGAGGGACAGGCTTAACGACCATAGAAAAATAGTTGAGATACTGACATTGGGGCAGTCCCTTCAACGTGTTCTGAAAACCTTGGTTTCGGCCAGCAGAGGAAAATGAGGTGAAAGTCACCTGAAAATCTTGTAGGAATTACCAGGGAATCTTGCGGTATTCACGTGGCTGTTGCACAGAAATCACGTGACCACAAAGAGACTGGCTTGAGTGTGTCACAGGGAGATCAATGACATTGGGGTGATGGTGTGGCAATCACTTTTGAGTTATCCTACATTCCTTGGTAAAATTCACATAAACACTGAGAAAAGGAGAGTCCGTGTGTAACAGAGTGTGGCCGAGACAGCCACCTCACTGCCTTTCAGTTGAAATTTCAAGGCACGGTGAGAAGACTCGCTTGAGGACAGCAGTGTAGGCCACCAGAAAATTGTCATTAGATAAACTGGCCTGAGGTTTCGTCTGTGTTCAGGCAACCTGCTTGAAGGCAATGGGAGCAGCTGTCGCACATTAACCACGTTGAAATTTGGAAGCTGAGTCTGCTTGAGGAAGCTGCTTTAGAGCGGTGGAAACAGCCACCGCTGTTTTGCTATATTGTAGCAAAAGTGTTGAGTCATTGTGAGCATAACTCTTAATGGCTTCAGGTGCGACTCTACTCTTATTATTGTATGTGGACCTTAGGCTACTACTGCCAAGAGGAAATTCCTTAATGGCCAATGCATTAAAGCTGAAATATTGAAATTGAAGCAGTTTATGAGACATGCTTTGAAAACACTTGGTTGAGGATAAGGGAGGAGGACTAAGGTGGTAGTCACCTGGAAATCACACAGCAATCACTAGGGAATCAGGCGGCGGTCGTGTGGACACCTTGCAGGATTCACGTGGGGCGTCAAAGAAGACCCCGAGGGAATCATGTGTCTACCAGGTGACTAGACTTGTTGCTGTGGGCATAGGTTTTCACTCTACTTCTTAGAATGAATGAGGGTTGAGTTTGTGGGAAACATTTTCCACTCAAGTTTACCTCGAAAATGAGACCGGCATGGTGTCGTGTTTTCAGACATCCACACTACTTTCCCTGACTGGGCAGAAGACTGGGTCCTGAGCCATAGACTTCTATCAACTTTTTTTTTCTACCAAGACAGTCTTGTTACCATGTTCCAAGTCCTCCTCCTAAGATTCTGTTAAGAAAAGTTAGGCTTCTGTGGGTCACAGTCTCCACTCTACTTCCTGGAAATATGAACAATGTTTGCCCCTGCTTCCAAGTTCCCCTGTTGAGTCCTGAAAGAACAGTCCAGGCTTTGTGCCAAGTTTCTAAGTGACTACACTACCTTCTTTTACCAAGGGAAAGGCTTGGTGCTGTAGGTTACAGTCACCATTTAATAACTGGCAAAAGGGAAATTTGATGACGTGGGCCAGGTTGTGCTGAATTGATTGTTAGGATGACATAAAATTGGTGCCATCGGCCCAAATTTCTATCATAAATACGTTAAAGGGAGGACAGTGTTGGTGCCATGAACTGAGTCCTCTGTTCTTCCTCCTCCTAGGAGATGACAGCTTGGTTTTGTGGGCTAAGGTCTCCCCAAGAGTTTCTGATAGCAGGGGCCAGACTGGGTGTTGTAGGCCTATATCCTCAGTCTGGACTTTGTTACCAATTGGATGGTCTTGACCTTGTGGGCCTGGGGCTGCCAAAGAGTTCCTTTTATGAGGTTCAGGTTTGGTGCCAATTTTCACAGTCCGTTCTAGTTTCTCTTCCATAAAGAAGGCTTAATGCTGTGGGTCTGAGACTGAAGTCGACATTCCTTCAGAGACAACAGGCTTAGAACCTTGGTCCCAGGCCACTACTTCAATCTCCGTTAGGAAAAGACAGAAGAAATGCTGTGGGCCAATTTCTCAGCTCTACTTCGTAGAAATAGGGGAATCGATTGGAACTGCAAACCAAGGTCAGCACTCTAGTTCCTGATTAGAAATCCAGGCAGGAGACAAGGTCCTAGGTCTTGAGTTAAGATTCTCTTACCTGAGGACAGGGTTGCCCTGTGGGTTAAGTTCTCCAATCTACTAGTTTTCAGACTAGACTTGCTTAGTGCCATCGTTTTCAGTCACCCTTGTAATTTTTGTTAGGAAAAGACAGGCTTTGTGCCTTTACCCGGGTCACCACTCTACATCCATTCATGGGAAGACAATGTTGCTAGTAAGAATGGAGGCTTCCATTCTTCCTTTTGTTCAGAGAAGACAGCTTTGTTTGTGGGCCATACACTCCACATGATCTTCTATTCACATGTGCTACCTTGGGTGTAGTGTGAGAATTTGCTTCATCTAGTTTGTTTTAAATTAGATAGTCTTGACCTTGGGAGCCAGAGCCTTCACTCTAGTTCCTGTGAGGAGAGTCCAGGCTTGGTTTCACAGGGCTAAGTCCCCTTTCCAGTTTCCCTTACATAAATACATGCTTGTTGCTTTGGGCCCAGGGTACCAGTCGACATTCGTTAAGGGAATATAGGTTTAGGACCATGGGCCCAGGCCACCACTTCATTCAATGTTAGGTAACAACAGACGAAATGCTGTGGGGCAAAGTCTTAGCTCTACCTCCTGGAAGAGGTGAAAGGATTAGAACTGCAAGTCACAGTCACCACTCTTGCTCCTAACAGAAAATTTAGGCCTGGAACCAAGATTCTAGTTCTCTAAGAAAGATCTTCTTACTAGAGGAAAGTCTGGCCTTACGGTTTAAGATCTTTAATCTACCAATTTTCAATGAGGATGGGCTTTAGATCAGGGCTCCATTATATTAGTGTTAGGAAGAGACTAGCTTTGATTCATTGGTCAGGGTCTCCAGTCTACATCATTTGAAGGGAGAATAGTACTGTTACCAAGAACAGAGGTGTTCTTTCTTTTCTGTAAGAGTAGATATTTTTGATCTGTGGGGCATGCTCTGCACATTAGTTTCTGTCACAGGGTTTATGATGTTGGTAGTGTGAGTAGGTATTTAGCCCAGTTTGTTCAAAATTAGACAGTGTTAACCTTGGGAGCATAGCCCTGTGGGAGTCACAACAGGATCACATGACTGCCCTGTGGGAATCACATGCCCATCAGGAGACTGGACTCTGTGAAACACGGGGAGATTATGTGACAGATGGGGATGATGTAGTGCTCCCTTTGGAATGATGAATGCATATCACTTGATAAAATTCACATAAACACTGAGAAAACGTTAGACTGTGTGTAACAGAAGGTGGCTGAGACAGCCTGCTAACTGACCTCCAGTCCAATGTTGTGTCCACATTAAAAAACTTACTTAGGTCAATGCTATATGCAGCCAGACAATGATCGTTAATTTGCCTCAGGTTTTGTCTGTTGTCCAGAAATCTGCTTTATGGCAGTGGAGGCTGCGGGTGCACATTGGCTGTGTTGAAAACTGGAGGCTGAGTGTGCTGTGAGGATGCGGTGGGATAGCGCTGTAAACTACAGCTGCCATTTTTCTGTATTGTAGAATGCTGTGTTGTTGTGAGGTGGAAAGAACAAGTGCCTCAGAATTCCTCTATAGCAAACCTCAGACTACAAATTCTGAGAGGGACTGGCTTAGCGACCATGGAAAGAAAGTTGAGATATTGACATTGAGGCAGTTCCTTTAACGTGTTCTGCAAACCCTTGGTTTAGGCCAGGAGAGGAAAATGAGGTGGAAGGCACCAGAAATTCTCGTAAGAAGAACTATGGAATCACGTTATTCATGTGGCTGCTCTGCGAGAATCATGTGACCACCAAGAGACTGGCCTGAGTGCATCATAAGGAGATCACATGACATTTTGGTGCAGGTGTGGTGCTCACTTTTGAGTTAGCCTACAATCCTTGGTAAAAGTCACATTAACAGAAAACGATAGTCCCTGTATAACAGAGCGTGGTCAAGCAGCCACCTCACTGGCCTTCAATCGAAAGTTCATGTCTGCATGAGAAGACTTGCTTGAGGACAGTGGTGTATGCTACCAGACAATGATCATTAAATAACTGGCCTGAAGTTTTGTCTGTGTTCAGGCAACCTGCTTGAAGGCTATGTGCGCAAGGCCTGGCTGGCCTAAGGTCTGGCTGTGATCCAAGGCCTGATCAATCCAAGGCCTGACTGGTCCAAGGTCTGACCAGTCCAAGGTCTGGCTGTGATCCAGGCTCTTGACTAGGAATATGACCCTGATTTAGAATGTTTTATTAGTATAGCAGTGTGTCTGCTTTTTAACATATGTAAACATTACTCAGCTTGTTGTATCACGCATGCGGGGCCGAATGCCACTATTGTTCTTTGACATATAAAATCATTTCATGCAGTCCCCTTACAGGGGGCTAGGGGGAGACAAACAAGCAGAGGTGTGCTCCCTGTAATAAAGTTGGTGCCTGTCATTTCATTCTCATGTCAACTTCTGGTGCATTGTTTCAACTTGGCGTCTTACCACCTAAGCCTTCCCTTCTCGATTAGCTTGGTGCTGATTCCAGGCATAGTTAATGGGATGAGGTGAGTCAGCTCCCAGAGTTCTGGATGGTTCCTGGGTGGAGGAGACTCGGGTGGAGGATATGTGGGCCCCCCACCCCCTGCCTCCCAGCGGTATTCTGTGGCCACGTATCTGGCTGTGTGGTTGCCCCCAGAGGATTGGGATGCAGTGAATCCATGTCTGGAAGATGTCCGGAAAGCCCTGGAGATGTTGGAGCTGAATGTCCCAGGAGGCAGCGGGTCAGGTGGCCTGGATGTTTCTGGCTGTGCTTCAGCAGGCCAGCCTGGAGTGTTAGGATCAGGCACAGTGGATGTAGCAGCTACAATGCCAGGAAGAAGCACTGGAAGTGGCTGACAGCAGCAGAATGTATGCTGCAGGGTCCTGATGGGGTGTTGCCATCATCCCGGTCTGGGAGCACACAGGTGATACTGCGGCAGGTGTGGCCGGTGATACGGCAGCACGTTGAAGTGGAACAGTCATTGGTCCTGGGGGGTGGGCAAGCTGACGGCACCCCCCAGGTCAAAAAGCAGACAACCTTGATCCAGTACACCCCTGCAGAACTCAGGGACCTGAAGAAACATGTACGGCAGGGAGCCGAGGGAATGGTTCCGGGGTGGCTGCTGTGGCTATGGGATGATGGGGCTGAAGGGACTGAATTATCTCCAGAAGAGATGGCTCAGCTGGCCTCCGTAATGGTGATAACCATCCCTCAGGCAGTGCCTCCAGAATGTGGCGCGTATGGCATGGGGTGCAGGTAATCACTCCCTCATTAACTGACTTATGCCCGCTGCACGGACAGTGTGGGCCAACCCAGGGGAGCTGCCAGAGAGAGTGAGCAGATGGACCATGTACTCAGATCTGGTCTAGATAATTCAGTAAATGGGCATGCGACAGATGATGTTTCATGCCCACTATATTAGCCCCGATGAAGAGGTATTTACAACCTGTATGAAAGGCTTGATTTTGACTTCGGGCCTGACTGGTACTTTTGGCACGATGGCAGCACTGCTGGCCCCTTATGTAGATAGGCAGATCCATGAGGTGACATCCACTATGGCTAGGTTGGGGGAAGTGGGGGTGAAACGCAAGGAACGTTCCACCCAAGTGTGTGCTGTGCCACCTGCCACAGACTCAGACTGGCCAGTGCAGGGACAGAGATGTGGCCGAAAAGGGAGGGCAAAGCAGCCTGATAAGCTGTGAAAGTGAGCCACAGACAGATGTGGTTTGACCTCCTTGCAGGAGAGGTAGCTGCAGGAAAGATTGAGCAGCAATCTAATGAAGCTGAATCTAATCAGCTGCATCCTGACCGGCAATTCGCTCCTATTTCCGAGAAAGCCACAGCCTGTGAGGTGTGGCTGGCCAATTATCTCCCTGATTAGGGCTCAAGCTGGGGCACCTAGTTGGCAGGGGAGCCAGTTGACCTGAGGCTGCGTGTGGAACTGATTATACATTGGTCTTTCTGCAATGTGCTGTTGGTATTAGCCCTTGTGGACATGAGTGCTGATAGCGCCCTGCTCTATGAGAATTTGGACAAGTTCCCTGGGCCCACTGTCGAAAGCTATGGGGGTCGAATCATTCATGTGTGGCAGGTCCCTGTGACACTGGGTATTGGCAGATTGCCTCCTCGGATGTACCAAGTGTACATAAACCC
This sequence comes from Pteropus alecto, assembly GCF_000325575.1. NCBI lineage: Eukaryota > Metazoa > Chordata > Mammalia > Chiroptera > Pteropodidae > Pteropus > Pteropus alecto. The sequence continues at coordinate 335,865 of NW_006434181.1, read as the reverse complement.
CATACAGGAGTACATTTTGGGGATTGATATTTTGAGAGGCTTAACTGTGAATATCACTGCTGGTGAATTACACCTTTGCATCTGGGTGGTGAAAAATAGTATCCGAGGACATCCGCACCATGCCCCACTGGTGTTGCTTCAGGTCACCTGGGTAGCGAACACAAAACAGTATCATCTGCTGCGAGGCCATGAGGAAATAGGGCGTACTATAATGGAGCTGGAAAAAGGCTGGTGTTATTCATCCTGCTTATAGCCCTTACCACTCTCCTGTGTGGCCAGTGAAGAAGCCTGACGGCTCTTGGTACATGATGATTGACTATCGGGAGCTGAATAAAGTTACGCTGCCCCTGCATGCTGCCGTACCGAATGACATGGACATTATGGACCAGTTGTCACATGAACTTGGATGATATCATTATGTAGTGGACTTGGAAAATGCCTTTTTCTCTATTGACATAGCTCCAGAAAATGCCTTTTTCTCTATTGACGTAGCTCAAGAACAGTTTGCTTTTACCTGGGAAGGACGACAGTGGACATTCCTTGTCCTTCCCCAGGGCTATCTGCACAGCCCTACTCTGTGCCATGGTCTCGTGGTTCAAGACTTAGCTACATGGAAATGACCACCTGTAGTACATGTGTATCATTACATTGATGATATAATGCTAATCTCTGATTCTCTTACAGAACTAGAAGCAGCTGTGACCAGCCTGTGAGAAGCTCTTGCTAACGGGTCGGGCAGTCAATGAGGACAAAGTCCAGGGACCTGGGTTCTCTGTCAAATTCTTGGGAGTTGTCTGGTCTGGTAAGACAAAAGTAATGCTGGAGGTGGTGATTGATAAGATACAGGCATATCCCGGATCTGAGACCGTGAAGCAGTTCCAAACCTATTTGGGACTGCTGGGGTTCTAGAGAGTATTTATTCCCCACCTGGCTTCCTTGATGCAGCCTCTGCATTGTTTAGTGCAATGGGGTGCCCAGTGAGATTGGACCCTCAAGAGAGAAGAAGCTTTTAAGGCTACTAAGCAAGCTGTAGCACAAGCCCAGACTCTACATGTTGTAGATCCAGCCCTCCCATTTCTGCTTATGCCTGCTTACGGTGCAAGTGGATGATGCAAGGTTTGGCTGGGACTTGTGGCAGAAGCACGGTTCCCAGACGGTACTGATAGGCTTCTGGTTCCAATTGTGGAAAAGCATGGAAGCACTGTATTCTCTGATAAGCACGGAAACACTAGTATTTTCTTGATAGAGAAGCAACTGGCTGCCATTATGCAGCTCTATTAGCCAATGAGGCCATCACTGGCCCTAAATCTTGTAATGGTGCAGTCCACATAACCTGTGGAGGGGTGGCTGCGATCTCAAGGAAGATTCTTTGTACAGGAATCGCACAGAACCCCCATGCTGACAAAAATGGGGGGCTTACCTGCAGCAGTGGGTGCAGTTCTCTGCGAACCCCCTATCCATTCAACTGTACCCTCTATTTGGATGAGTGCAGTTCCAAGCAGAGCTCCTGGTGGAGCCTGCTGAGATGGGAGACATACCGAGTCCCTATGTAGAGGGTCGGACTCCCATCCCTAAGGATGCCTGGTACACAGACGGCTTGTACCATGGAAGAGGTAGTGAAATGATGGCCGGGGGGGAGGGGGAGCTATGGTTGATGAGGGCACAAGCACAAGTTGCTGTGTCACAATGTCCCTGGTGTGCTGAACATCGCCCAGAGAGATAGTGGGTAAAAAATACTCTGTGGGTGAGAGCCTGGGGGGCTAAGCCACTCCAAGAATGGCAAGTGTATTGTGGGCCCAAGGTAGCACCCTCTAGGCCAGATCCTGTGCCACAACCCTGTAGGGGTGGAGTGTGGGTGCCAGGCCCAGCTGAATCCAAGGTCTGGCTGGTCCGAGGTCTGGCTGGTTCAAGGTCAGGTTGTGATCCAGGCTAGGAATAGAACCCCAGATTTAGAAATTTATGTAAACATACTTCAGCTTATTGAATCAAACGTTTGTTGCTGAAGGCCACTATTGTACTCTGCTATGTCTGGAGCCATGTGGTCCCCCGGAGAGCAGAAAGGAAACCCAAGAAGGGAAGCAGGAGAAGTGTGTGCAATACTGTGCTCCCCCAAATAGAACTGCACTTCTATAAACAGAAGTGCACTCCACACAATAAAGTTGGTGCCTGCTGTGTCATTCTCATTTCTGTCTTTTGTACATTCTTCCAACTGGGCATCAAATCATTGAACCTTCCCTTCTTCATCAGCTTACCACTGACACATGGCATAGTAGGCAGGATAAGCTCACCACTGACAACTCTGTTTCTTTAAGTGACATAATTCCCTCCCATTGAATGGCTGGGGTGCCAGTTGAAAGAGCCAGGGTCACAGAATGTGTATGTAAGATGTTCTGCTGATAAGTGCCATAGGCAGGAGTTATGAGAAACACAGCAAAGAAATTCCCAGAGCTGTTCAGCAACTACTAATCTTCGGACTAAGGGCTTGTGCCTACACCAGCAACTGGGCCGAAAGAGTTGGCATGTGGCATTCAGAAAAACAGATTGTGGTTGCAGATATGATTTGAATTGAGATTTCGATGCAAGGCAGGTAAGGCCGGCCTCCCAGTAGGCCAGTGGCTAATGGCCAGCCCTCAGGCAAGAGGCAAGGCAGAAGGCCTGAGCCTTGGCTTCATACAGTATCCAGGAATACTGGGGCAAGTGGAGAGTACACATGCTATTCCTCTCGTCTGGCCTGGGCTGAGTCTGGAGAAGAGGTGGTGCAACTCAGTAGTGGAAGGCATAAGCAGAGCATGCTATTGATGGAGTATCAGCTGTATACAGGAATGCTGAGCACTCATTTAAAGTTCAAGACACACAAATGTAACTTTGACTGTTAAACGAAACCCTCTGCTCATGGCTCTGCCATGGATTTTATCACCAGCTTCTTGCCTTCAATGCCATCACGGATGAAGAAACCAAGTCTCAGGGAAGGCCCAGGCCAAGAGCTGGCCAGATGCTCTCTTTTGCCCTAGGTGCCAGTCTGGCCAAAGTCCTGGCATTGGAGGGTCTGGGAGTCACTACCCTACTTCCACCTGGGAAATCAGCCCCTGGCCAGACATCAGGAGACCTGAGGGGTAGCCGGCCATTTGGTTTTCAGTTCCCTCCCTGCTCTGACTCTCCAGTTGACCAATATTCATGCTTTCACTTCAGTTCTCTGGGCTGATGAACAAGGGATCAGGAGCCACACTTTGAGTCAGACATTCTCCCCTCTGTAGGTTTTTCTTTCTCCCTGACACTGTCTTCACTTGGCTCTTTTGCAATATCAAAGCAGCCAGGCCTAAGGCAGGTGAAAGCCCAGAGGGGAGCTCTGCCTGGGCAGGAGCCCACTGACATCAATTCAGCCTCTCTGGGCCCCTGGACTGGCACAGGTGAGTTGCCTAATTAACAATCCTTGGAGGGAGGACTTATCTATTAATAAATCACAGCTGTTGTGCATGCACTTGATGGCAGCCAGGCCGTGGGATCTCCCCTCCCCCAACCTTTGGTTGTGTCTAACCATCACCCCAATGCCCTGTTCTTTTCCCTGACTCTCTCATTCCTTTTGCCTTCTATTCTCAGCTTCCAAGTTCATGCCCCATCCCATTCCGACTCATGTGAATTTTGAAGCAGGCCATTTCCCTTTTTCTTCAGGTTCCTTTGACACTCGTAGGCAATTTTCCATTCCTTTGCTTATCCATTCTCCCATCTTCATCTCCCTAACAACCACTCCTATGTTTCTGTACTCACCTATTTCACTGACCACTTCCGGCTGGTTTGCTCCAACACCCATCCTCACCCTAGATACTCTTGCCCCACCCCAGAAGGACTGTGGGACCCAAGAAAGCACCCAGCTCCTGTGAGTAGGCCTGCCTTTATGCCTACTGCCCACCCAGGGTGCGACAGCCAGAAACTGGGTTCTGGGGATAGAGAGTTTGCTGATGTCTCATTCAGCCTGGCAAGTGACTCAGAAAGCAAGACCACGTGTCCTTACACCAGTCATGCTGCCAGGCACACCCCCTTTCATCCTTTAGCAAGGCATGCCAGTGGGCTGAGGAGAGTGTGGAAGGCCCAGGCCTTTAGTGGCCCTGAAGTGAAAACCTAGATGTCCTCAAGGACCTGTCTGAGATGCTAGCAAGACCTTGGATGTCTTTCTGTGTCTGGGTTCATCAGGAACAGCCATGTCCTGCCTCATTTGTCCTTTCTGCTGTGGGAGTTGTGTAGCTGTGCCACGTACTTCCATGTCAGGGGAACTGAGTTCAAATAAGTGCCATGCTCAGTATGTGAGGTACCATTCTGTGTGTTTCTATGTGTGTTCTTGTGTTTGTATGTGTGTGAGAAAAAAAGATGCAGGTGTGTGGATATTGGAGGTGGAAATGTGTGAATGTCTGCATGTGTGTGCCTGTGAAAAAATTTCTTGAGTGTCTGGGTGTTTTCAGGTGTTTCATGATGTGGGTGTTTGGAGTCTTTGCTAAAGTGTGAGTGCAAATCAGCATGTGAGCATAAGGTGTCCTTTGTGTGATTGAATGTAGAGATGAACGTATGAGTATTTCTTTTCCCAGGAGAGACCTGTAAACATTGAGCTGAGGCAGGTCTGAAGAAAAGGTGTAAAAAGTGAGGGGAATCCTCTCAGTTCCATTGTGAGAGTTTGCTGGGTGAAAGACCATGGCTGGACTCTTTGCAGGGAACACATTTGGAGGTGTGTAAGTATCAGAACATGACGTCGTACACCAGAAACAGATATAAAAATGAACTCTGTCCATGCTTATGTCAAGGATCTAAATTTCAAAAAGTCCAAGAAATGAATCAAAGAAATCCACCCAAATGGACTGCTGCCCACACCACAGCCCAGGATTATTCGGAGAGAACTTCATGCGCTGCATGCCATCGGCCACAGGGGTCACACAGCCTTCTCCTGCTTGCTGGCTGGCCCAGGTTCAGGGCATAATCCACCTCAGAACCAGGGCCCCCTGTGGCCAACAGAAAGGAACCTCACGTGGCCTTTGTGGCCCAAGGAGGCCTCGTCCACCTGAGGCCATAGATTGGCCTAGGGCCTCGATGGCTGAGAAGCCATCACCCTCACCCTCATCCTCACTCTCACCCTCACCCTCACCCTCACCCTAACCCTAATCTAACCCTAACCCTAAACATAAGCCTAAGCTTAATTCTAACCCTAAGCCAACCCTATCCCTATCCCTAACCCTAACCCTAACCCTAAATCTAACACTAACCCTAACCCTATTCTTAACTCTAACCCTAACTCTAACCCTAACCCTAATCCTCACCCTCACTCTCTCACCCTAACCCTAACCCTAATACTAACCATCACGCTAACTCTAACCCTAACATTAACACAAACCCTAACCCTAACCCTGGCCCTAACCCAAACCCAAACCCTAACCCTAACCCTAAGCCTAATCTTAACCCTAACCCTAACCTTAACATTAACTATAACCCTAAACCTAAACCTAACCTTAAGCCTAACCCTAATCTTAACCCTAAGTCTAAACTTAACCCTAACCCTCACCTCGCTCTAACCTTAACCCTACTCTAACTAACCCTAACCCTAACCCTAACCCTAAGCCTAGCCTAAGCTGAAGTCTAAACCTAAACCCTAACCCTAAGCCTGACCCTAAACCTAACCCTAACCCTATGCCTAAGCCTAAACCTAATTCTCTCCCTCATCCTCAACCTCATCTTAACTCTAACCCTAAACCTAATGCTAACCCTAACCCTAACCCTAAACCAAACCAAAGCCTAACTCTAACCGTAACCCTAATCCTAACTCTAACAACCCTAAAGCTAACAACTCTAACTCTAACCCTAATCCTAACCCTCACGCTCATACTAACACTCCAGTCACCCTCACCCTCACCCTCACCCTTACCTTCATCCTCATCCTAACTCTAACCGTAACCCTCACTATAAACCTTACCATCACCCTTACACTAACCCTAACCATAAACCTAACCCTAAACTAACTCTAATACTAACCCTCACCCTAACACTAACCATAACCATCACCCTAATCCTAATACTCACCCTAACCCTAACCCTAACCCAAAACTGAACCCTCATCCTCACCCTCACCCTCAACTTCACACTCACCTTAACACTAACCCTCACCCTCACCCTCACCTTCTCCCTCACCACCACCTGCACCCTCACTCTCACCCTCACCCTCAACCTAACCTTTACCCTAACCCTAACCATATTCCTAACCTTAACACTATCCCTAACCATAACCCTAACCCTAACTCTAACCCTAATCCTAACCTTAACCCTAACCCTAACCTTAACACTGAGGATAGCAGTGTAGGCTACCAGAAAATTGTGGTTAGTTAATTGGCTTGAGGTTTTGTCTGTGATCAAGCAACCTGCTTGAAGGCAATGGGAGCGGCTGTCTCACATTAACTGCATTGAAATTTGGAGCACGAGTCTGCTTGATGAAGCTACTTTAGAGCAGTGGAAACAGTAGGTGCCATTCTGCTGTATTGTAGCAAAAATGCTGAGTCATTGTGAACATAACTCTTAATGGTTTCAGGTGGATCTCCCTCACAATTCTTGTATGCGGACTTTAGGCCACTATTGTCGAGAGGGAATTCCTTAATGACCAATGTATCAATGTTGAAATATTGAAAATGAAGAGTTTATGAGATGTAATTTGAAAACATTTGGTTGAGGATAGGAAAAGAAAAATATGGTGGAAATCACCTGAAAATCATGCAGCAATCACTAGGGAATCACACGGGGGTCAAGTGAACACCTTGTGGGATTCATATGGGGGTCAAGGAAGACCCCACAAAATCGTGTGTCTACCAGCTGACTCGTCTTGTTTCTCTGGGTGTAGGTTTTCAGTCTATTTCTTAGAATGAACGGTGCTTGAGTGCGTGAAACGTTTTACGCTCGAGTTTACTTTGAAAATGATACTGGCATGGTGTTGTGTATTCACACATCCATTCTACTTCCCCTGATCTGGTTAGAGAACTGGGTCCTGGTCCACGGGCTTCTATCGACTTTTGTGGAGAGTGTGTTGTAAGCTGACAAGGTCCTGCAATCTGTGAAGCCAAAGTATGCCTCACTTACACAAATTGTCCTAAGAATGGGAAGTAGGAACTGATTGGAGAACAATGCTGTGCTGAAATGCAAATGATTGTAGCAAGGTGTGTAGGGGGGGAATAATTTACAGAAATGCAAATGATTATAGTAGGATGTATAGGTTGGGTGGGGATAATCTTATTTTAGCCAGCAAATGTATGCTCATGTACAAAGGCAACTTGCAAAAATAAAATCACTTTCTACTCCATCATCAGTGGATAGTGGGCCTCCGGATTCCAGCTTTCTGTCTTCTTTTCTTTCTCAATTTCCCACCATTGCCACTCAGGTTTATTTTCCAGAGCTGCGCTGGACATGACAGGATTTACCACTTGCTGGAGGCAGCAGACTTTTTTTTTTTTTTTTTCCTACCGAGACGGTCTTGTTACCATAAGCCAAGTCCTTCACCTGAAGTTTTATTAAGAAAAGTTAGGTTAGATTCTGTGGGCCAAGGTCTCCACTTTACTTCCTGGAAATAGGAACAACGATTAGCCATGCTTCCATGCTCTCCAATCGAGTTCTTGAAAGAACAGTCAGGCTTTGTGCCAACTTTCTGAGTGCCCACACTACCTTCTGTTACCAGGGGAAAGGTTTGGTGTTGTAGATTATGGTCACATTTCAATAATTGAAAAAGAGAAAATTGGTGGCATGGGACCAGGTTGTGCTGAATGGACTGTTAAGATGACACAAGATTGGTGCCTTCAGCCAAAATTTCTATCAAAAATGCTTCAAAAGGAGGATGATTGTGGAGCATGAACCAAAACCTCCATTCTTCGTCCTTCTGGGATATGACAGCTTGATTCTGTGGGCTAAGGTCTCCCCAAGAGTTTCTGGTATCAGGGGCCAGCCTGGATGTTGTGGGCCTAGGTCTTCAGTCTGGACTTTGTTACCAATTGGATGGTCTTGACCTTGTGAGCCTGGGCTGCCAACTAGTTACTTTTATGAGGTCCAGGCATCGTGCCGATTTCCTCAGTCCCCATTCTAGTTTCTTTTCCATAAAGAAGGATTGTTGTTGCCTGCCTAGGACCAAAAGTGACATTCGTGCACCGAGGACAGGCTTAGAAATGTGATCCCAGGCCACCCCTCAGACTATTAAGGAAGGACAGAAGAAATACTGTGGTCCAATTTCTCAGATCTACTTCCTAGAAATAGGGGAAGGGATTGAAACTGCAAACCAAAGTTGGCACTGTGGTCCTGATTATTAATCCAGGCAGGGGAAAAGGTCCAAGCTGTTGAGTTAAGATTTTCCTATCTGAGGACAGGATTGCCCTGTGGGTTAAGGTCTCCTATCTAATACGTTGAAGAGAGAACAGGCTTAGTGCCATGGGTCCAAGTTTTCCTCGTACTTATTGTTAGAAAAAGACAGGTGTTGTGCCTTGGGCGCATGACAACACCCCACAACCTTTCAAGGGAGGACAGTTTTCCTGGTATGAACAGAGGCCTCTATTCTTCCTTTTGTTCAGAGAAGACTTCTTTGTGGGCTATTACTCCACATGAGTTTCCGTACTCAGGGGCCACCTTGGTTGTAGTGTGAGTAGTTGTTTCGCCTAGACTGTTATAAATGAGATGGTCTTGACCTTGGGAGCCTCGGCCTGCATTCTAGTTCCTGTTAGGATTGTCCATGCTTGGTATCACAGGCCTAAGTCTCCATTCTAGTTTCCCTTGCATAAAGGCAGGCTTGCTGCTGTGGCCCTAGGACACCACTCAACATTCGTTCAGGAAGGACAGCCTTAGAACGGTGGCCCCAGGTCACCACTTCAGTCCCTCACAGGAAAATGCAGAAGAAATGCAGTGGCCCTAGGTCTCAGCTTGACAACCTAGAATAGGTGAAGGGATGGGAACTGCAAGCCAAAATCACTATTCTTACTCCAAACAGAATGTCCAGGCCTGGAGCAAAAGTACTAGTTCTCCAAGAAAGATATGCTGTCAAAAGAATAGTTGGCCTTGTGGATTCAGGTCTCCAATCTACTAATTTTCAATGAGGACGGGCTTGGTGGCTTTAGACCAGGGCTTCGTTGTATTAGTGTTAGGAAGAGATTGGCTTTATGTCATGGGTCCGGGTTTCCAGTCTTCATGATTTGAGGGAGGATAGTACTGATACCATGAACGAGGTCTCCTTTCTTTTCTGTAAGAGTAGACAGCTTTGATTGGAGAGGCCACTGCATATCCCTTTCTGTCATGGTGTCTACATTTTTTGGTAAAATTCACATAAACACTGAGAAAAGGAGAGTTCATGTGTTACAGAGCCACCTAACGACCCTTCAATCAAAAGATATGTCTGCATGAGAAGACTTCCTTGAGGACAGCAGGGTAGGCTACCAGACAATTGTCATTAGTTAACTGGCCTTAGGTTTTGTCTGTGGTCAGGCAACCTGCTTGAAGGCAATGGGAGCAGCTGTTGCACATTAACCACTGTTGAAATTTGGAGGGTGAGTCTGCTTACGGAAGCTACTTTAGAGCGATGGTGACAGAAGCAGCCATTGTGCTGTATTGTAGCAAAAATGCTGAGTCATTGTGAGGATAACTCTTGATGGCTTCAGATGGGACTCGCGCACAATTCTTGTATGTGGACCTTTGGCAACTATTTTTGAGAGGGACTATCTTAATGGCTAATGCATCAATCCTGAAATATTGAAAATGAAGAGTTTATGTCACGTAATTTGAAAACACTTGGTTGAGGATAGAGAAAGAGGAATGCAGTCAAAGTCACTTGAAAATCATGTAGCAATCATTAGGAAATCATGTGGATGTCAAGTGAACATATTGCAGATTCATGTGGGGGTAAAGGAAGACCCCGTAGAAATCGTGTGTCTACTAAGTGACTAGTCATGTTGCTGTGAGCATAGATTTTCATTCTACTTCTTAGAATGAATGAGGCTTGAGTGTGTGAAATATTTTCCACTCAAGTTTACCTTAAAAATGAGACTGGCATTGTGTAGTGTTTTCAAACATCCATTCTACTTCCCCTGACCGGGCAGAGGACTGGGTCTTGGGCCATAGACTTCTATAGACTTTTTTTTTCTAACTAGAAGGTCTTTTTACAGTGTGTCAAGTCTTCTACCTAAGGTTCCGTTAAGCAAAGTTAGACTAGATTCTGTGGGTCAATGTCTCCACTCTACTTCCTGGATATAGGAACAATGACTGGCTGTGCTTCCAAGCTCCCCAATCGAGTTCCTGAAAGAACAATCGATGCTTTGTGCCAAGATTCTAAATGCCCACACTGCCTTCTGTTACCGGGGAAAGGCTTAGTGCTGTAGGTTACGGTCACCTTTTCATAATTGAAAAAGAGAAAATTGAAAGTGTGGGACCAGGTTTTCTGAATGGACTGTTAGGATGACACAAGGTTGGTGTCAGCCCAAATTTCTTTGTAAATGTTTTAAAGGGAGGATAGTTTTGGAGCCATGAACTGAGTCCTCTGTTCTTCCTCCTTCTAGGAGGTGACAGCTTATTTCTGTAGGCCAAGGGCTCTCTAAGAATATCTGGTATCTGGGTCCAGGCTTGGTGTTGTGAGACTAGGTCTACAGTCTGTACTTTGTTACCAATTGGATGGTCTTGACCTTGTGGGTCTGGGGCTGCCAACTAGTTCCATTTACTAGGTCCAGTCTTTGCTGATTTCCACAGACCCCATTCTAGTTTCTCTTCTATAAAGAAGGGTTGCTGCTGCCTGCTTAAGACCAAATGTGACATTTGTGCAGAGAACAAAGGCTTAGAAACGTGATCCTAGGCCACTCCTTCAATTTCTGTTAGAGAAGGACAGAAGAAACACAATAGTCCAATTTCTCAAATCTACTGCCTAGATATAAGGGAAGGGATTGAAATTGCAAACCAAGATCAGCACTTTGGTTCCTGATTAGTAATTCAGGCATGAGACAAGGTCCTAGGTGTCGAGTTAAGCATCTCTTACCTGAGGACAGGCTTGCCATGTGAGGTAAGGTCTCCTACCTACTACTTTTCAGAGAGGACAGGCTTAGTGCCATGGATCCCAGTCTCCCTTGTACTTATTGTTAGGAAAAAACAGGCTTTGTGCCTTGGGCTCGTGACAACACTCCATATCCTTTCAAGGGATGACAATGTTGCTGGTACAAAAGGAGGCCTCCATTATTCTTTTTTTTCAGAGAATACTGCTTTGTTTGTGAGCTGTTCATTCCACAAACATTTCTGTTCACAGGGGCTAGCTTGTGTGTAGTGACAGTAGTTGATTCACCTAGTTTGTTATAAATTAGATGGTCTTGACCTTGGGAGCCTGGGTCTGAATTCTAGTTCCTGTTGGAAGAGTCCATGCTTGTTGTCACAGGCCTAAGTCTCCATTCTAGTTTCCCTTGCATAAAGACAGGCTTGTTGCTGTGAGCCTAGCATACCACTTGACATTTGTTCGGTGAGGACAGGTATAGAACCGTGGGCCCAGGCTACCACTTCAGTCACTGTTAAAAAAAGACAGAAGAAATGCATTGGCCCAAGGTCTGAGCTTGACCAACTGAAATAGGTGAAGGGATTAGAACTGCAAGCCAAAGTCAACACTCTCATACCTAAGAGAAAGTCCAGGCCTGGAATCAAGTTTCTGCTTCTTTGAGAAAGATATTCACACCAGAAGAAAGGTTGTGCTTGTGGTTTCAGGTCTTCAATCTACTAATTTTCAACGAGGTTAGGCTTGTGCCTTTAGACCAGGGCTCCGTTCTATCAGTGTTAGGAAGAGACTGGCTTTGTGTCGTGGGCCCAGGTCTCTAGTCTACATTATTTGAAGGGAGGATAGAACTGTAACCATGAATGGAGGTCTCCTTTCTTTTCTGTAAAAGTAGACAGCTTTGATTTGTGGGGCATTCACTACACATTAGTTCCTGTCACAGAGTCTAGGATATTGGTAGTGTGAGTAGGTCCATGGCCTAGTCTGTTTAAAATTAGACAGTGTTAAACTCAGATGAATGGCCCTACTAGATTCATGACAGGATCACGTGACTACCCGGTGAGAATCATCTGCCCATCAAGAGACTGGCCTGTATGAAAAGCAGGGAGATCATGTGACAGATGGGGATGACATAGTGCTCCCTTTGGAATGACGAGTGTGTATCACCTGACAAAATTCACATAAACACTGAGAAAACATCAGTCTGTGTATAACAGAAGGTGCCCAAGACAGCCTCCTAACTGACCTCATATGGAATGTCGTGTCCACATTACAAAACGTACTTGAGTTCAGCGGTGTATGCAGCCAGACAATGATAATTAATTTGCCTCACGTTTTATCTTTTGTCCAGAAATCTGTTTTATGGCAGTGAGGTGGCGGTCAAACATTGGCAGCATTAAAAATTGGAGGCTGAGTGTCTTGTGAGGAAGTGACTGGATAGTGGTGGGAACAACAGCCACCATTTTGCTGTAGTGTAGCAAAAATGCTGAGTCATTATGAAGATACCTTTTTATAGAAGAAAGAATGGCTGCCTCAATGTTTCTGTTCACAGGGGATACCTTGGGTGTAGTGTGAGTTGTTTTACATTGTCTGTTATAAATGAGACGGTCTTGACCTTTGGAGCCTCAGCTACATTCTAGTTCCTGTTAGGAGAGTCCATGCTTATATCTCAGGCCTAAGTCCCATTCTAGTTTCTCTTGCATAAAGATAGGCTTGTTGCTATGGGCCTTGGACACCACTCGACGTTTGTTCGGGCAAGACAGGCTTAGAACCGTGGGCCCAGCCCACCACTTCAGTCTCTGTTAGGAAAAAGCGGAAGAAATGCAGTGGCCCGAGGTCTCAGCTTGACCACTTAGAATAAGGGAAGGGGTTGGAAATACAAGCCAAAGTCACTATTCTCACTCTTAACAGAAAATCCAGGCCTGGTGCCAAGGTTCTAGTTTTTCAAGAAAGATATTGTTCCCAGAAGAAAAGCTGGCCTTACGGTTTAAGGTCTCCAATATGCTCATTTTCAGCAATGACTAGCTTGGTGGCTTTAGACCAGGGTTAAGTTGTGTTAGTGATAGGAACAGACTGGTTTTGTGTCAGGGGCCCAGGTCTCCAGTCTATATCACTTGAAGGGAGGATATTACTCTTACTATGAATGGAAATCTCCTTTTTTTTCTGTAAGAGTAGATAGGTTTTCTCTATGGGTCATGCACTGCACGTTAGTATCTGTCACTGGGTCTAGGATATTGGTAGTGTGAGTAGGTTTTCGCCTATTCTGTTTGTAATTAGACTGTTAATCTCGGGATCATGGCCATGCAGGAGTCACGATAGGATGACCACCCATGGGAATCAGGTGCCTATCAATACACTGGCCTATATGAAACACAGGGAGATCATGTGACTGATGGGGATGATGTAGTACTCCCTTTGGAATGTCAAGTAAATATCATTAGTTAAAATTCATATAAACAGTGAGAAAGCATTAGTCTGTGTGTCACAGAAGGTTAGCTGAGACAGCCTTGTAACTGACCTCTAATCGAATATCGTGCTCAGATTACAAATCCTACTAGAGGTCAACGGTATATGCAGCCAGACACTGATCATTAATTCACCTCAGATTGTCTATTTTCAGAAAACTTGCTTTATGTCAGTGGTGGCAGTGGTCAACATTGGCCACGTTGAAAATTAGAGGCTGACTGTGTTGCGAGGAATGACTGGATAGCGGTGGAAACAACAGCCACTATTTTGCTGTAGTGTAGAAAAAATTTTGGGTCATTGTGAGGATACCTCTTCATGGGGGAAAGAACTGATGCCTCAGAATTTCTCTATCGCAAACCTCGGATTACAAATTCTGAGGAGGACTGGTTTAACCATCATGGAAAGAAAGTGGAGGTATTGACGTTGAGGCAGTTCCTTCAACGTATTCTGAAAACTCTTGGTTTACATCAGCAGAGGAAATGAGGTTGAAATTACCTGAAAATCTCACAGCAAGAATTAGGTAATCTCATGGTATTCACGTGGCTTTCCCGCAGGATTCACATGACCATTGAGAGACTGGCCTGAGGGCGTGACAGATCATGTGACATTGGGGTGATGGTGTGGAGCTCACTTTTGAGTTATTCTTCTATATTCGCTGGTAAAATTCACATAAACACTGAGAAAAGGAGAGTTTGTGTGTCATAGAGCCACCTAACAGCCCTTCAATCAAAAGGTATGTCTGCATGAGAAGACTTCCTTGGGGACAGCGGTGTAGGCTACTAGACAATTGTCATTAGTTAACTGGCCTTAGGTTTTGTCTGTGGTCAGGCAACCTGCTTGAAGGCAATGAGAGCGGCTGTTGCACATTAACCACTGTTGAAATTTGGAGGATGAGTCTGCTTGACGAAGCTACTTTAGAGTGGTAGAAAGGGTAGGTGCCATTTTGCTGTATTGTAGCAAAAATGCTGAGTTGTTGTGAGCATAACTCTTAACAGCTTCACGTGGGACTCCCACACTATTCTTGTATGTGGACCGGTGGCCACTACCGTTGAGGTGGAATTGCGTAACGGCCAATGCATCAATGCTGAAATATTGAAAATAAAGAATTTATGAGACATGTTTGAAAACACTTGATTAAGGATTGGGGAAGAGGAATAAGGTGGAAGTCACCTGAAAATCACATAGCAATCACTAGGGAATCACGTGGTAGTCATGTGACCCCCTTGCAGGATTCAGCTTGGGGCCAAGGAAGTTCCCGCAGAAATCCAGTATCTACCAGGCGACTTGTTTCGTTGCTGTGGGCATAGGTTTTCACTTTACTTCTTAGAATGAACCAGCCTTCAGTGTGTGAAACATTTTACACTCGAGTTTATCTTGTAAATGAGACCAGAATGGTGTTGTGTTTTCAAACATCCACTCAACTTCCCCCAGTCTGGGTAGAGAACTGGGTCCTGGGCCATGGACTTCTATCGACTTTTTTTTTTTTTCTAAAAAAAGATCTTGTTACCTTGTGCCAAGTTCTAAATCTAAGGTTCAGTTAAGGAATGTTATGCTAGATACTGTGAGCCTTGATGCCACTCTACCTCCTGGAAATATGAATAATGATAGGCTGTGATTTCAAACTCCCCAATTGAGTTTCTGAATAAATAGACCAGGCTTTGTGCCAGATTTCTAAGTGCACACACTATCTTCTGTTACCAGGGGAAAGGCTTGGTGCTGTAAATTTCAGTCACCATTCAATAATTGGCAAAAGAGAAAATCGATGGCGCAGGACCAGGTTGTGCTGAGTGGACTGTTAGCATGACACAAGGTTGGTGGCATCGGCTCACATTTCTATAGAAAATGCTTTAAAGAGAGGGCATTCTTGGGGCTAGGAACTGAATCCTCTGTTCTTCCTCCTCCTAGGAGATGACAGCTTGGGTCTGTGGGCCAAGGTCTCCCTAAGAGGTTCTGGTGGCAGATGTCAGACTAGGTGTTGTAGGCCTAGGTCTTCAGTCTGGACTTTGTTACCAACTGAATGGTCTTGACCTTGTCGACCTGGGGCTGCCAACCAGTTCCTTTTAGGAGGTCCAGGCATGGTGTTGATATTGACAGTCTCCATTCTAGTTTCTCTTTCATAAAGAAGCCTTTTTGCTGTGGGCTTAGGTCTCCAGGCAACATTTGTTAACAGAGGACAGGCTTAGAACCGTTGGCCCTGGCTACTTTTTCAGTCTCTGTTAGAGAAAGACAGAAGAAATGCATTGGGTCAATTTCTCAGCTCTGCTTCCTGGAAATAGAGGTAGAAATAGGAACTGAAAACTAAGGTCAGCATTCTTGTTCCTGATTAGAAATCCAGGCAGGATACAAGGTCCTAGGTCTCGAGATAAGATTCTCTTACCTGAGGATAGGCTTGCCCTGTGGGTTAAGTTCTCCTATCTACTAGTTTGCAGAGGCTTAGTGCCTTGGGTCCCAGTCTCCCTTGTACTTTTTGTTACGAAAAGACAGGCATTGTGTCATGGGCCAGTTTCAGCACTCCACGTACTTTCAAGGAAAGACAGTGCTGCTGGTATGAATGGAGGCCTCCGTTTTTATTTTGTTCAGAGAAGTCAGATTTGTTTGTGTGCCTTACACTTCACATGAGTATCTGTTCACAGGGAATAACACAGGTGTAGTGTGAGTAGTTGTTTTGTCTAGTCTGTTATAAATTAGACAATCTTGAACTTGGGAGCCTAGTCCTGCACTCTAATTCCTGTGAGGAGAGTCTAGGCTTGGTGTCACAGGCCTAATTCTCCATTTTAGTTTTCCTTGTATAAAGACAGGCTTGTTGTTGTGGGCCTTGGATACCAGTTGACATTCTTTCAGGGAGGACAGGCTTAGAATTGTGGGCCCAGGCCTCCACTTCAATCTCTATAAGGAAAAATAGAAGAAATGCTATGGCCTGAGGTCTCAGCTCTACCTCCTGGGATATGTTAAGGTACTGGAACTCAAGCCAAAGTCACCGCTCTCACTCCTAACAGAAAGTCCAAGTCTGGGGCCAAAGTTCTAGTTTTCCTAGAAAGACATTCTTACCAGAGGAAAGGCTGGCTTTGCAGTTTAAGGTCTCCAATATACTAATTTTCAATGAGGACTGGCTTGGTGGCTTTAGACCAGGGCTATTTTGTATTAGTGTTAGGAAGAGACTGGCTTTGTGTCATGTGCCTGGGTCTCCAGTGTACATCATTTGAAGGGATGACAGTACTGTTACCATGAATGGAGGTCTCCTATTTTCTCTGTAAGGGTAGGCAGCTTTGATTTGTGGGCCATGCACTGCACATAATTTTCTGTCACAGGGTCTAGGGTATTGACAGTGTGAGTAGGTCTTTAGCCTAGTGTGTTCAAAATTAGATAGTGTTAACCTCGAGAATATGGCCCCGCAGGAGTTACGACATGACCATCCGTGGGAATCAGGTATCCATCAAGAGACTGTCCTGTGTGACAGGGAGATCATGTGATAGATGGGGATGATGTAAAGCTCCCTTTGGAATGACAAATGCATAAATCTTGAGAAAATTCACATAAACACTGAAAAAACATTAGTCTGTTTGTCACGGAAGGTGACCGAGAGAGCCTCCTAACTGACCCTCAATCGAATGTTGTGTCCACATTACAAAACTTACTTGAGGTCAATGGTATATGCAGCCAGTCAATGATTGTTAATTTGCCTCAGCTTTTGTCTGTTGTCAGGAAAGCTGCTTTATGGCAATGCAGGTGGCAGTCCCACATTTGCCACGTTTAAAATTTGAGGCTGATTGTGCAGTGAAGAAGCGACTGGATAGCTGTGGAAACAACAGCCACATTTTGCTGTATTTTAGGAAAAATGCTAAGTCATTGTGAGGATACCTCTTCATGGCGGAAAGAACGGCTGCTTCAGAATTTATAGCAAACCTCAGACTACAAATGCTAAGAAGGACTGCCCTAACGACCATGGTAAAAAAGCAGAGCTATTGTCATTCAGGCAGTTCCTTCAATGTATTCTGAAAACCCTTGGTTTATATCAGCAGAGAAAAGTCACCTGAAAATCTCGTAGCAAAAACTAGGAAATCTTGCAGTATTCATGTGGCTTTTCTGCAGGATTCAAGTGACCATCAAAAGAGAGAGTGGCCTGAGGGCATCGCTGGGAGATCACGTGACATTGGGGTAATGGTGTGGTGCTCACTTTTGAGTTACTTTTTTACATTTCTTGGTAAAATTCACATAAACACTAAGAAAATGAGACTTCGTGTGTAACAGTAACGTAATGACCCTTCAATGGAAAAGTCTTGTCTGAAGGAGTAGACTTGCTTGAGGACAGTGGTGTAGGCTACCAGACAATTGTGAGTTAATTCGTCTGAGGTTTTGTCTGTGGTCAGGCAACCTACTTGAAGGCAATGGAAGCGGCTGTCACACATTAACTGTATTGAAATATGGAGGCTGAGTCTGCTTGACAAAACTACTTTAGAGCGGTGGAAAGGGTAGGTGCCATTTTGCTGTATTGTAGCAAAAATGCTGAGTCATTGTGAGCATAACTCTTAATGGCTTCACGTGGGACTCCCTCACTATTCTTGGATGCAGACCTTAGGCCACTACTGTTGAGATGGAGTTGCTTAATGGCCCATGCATCAATGCTGAAATATTGAGAATGAAGAGTTTATGAGACATGTTTTGAAAACAATTGTTTGTGGATAGAGGAAGAAAAATAAGGTCGAAGTCGCCTGAATCACATAGCAATCACTAGGGAATAAGCGCGGGTCATGTAAACACCTCACAGGATTCACATGGGTGTCAGGAAGACCCCGTGGGAATCTGGTGTCTACCAGGTGACTAGTCTTGTTGCTGTGACTAGTCTAAGAAGTAAGGTTTTCACTTTATTTCTTAGAACGAACGAACCAGGCTTCAGTGTGTGAAACTCTAGTTTACATTGTAAATAAGACCAGCATTGTGTTAGTTTTCAAATATCCACTCTACTTACCCTAGTCCGAGCAGAGGACTAGGTCTTGGACCATGGACTTCTATCGACTTTGTTTTTTTCCTGCCAAGAAGGTCTTGTTTGGTGTGCCATGTCTGTCACCTAAGGTTCTGTTAAGTAATGTTAGGCTACATTCTATGGGCCAAGGGAAATAGGAGCAGTACTTGGTCATACTTTGAAGCTCCCCAATCAAGTTCCTGAAAGATCAATCTGGGCTTTGTGCCAAGTGTCTTAGTGCCCACTTTCGGGAAATAGGAGCAGTACTTGGTCATACTTTGAAGCTCCCCAATCAAGTTCTGGAAAGATCAGTCTGGGCTTTGTGCCAGGTTTCTTAGTGCCCACCCTACCTTCTCTTACTAGGGCTTGGTGCTGTAAGTTACAATCACCTTTCAATAATTGTCAAAATGGAAAACTGGTGATGTGGGATCAGGTTGTGCTGAATGTATTGTTAACATGACACAAGGTAGGTGCCATCGGCCCAAATTTCTATCGTAAATGCATTAAAGGGAGGACAGTCTTGGAGCTGTGAATCTAGACCTCCGTTCTTAGTTCTCCTAGGACATAACAGCTTGGTTTTGTAAGCCAAGCTCTCCAAAAGAGTTTCTGGTAGCAAGGGCCAGGCTAGGTGTTATGGGCCTACGTCTTCAGTCTGAACTTTGTTACCAATTGGATGGTCTTGACATTGTGGGCCTGGGCTGCCAACTAGTTCTTTTTAGGAAGTCCAGGCTTGGTGCAGATTTCCACAGTTTCCATTCTAGATTCTCTTCTATAAAGAAGGCTTTTGCCATGAGCCTAGGACTCCTGGCAACATCTGTTCACAGAGGACAGGTTGGAACTGTGGGCTTACGCCACCCCTCCTGTCTCTGTTAACTCCTGCAGTATTCTTTTATGTGGAACTTTGGACAGTACTGTCAACAGGGAATTACTTAAATGCCACTGACTCAATGCTGAATATCGAAAATAAGAGTTTATGAGACAAGTATTGAAAACATTTGTTTGAAAATAGGGAAAAGCAATAAGGTGATAATCACCTGAAAATCACTTAGAAATCACCAGGGAATCACACGGAGATCAAGTAAACACCTGATGGAATTCACATGGAGATCAAGGAATACCCTACACTAATCTGGTATTTACCAAGTGACCAGTCTTGTTGCTGTGGCCATAGGTTTTCACTTCTCTTTGTAGAATGAACCAGGCTTCAGAGCATAAATCGTATTGCAATTGAGTTTACCTTATATATGAGATAGGCGTGGTGTTCTGTTTTCTAACGGCCACCCATCTTACCCCTGTTCCAGCAGAAGACTGACTCCTAGGCCGTGGACTTCCAATGACTTTTCTTTTCCTACCAAGAATGTCTTGTGACCATTTGCCAAGTAATCTACCTAAAGATTTTTTATGGAAAATAGGGCTAGATTCTGTGGGCCACAATCTCCACTCTATTTCCTAGAAATAGGAACAATACTTGGTTGTGATTTCAAGCTCCTCAATTGAGTTTTTTAAAGAATAATCCAGGCTTTGGCCAGGTTTCTTTGTGCTCACACTACCTTCTCTTACCAGAAGAAAGACTTGGTGCTGAAAGGTATGGTCACCTTTCAGTAACTGTCTAAAAGGAAAATTGGTGACGTGGGACCAGTTTGTGGTGAATGTACTGTTATGATGACACAGGGTTGGTGTTATTGTCCAATTTCTATTGTTAATACTTTCAAGGTACTACAGTCTAAGAGGCGTGCACCAAGTCCTCCATTTGTCCTCCTCCTAGGAGATGACAGCTTGGTTCTATAGGCCAAGGTGTCCACAAGAGTTTCAGGTAACAAGGGCCAGGCTGGTTGTTTGTGGGCCTAGGTCTTGAGTCTGGACTTTGTTACCAAATGGATAGTCTTGATGTTGTAGGCCTGGGCTTTAACTATGTCCTTTTAGGAGGGCCAGTCTTCTTTCATTTTTCCACAGTCTTCGTTTTATATATTCTTCCCTAAGAAGGATTTTCTTTGAGACAAGTACTTCAGGCAATATTTGTTCATAGCGAACAGGCTTGAAGCTTGGATCTTATGCCACCCTTTCAGTCTATATCGGAAAACTCGGTCGTAAAATATGCTCTGGTGTAATTTCTTAAATCTATTTTCTGAAAATAGAAATAGGGATTGTAACTGCAACCAGGGAAAGCACATTGGATCCCAATGGAAAATGCAGGCAAGAGACAAAGTCCTAGGTTTCGAGATAAGATTCAAATTACACGAGGACTGACATGTCATATGGTTTAAGTTATCTTATCTACTAGTTTTCAAAGAGCATAGGCTTAGTGCCTTGGTTCCCAATCTTCCTTCTACTTTTTTGATAGGAAAAGACAGGCCTTGTACCTTGGGCCCATGTCACCAATCCATATCCTTGCAAGGGGAGAAGATATTGTGACTTATTTGCAGTGACAAGTGCACATCACTCAGAAAATTCACATCATCACTAAGAAATCATTAGTGTGTGTGGAACAGAAGGTAGCCAAGACAGACATTGTATAGACCTCCAATCGAACGTCATGTTCTCATTACAAATCTTTTGTGAAGTCAACAGTATATGTGGGCATTCAATGATCTTTTATTCACCTCTACTTTGGACTGTTTGTCATGAAAACTGCTTATGCCATTGTAGGCAGAAGTTGCATATTGGCTGTGTTCATAACTGAGCCTGCGTGTGCTGTGAGGAAGCTAATGGATAACGGTTAAAACCATAGCTGCCATATTGCTTTATTGTAGGAAAAATGTTGAGTCATTGTGAGGATACCTCTTCATTCTAAAAAGAATGGCTGCTTACGAATTTCTCTATGTGAAACCACAGTAAAAATTTGCAAGAGACTGGCATAACCATTATGGAAAAATACTGAAATACTGCTATTGTGGCAGTTTCTTCAACATGTTCTTAAAAGGCTTGTATTAATGTAGCAGAGGTAATGAGGTGAGAGTCCCCTGGAAATCTTGTACCAAGAATTAGGAAATCTCGCAATACTCACGAGGCTTTCCCACAGGATTCAAGTGACCTGGAAGAACTGGCCTAATGGCATCTCTGAAAAACACTTTTGTGTTACCCTCCTACATTACTTGGTAAAATTCACATATGCACTGAGAAAATAAGATTACCTGTGTAAACTAGCCACCTCAATTGAAAGGTCATGTTGAGATGAGAAGACTTAATTGAAGACAGTGGCACATGCTAACACACACTTGTTAGGCTTCTCCCTGGGGGTTTCATCTTTGGTCAGGCAACCTGCTTCTATACAATGGGAGCAGTGGCAACACATTAATCTCATTGAAATTTAGAGGTTGAGTCTGAATGACGAAGCTACCTTAGAGCGGTGGAAACTGTAAGCAACATTATGCTGTATCATAGCAGAAATGCTGAGTCATTGTGAGAATAACCCTTAATGGTTCTGTTGGGAGATCCACGCTATTCTTGAAGGTGAACCTTAGGCTACTACTGTTGAGAAGAAATTACTTAAATGCCAAAGACTCAATGCTGAAATATTAAAAATAAGAGTTTATGAGACATGTTTTGAAAACACTTGTTTGAGGATAGGGGAAGAGGAATTAGTTGGAAGTCATCTGAAAATCACTAGTAATCACCAGGGATTTACATGGAGGTCAAGTGAATACCTGGAGGCATTCATGTGGTGATCAAGGAAGACCCTGCAGGAATCAGGTGTCTACTGGTGATGAGTCTTGTTGCTGTGGCTGTAGGTATTCACCTTACCCCTTACAATGAATCACGCTTCATTTTGTGAAATGTTTTGCACTCGAGTGTACTCTGTAAATGAGATCAGCATGGTGCTGTGTATTCAAATGTCCTAATTTTGGCAGAGGACTGGGTCCTGAGCCATGGACATCCATCAACATTTTTTCCTACCAAGAAGGTCTTGTGACCATGTGCCAGTCCACTATCTGAAAATCCGTTAAGTAAAATTAGGCTAGATTCTGTGTGCTATTGTCTCCACACCATTTCCTGGATATAAAAGCAATGCTTGGCCATGATTCTAGGCTCTCCAATCGAGTAACTTACAAAACAGTTCAGGCATTGATCCAGGTTTCTTAGTTGCCAAACTATGTTCTATTATCAGGGGAAAGGCTTAGTGCTGTAACCTATGGTTACCTTTCAATAATTGTATAAAAATAAAATTGGTGACGTGGAACCAGTTTGTGTTGAATGCACTGTTATGATGACACAGGTTAGTGTCTTCGGCCCAATTTCTATCGTAAATACTTTGAAGGTAGACATTGTTAATGTCTTACAATGTGTTACAGTCTTGGAACCGTGCATGGAGTCCTCCATTCTTCCTCCTTCTAGTAGATAACAGCTTGATTCTGTTGGCCAAGGTGTCCACAGTAGTTTGAGGTAGCAGGGTCCAGGTTGGATTTTTGTGAGCCTCGGTCTTCAGACTGGATATTGTTACTAACTAGATGATTTTGACATTGTGGCCCTGAGTTTAACTGCTTCTTTTTAGGTGGACCAAACTTGGTTCAGATTTCCACAGTCTCCTTTTTATTTTTTCTTCCATAAAGAGGGCATTTGCTTTGAGCCAGGCCTCCAGGCAATATTCGTTCAGATAAAAAAGGCTTGAAATGGGTTTATGCCACCATTTTCGTTTATATCAGAGAAAGTAGAAAAAACTGCTGTGGGTTTTTTCTCAGATCTACTCCTGTAAATTGGGGTATGAATTTGAACTGCAAAATCCAGGTCAGTACCCGGGTACCTAATAGGAAATAGGGGCCAGAGACAAAGTCCTAGGTTTTGAGATAAGAATCAAATTACATGAGGACAGCCTTGTCCTTTGGATTAAGTTCTCCTATCTACTAGTTTTCAGAGAGAACAGGCTTAGTGCTTTGGGTCTCAGTTTCCTTTCTACTTTTTGTTAGGAAAAGACAGGCCTTGTGCCTTGGGCCTGTGTCACTAATCCATATCCTCACAAGGGAGGATGATGTCTTGCTCACTTTGTAGTGAAAAGAGCATATCACTGAGAAAAATTCACATCAACACTGAGAAGTCATTAGTCTACGTGGAGCAGAAGGTGGCCGAGATCACCTCCTAACTATCCTCCAATTGAATGTCGTGTCCACATTACAAATCTAATTTGAAGTAAATGGTATGTGCAGGCGGTCAATGATCTTTAATTTGCCTCTAGTTTTGTCTGTCAGGAAAACTGCATTATATTTGTGGAGGCAAGAGTCTCACATTGGCAGCGTTGATGATTGAGTCTGAGTGTGTTGTGAGGCAGCAACTGGAGAGTGGTGGAAACAGTAGCTGCCAATTTTCTGTAATGTAGAAAAAATGCTGAGTCATTGTGAGGATATCACTTGATGGCAGAAAGAACGGCTGCCTCAGAATTTCTCTATACCAAACCTCAGACTACAAATTCTGAGAGGGACAGGCTTAACTACTAAGGAAAGAAATCTGAGATACTGACATTTAGTCTGGTTAATCAACGTGTTCTGAAGAGGCTTATTTTAGCCTAGCAGAGAAAAGTGAGGTTGGAAGTTGCCTGGAAATCTTGTACCAAGAATTAGGAAATCTTGCGATACTCATGAGACTTTCTGGCGGTATTCACGTGACCAGGAAGAACATGGCCTTATGGCCACATAAGAAAATCACGTGAAATCGGGAAGATGGTGTGGTGCTCCCATTTGTGTTACCTTTCTACTTTCCTTGATCAAATTCATATAAGCACTGAGAAAATAAGTTTACCTGTGTAACATAGCCACGTAACAGTCCTTCAATTGAGAGGTCATGTCTGAATGAGAAGACTTGCTTGAGGACAGCGGCATAGGCTAACACATACTTGTCATTAAGTAACTGCCTTGAAATTTCGTCTCTGGTCAGGCATGCTGCTTGTATACAATGAGAGCAGTGGTCACACACTAACCATGTTGAAATTTAGAGGCTGAGTCTGAGTGATGAAGTTACCTTTGAGCGGTGGAAATTCTAAATGCCATTATGCTGTATTTTAGCAGTAATGCTGAGTCATTGTGAGAATAACCCTGAATGGTTCTGGTGGGAGATCCACGCTATTCTTGAAGGTGAACCTTAGGCTACTACTGTCGAGAGGAATTTGATTAAAGGCCAAAGACTCAATGCTGAAATATTGAAATAATTGTTTATGAGACTTGTTTTGAAAACACTTGTTTGAGGATAGGCAAAGAGGAATAAGGTGGTAGTCACCTGAAAATCACGTAGTAATCACCAGGGAATGACATGGAGTTCAAGTCAATACCTGGAGCGATTCACATGTGGATCAAGGAGCTCCTTGCAGGAATCTAGTGTCTACCAGGTACGAGTCTTGTTGCTGTGGCGGTAGGTTTTCACCTTACCTCTTACAATGAATCAGGCTCAGTTTGTGAAATGTTTTGCACTCGAGTGTACCCTGTCAATAAACCGGAGTGGTGTTGTGTATTCAAAAGTCCACACAACTTACTCTAATTCCGGCAGAGGACTGGGTCCTAGGCCATGGAGATCCATGGACATTTTTTTCCTACCAAGAAGGTCTTGTGGCTGTGTGCCACATCCCCTATTTAAAAATTAGTTAAGTAAAGTAAGGCTAGATTCTGTGTGCCAAGGTCTCCACTCTACTTCCTAGAAATAAAAGTAATGCTTGGCTGTGCTTCCAGGCTCCCCAATCAAGTAATGTACAAAACAGTTCAGGCTTTGATTTAGATTTCTTAGTGCCCAAACTATATTCTATTACCAGTGGAAAGGCTTGGTTTTATAAGCTATGATCACCTTTCAATAATTGATTAAAAAGAAAATTGGTGACATTGAACCAGATTGGGCTGAATGTATTCTTATGATGACACAGGTTGCTGTCTTTGGCTCAGTTTCTATCATAAATACTTTAATGGTAGGATAGTCTTGGAATCGTGCACAGAGTACTCCATTCTTCCTCCTTCTAGGAGATGACAGCTTGATTCTCTTAGCCAAAGTGTCCACAATAGTTTCAGGTAGCAGGTGTCAGGCTGGATGTTTGTGGAACTAGGTCTTCAGACTGAATATTGTTACCAATTGTATGATCTTGTCTTTGTGGCCCTGAGATTAACTGCTTCTTTTCAGGTGGTCCAGACTAGGTTCATTTTTCCCCAATCTTTGTTTTATTTTTTTCTTCCATCAAGAAGGCTTTTGCTTTGAGTCAGGGCTCCAGGCACAATTCATTCACAATAAAAAGGCTTAGAACTTGGACTTATGCCACACTTATTTCAGTCTAGTCTGGTAAAAGTAGGAAAAAATGCTTTGAGCTAATTTCTCAGATCTACTTCCTGGAAATAGGGGTAGAGATTAGAACTGCAAATCCAAGACCAGCACCCTGGTTCCTAATAGGAAATAGAGGCAGGAGACAAGGTCCTAGGTTTCTTAATAAGACAAAAATTACATGAGGATAGGATTTGTCCTTTAAATAAGTTCTCCTATTCACTACATTTTGGAGAGCATAGCCTTAGCGTCTTGATTCCCAGTCTCCCTTCTACTTTTTGTTAGGAAAAGACAGGCCTTGTGCCTTAGGCCCGTGTCACCAATACATGTCCTCACAATGGAGGATGATATAGTGTTCTTTTTGTAGTGACAAGTGCATATCACTGAGAAAATTCACATCAGCACTGAGAAGTCAGTAGTTTCCATGGAGCAGAAGGTGGCTGAGACAGCTTCCTAACTGTCCTCCAATACAAATTCCTGTCCTCATTATAAATCTAATTTCAAGTCAATGCTATATGAGGGCAGTCAATAATTTTTAATTCTCTTTGAATGTTGTCTGTTTGTTAGGAAAACTGCCTTATGTTCATGGAGGCAACAGTTGCACATTGGCGGCGTCGATCATTGTGCCTGAGTGTGCTGTGAGGCAGCGACTGGATAATGGTAAAAAAAAAAATAGCCACCATTTTTCCGTATTGTAGGAAAAATGCTGAGTCATTGTGAGGATACCACTTGATGGCGGGAAGAACGGTTGCCTCATAATTTTTCTATACCAAACCTCAGACTACAAATTCTGAGAGGGACTGACAACCACCAAGGAAAGAAAACTGAGATATTGACATTGAGGTTGTTCCATCAACATGTTCTAAAGAGGCTTATTTTAGCCTAGTAGAAGAAGGTGAGGTGGAAGTTCCCTGCGGGATTCATGTGACTGTCAAGAGACTGGCCTGAGTGTATCACAGGGAGTCACGTGATATTCGGTTGATGGCATGGTGCTCACTTTTGAATTACTCTTCTCGATTCCTTGGTAAAATTTACATAACCACTGAGGAAATGATAGTGTCTGTGTAACATAGCTAATAAAGGCTCTTCAATGATAAGATCATGTCTGCATGAGAAGGTTCAGTTGAGGACAGCTGCGTAGGTTAACAGACAATTTTTGTTAGATAACTGGCCTTAGGTTTCATCAGTGGTCAGGCAACGTACTTGAACGCAACGGAAGCTGCTATCGAACATTAACTGCATTGATATTTAGAGGCTGAATTGCTTGATGAAGCTTCTTCAGAGCAGTATAAACTGTAAGTACCATTTTGCTGTAGTATAGCAAAAATGTAGAGTCATTGTAAGTAGAACTCTGAATGGCTTCATGTGAGACACCGCCCCCCCCGCCCACTATTTTTTTATGCGGACCTTTGGCCACTATTGTCGATAGGGTATTGCTTAAAGGCCAATGACTCGATGCTGAATATTGAAAATAAGAGTTTATGAGACGAGTTATGAAAACACTTGTTTGAAAACAGGGGAAGAGGTATAAGATAGAAATCACCTGAAAATCACTTAGAAATCACTAGGGAATCACGCAGAGATCACGTAAACACCTGGTGGAATTTACATGAGGATCAAGGAATATCCTGCTTTAATCTGGCATCTACCAAGTTACCAGTCTTGTTGCTGTGGCCTTAGGTTTTCACTTTACTTTGTAGAATGAACCAGGATTTAGAGCATGAATCGTATTGCAAATGAGTTTGCCTTCTTATGAGAGTGGCGTGGTGTTGTGTTTTCAAACGTCCACCCAACTTACCCAGTTCCAGCAGAGGACTTCCTCCTAGGCCATGGACTTCCAAAGACTTTTTTTCCTACCAAGAATGGCTTGTGACTGTTTGTGAAGTTTTCTACCTAAAGATTCATTATGTAAAGTTAGGTTAGATTCTGTGGGCCCCGATCTCCACTCTACTTCCTAGATATAGGAGCAATACTTGGTTGTCATTCCAAGCTCTCCAATCGAGTTTTTAAAGAACAGTAAAGGCTTTGGCCAGGTTTCTTAGTGCTCACACTACCTTCTCTTACCAGAAGAAAGGCTTGGTGCTGTAAGGTATGATCACCTATCAATAATTGTCTAAAATGACAGTTGGAGATGTGGGACCAGGTTGTGATGAATGTACTGTTATGATGACACTGAGTTGGTGAAATGGTCCAATTTCTATCGTAAATGCTTTCAAGGTAGTACAGTCTTGTAGTCGTGCACCCAGTCCTCCATTCTTCCTCCTCGTAGGAGATGACACCTTGGTTGACAGGCCAAGGTGTCCACAAGAATTTTGGTAACAAGTGCCAGGCTGGATGTTTTGGGGCCTAGGTCTTGATACTGTACCTGTTACCAATTGTATGGTCTTGTCATTGTGGGCTAGAGTTTTAACTATGTCCTTCAAGGAAGTCTAGGCTTTGTTCAGATTTCCATAGTCTACATTTTATTTTTTCCTCCCTAGGAAGGCTTTTGCTTTGAGACAAGTACTTCAGGCAACATTTTTTCACAGAGAACAGGATTGGAAATGTGGGCTTACGCCATCATTTCAGTGTATGTCGCAGATAGTCATGAGAAATGCTCTGCTCTAATTTCTCAAAATACTTTCTGGAAATAAAAGTAGGGATTATAACTTAAACCAAGGACAGCATACTGGATCCCGATAGGAAATGCAGGCAGGAGACAATATCGTAGGTTTCGAGATGAGACTCAAGTTACTTGAGGACAGACTTATCCAGTGGTTTAAGTTATCCTTTATAGTACATTTCAGAAAGGTTAGGCTTAGTGCCTTGGTTCCCAATTCCTTTTTAATTAGGAAAATACAGGCCTTGTGCCTTGGGCCCATGTCACCAATCCACATCCTCACAAGGGAAGACGATGTAGTGCTTTTTTGAAGTGACAAGTACATATAATTGAGAAAATTCACATTAACACTTAGAAATCATTAATATCCATGGAACTGAAGGTGGCTGAGACAAACTTTATACTCACCTCCAATCGAATGTCATGTCCACATTAAAACACTTATGTGAGTTCAGCGGTATTGTGGGAAGTCAATGATCTTTAATTCGCCTCTACTTTTGTCTGTTTATCAGGAAAACTGCCTTATCAGTGCAGGCAGAATTCGCACTTTGGCTGAGTTCATAATTGAGCCTGAGTGTGCTGAGAGGCAGCGAATGGATAGGGGTTGAAACCATATCTGCCCTATAGCTTTATTGTAGGGAA
>NW_006434181.1:271940-306945 GCF_000325575.1 Pteropus alecto | reverse complement strand
TACCTCTTCCTTTCTAAAAGAATAAATGCTTAAGATTTCTCTAGATCAAACCACAGACTAAGAATCTACAAGAGACTGGGTTAAGATTTATGAAAAAAAAAGTGAGACACTGTCATTGAGGCAGTTTCTTCAACATGTTCTGAAAAGGCTGTGTTAGCCTATCAGAGGTAATGAAGTGGAATTCACATAGAAATCTCGTACCAAGAATTAGGGAATCTTGCAGAACTCATGAGGCTTTCCCGAGGGATTCACGTGACTAGGAAGAGACTTGTATGAGGGCAACACACAGAAATCACGTGAAATAGGGGAGATGGTGTGGCACTCACTTTGTGTTACTCTTCTGCATTCCTTGAAAAAATTCACATAAGCAAGAGAAAATAAGATTACCTGTGTAACATAGCCACCTAACAGCCCAAGCTTTGACCACCTAAAAGGAAGAAGTGAAACTCACGGCCACCACATAAAGATCATCCAATTGGTAACGATATCTCCCACCAGAACTACTAAGGGTTAGTCTCACAATGACTCAGCATTTCTGCTACAATACAGCATAATGGCGCTTAGAGTTCCCACCACACTAAGGTAGCTTCGTCATTCAGACTAAGCCTCTAAATTTCAATGCAGTTAATGTGTAACTGCTGCTCCCATTGTATACAAGCATGTTGCGTGATCAGAGACGAAACCTCAGGGCAGTTTCCTAACGATAAGTGTGTGTTATCCTATGGTGCTGTCTTCAAGCAAGTCTTCTCATGCAAATATGACCTTTCGATTGAAGGGCTGAAAGGTGGCTATGTTATACAGGCAACCTTATTTTCTCATTGCTGTTGTGAATTTTACCAAGGAATATAACAGGGTAACACAAAAGTGAGCACCACACCATAACCCCAATTTCACATGTTTTCCGAGTTTCTTCAGTTTCTTCAGTTTCTTCAACATGTTCTGAAAAGGCTGTGTTAGCCTTTTCAGAGTATGTCAGTATCTCAGCCATTCTCTTCCTGGTCTCGTGAATCCCTCATGAAAAACTCATGAGTATCGCGAGATTATCTAATTCTTGGTACGAGAATTCCAGGAAACTTCCAACTCATTACCTCTGCTAGGCTCATACAAGCCCTTTCAGAACAGGTTGAAGAAACTGCCTCAATGTCAGTATCTCAGCTTTATTTCCATATTGGTTATGCCAGTCTAATGTAGATTTTTAGTCTGTGGTTTGGTATAGAAAAATTCTTAAGCAGCTGTTCTTTTGGCAATGAAAAGGTCTCCTCACAATGACTCAGCATTTTTCCTACTATAAAGCAATATGGCAGCTATGGTTTCAACTGCTATCCATTCGCTGCCTCACAGCACACTCAGGCTCAATTATGAATGCAGCCAATGTTCAACCTCTGCCTTCACTGACATAGGCAGTTTTCCTGACAAATGGACAAAAGTAGAGACGAATTAAAGATCAACGACTGCCTGCATATACTGTTGACCTCACATAAGATTTTAATGTGGACATGACAGTCGATTGGAGGTCAGTACAAAGTCTTACTCTGCCACCTTCGGTTCCATTCACACTAATGATTTCTCAGTGTTGATGTACATTTTCTCAGTGATATGCACTCCTCACTTCAAATAAAGCACTGCATCATCTTCCCTGTGAGGATGTGGATTGGTGACACGGGCCCAAGCACAAGGCCTGCATTTTCCTAACAAAAAGCAAAAGGGAGACTGGTAACCAAGGCACTAAGCCTATCCTCTCTGAACACTAGTCGATAGGATAACTTAAATCACAGGGCAAGTCTGTCTTCATGTAATTTGAGTCTTAACTGGAAACCTAGGACCTTGTCTACTGCCTGCATTTCCTATTGGTATCCTTGGTTGCAGTTAAAAATCTCTATTTCTATATCAAGAAGGTAGATTTGAAAAATTAGCCCAGAACATTTCCTCTGACTTTCTCTCACTTACTGAAAGGGTGGTGTAAGTCCACAGCTCCAAGCCTGTTCTCTGTGAACAAATGTTGCCTGAAATTCTTGTCTCAAAGCCAAATCCTTCTTTAGAAAAGAAAAAATAAATCAGAGACAATGGAAATCTGAACCAAACCTGGACTTCCTTAAAGGACATAGTTAAAGCCCAGGACCACAAAGTCTAGACCATCCGATTGGTAACAATGTCCAGTCTCAAGACCTAGACCCACAAACATCCAGCCTGGCCATTGTTATTTGAAACTTTGTGGACACCATGGCCTATAGAACCAAGCTGTCATGTCCTTTGAGGAGGAAGAATGGAGGACTCGGTGCATGCCTCCTAGACTGTACTCCCTTAAAAGCATTTACACTAGAAATTGGGCCAGTGACACCAACCCTGTGTCATTATAACAGTATATTCAGCACAACCAGGTCCCACATCACCAATTTTCCTTTTAGACAATTATTAAAAGGTGATCATACCTTGCAGCACCAAGCCTTTCTTCTGGTAAGAGAAGGTAGTGTGAGCACTAAGAACCTTGGCCAAAGCCTTTACTCTTCTTTAAAAAACTCAACTGTGGAGCTTGGAATCACAGGTGAGTATTGCTCCTATTTCTAGGAAGTAGAGTGGAGATCTTGACCCATAGAATAGAACCTAACTTTACATAACGAATCTTTAGGTAGGGGACTTGGCAATCGGTCAAAAGACATTCTTAGTAGGAAAAGAAAAGTCATTGAAAGTTTATGGCCTAGGAGGCAGTCCTCTACTCAAACTTGGGTAAGTTGGGTGGACGTTTGAAAACACAACACCACGCCAATCTCATATATAAGGTAAACTCCTTTGCAACACCATTCATACTCTGAAACCTGGTTCATTCTATATAGTAAAGTGAAAACCTACGGCCACAGCAACAAGACTGGCCACTTGGTAGATATCAGATTAGTGCGGGATATTCCTTGATTCCCATATGAATTCTACCAGGTGTTTACTTGATCTCTGTGTGAATCCCTAGTGATTTCTAAGTCATTTTTCAGGTTATTTCTATCTTATTCCTCTTCCTCTATTTTCAAACAAATGTTTTCAAAACTCTTCTCATAAACTCTTATTTTCAATATTCAGCATCGAGTCATTGGCCTTTAAGGAATTCCCTGTCCACAGCAGTGGCCAAAGGTCCACAAAAAAGAATAGTGCAGGATTCCCACATAAAGCTGTTCAGAGTGATACTCACAATGACTCAGCATTTTTGCTATACTACAGCAAAATGTGCTTACAGTTACACTGTTCTAAAGTAGTTTCATCAAGCAGACTCAGTCTCCAAATATTAACGCAGTTAATGTTCGACAGCAGCTTCCATTGCGTTCAAGTAGGTTGCCTGACCACTGATGAAGCCTAAGGCCAGTTATCTAACAAAAATTGTCTGTTAACCTACGCAGCTGTCCTCAACTGAACCTTCTCATGCAGACATGATCTTATCATTGAAGGGCCTTTATTAGCTATGTTACACAGACACTATCATTTCCTCAGTGGTTATCTAAATTTTACTAAAAAATGAAGAAGAGTAACGCAAAAGTGAGCACCAAACCATCATCCCGATATCACGTGACTCCCTATGATGCCCTCAGGCCTGTCTTTTGACGATCACATGAATCCTTCAGGGAAGCCTCGTGAGTATTGCGAGATTACCTAATTCTTGTGTCGAGATTTCCAGGTGAATCCACCTCATTAACTCTGCTAGTATAATACAAGCCTTTGCAGAAAACATTGAAGAAACTACCTCACTGTCAGTATGTCAGTATCTCAGCTTTTTAAAAATATAAGTTAAGCCATTGCATCGCAAAATATTAGTCGGAGGTTTGATATAGAGAAATTCTTAAGCAGCCGTTCTGTAGCAATGAAGAGGTATCATCACAATGACTGCATTTTTCCTACAATAAAGCAGTATGGGACTATGGTTTCAACCGCTATCTATTCGCTGCCTCACAGCACACTCAGGCTCAATTATGAACACAGCGAATGTGCAACTTCTGCCTCCACTGACATAGGCAGTTTTCCTTACAAACACACAAAAAAGGAGGCGAATTAAAGATCATTGACTGCCCAGACATACCGTTGTTCTCATATAAAATTTGGAATGTGGACATAACATTTGATTGAAGGTCACCTTTCAATAATTATCGAAAAGGAAAATTGGCAATGTGGGACCAGTTTGTGCTGTATGTACTGTTATGATGACACAGGATTGGTGCCATCGGCCCAATTTCTATCGTAATTGCTTTCACGGGAGTACAGTAAGGAGGTGTGCACCAAGTTCTCCATTCTTCGTCCTCCTAGGAGATGACAGCTTGGTTCCATAAGCCAAGATTTCCACAAGAGTTTCAGATAATAAGGGCCAGGCTGGAATTTTGTGGGCCTATGTTTTGAGACTGGACATTTTTACCAATTGGATGATTTTAAAGTTGTGAGCCACGGCTTTGACTATGTTTTTTAGGATGTCCTGTCTTGGATCAGATTTTCACAGTCTCTGATCTATTTTTTCTTTTCTGAAGAAGGCTTTTGCTGAGTCAAGGACTTGTTCACAGAAAACAGGCTTGCAACTGGGTGCTTACACCACCCTTTCAGTCTAGGCGGAGAAAGTCAGAAAAAATGGTCTGGGATAATTTCTTGAAATGGAGAAAAGGATTTTACCTGCAACCAAGTACAGTACACTGGATCCCAATAAGAAAGGTAGGCAATAGACAAGTTCCTAGGTTTCGAGTTAAGACTCAAATTACATGAGGACAGACTTTCCCTGTGGTTTAAGTTATCCTATTGACTAGTGTTCAGAGAGGATAGGCTTAGTGCTTTGGTTCCCAGTCTCCCTTTTGCTTTTTGTTAGGAAAAGACAGGACTTGTGCCTGGGCCCATTCACCAATCCACATCCTCACATGGGAAGACGAAGTAGTGCTTTCTTTGAAGTGACGAGTGCATATCACTGAGAAAATTCCCGTCAACACTGAGAAATCACTAGTAAGTGTGGAATAGAAAGTGGGCGAGATACACTTCATATTGACCTCCAATCGAATGTCATGTCTACATTAAAATCTTATGTGAGGTCAATGGTATATGTGGGCATTTAATGATCTTTAATTCGTCTCTACTTTTGTTTGTCAGAAAAACTACCTATTTCTGTGGAAGCAGAGGTCGCACATTGGTTGCATTCATAATTGAGTGTGAGTGTGCTCTGAGGCAGCGAATAGATAGCGGTTGAAAGCATAGCTCCCGTATTGCTTTATTTTAGAAAAAATGCTGAGTCATTATGTGGTTACCTCTTCATTGCAAAAAGAACAGTTGCTTAAGAATTTCTCTTTATCAAACAACAAACTAAAATTTGTGAGAGACTGGCTAAACCAGTATGGAAAAAAAGCTGAGATGCTGACATTGAGGCAGTTTCTTCAACGAGTTCTGAAAAGGCTTCTATTAGCCTAGCAGAAGTAATGAGGTGGACATAGCCTGCAAATCTTGTACCAAGAATGAGAGAATCTCGCGATACCCACGAGGCTTTCCTGTGGGAATCAGGTGACCAGAAATATAATGGCCTGTGGGCAACACACAGAAATCACGTGAAATTCAGGTGATGCTGTAGCACTCACTTTTGTGTTACCCTTCTAAATTCCTTGGTAAAATTCACATAAGCACTGAGAAAATGAGATTACCTGTGTAACATAGGCACCTAACAGCCCTTCAATCAAAAGTTCATGTCTGCATGTGAAGACTTGCTTGAGGTCGGCAGCATAGGGTAACACACACTTGTTTTAGGTAACGGCACTGAGGTTTTGTCTCTGGTCAGGCAACCTGCTTGTATACAATGGGAGCAGCGGTCACACATGAAACAAATTGAAATTAGTTTCAGCAGAAGACTGCCTATTAAGCCATGGACTTCCAACAACTATTCTTCTACCAAGATGTCTTTTGACCGTTTGCCAAGTCCTCTACCTAAAGATTCGTTATGTAAAGTTAGGCTAAATTCTGCAGGTGAAGGTCTCCACTCAACTTGCTAGAAATAGGAGCAATATTGTGATGTCGTTCCAAGCTCCCCAATCAAGGTTTTTAAAGAATAGTCCAGGCTTTGGCCAGGTTTCTTAGTGCCCACACTACCGTCTCTTACCAGAAGAAAGGCTTGGTGCTGCAAGGTATAGTCACCTTTCAATAATTGTCTAAAAGAAAAATTGGTGATGTGAGACCATGTAGGGCTGAATGCATTGTTATGATGACACAGGGTTGGTGCCATCAGCGCAATTTCTATCGTAAATGCTTTCAGGGAGCACAGTCTTGGAGGCATGCACCGAGTCCTCCATTCTTCCTCCTCCTAGGAGATGACAGCTTGGTTCTATAGGCCAAGATGTCCACAAGAGTTTCAAGTAACAAGGGAAAGGCTGAGTGTTTGTTGGCCTAGGTCTTGAGACTGGACAATGTTACCAATTGGATGATCTTGACATTGTGGGCTTGGACTTTACCTATGTCCTGTTAGGAGATCCAGGCTTAGTTCTGATTTCCGCAGTCTACGTTTTATTTTTTCTTCCCTAACGTAGGCTTTTGCTTTGAGACAATGACTTCAGGTGAGTTTTCTTCTCAGAGAACTGTCCTGGAACCTTGGGCTTATGCCACTCTTTCAGTATACTGGAGAAAGTCGGAAGAAATGCCCTTGGCTAATTTTTCAAATTTGCTTTCTGAAAATAGACATTGAGATTGTAACTGCAACCAAGGAGAGCACACTGGATCCCAATAGGGGATTCAGGCAGGAGATAAGGTCCTAGGTTTCGAGATAAGATTCAAATTACATGAGAAAAATCTTGCCCTGTGGTTTAAGTTATCCTATCCACTAGTATTCAGAGAGAATAGGCTTAGTGCCTTGGTTCTCAGTCTCTCTTTTACTTTTTGTTAGGAAAACAAAGGCCTTGTACCTTGGGACCATGTCGCCAATCCACATCCTCACAAGGGAAGATGATGTAATACTTTCTTTGTAGTGGCAAGTGCATATCACTGAGAAAATTCACATCGACATTGAGAAATCATTAGTATGAGTGGTACCGAAGGTGGCCGAGATAGACTTTGTACTGACCTTCAATCGAATGTCATGGACATATTCCAAATCTTAAGTTAGGTCAACGGTAAGTATGGGCAGTCAATGATCTTCAATTCGCTTCTACTTTTGTGTGTTTTTCAGGAAAACTGCCTATGTCAGTGGAGGCAGAAGTTGCACATTGGCTGCGTTTATAATTGAGCCTGAGAGTGCTGATAGGAAGCAAATGGATAGCTGTTGAAACCATAGCTCCCATATTGCTTTATTGTAGTAAAAATGCTGAGTCATTGTGAGGAGACAGCTTCTTTGCAAAAGAAAAGTTGCTTAAGAATTTCTCTATATCAAACCCCAGACTAAAAATGTGTGAGGGATTGGCTTAAACAATATGGAAAAAAAGCTGAGGTACTGACATTCAGGAATTTTCTTCAACGTGTTCTGAAAAGACTTGTATTAGCCTATCAGAGGTAATGAGGTGGAGGTCTCCTGGAAATCTCGTCCCAAGAATGAGGGAATCTTGCAATACTCACGAGGCTTTCCTGAGGGATTCAGGTGACCGGGAAGAGACTGGCCTGAGGGTACACACTTAAATCATGTGAAAATGGGGTGATGCTGTGGCACTCACTTTTGTCTGACCTTTCTACATTCCTTGGTAAAATTCACATATGCACTGAGAAAATAAGATTAGCTGTGTAACATAGCCATCTAACAGCCCTTCAATTGAAAGGTCATGTCTGCATGAGAAGACTTGCTTGATGACGGCGGCATAGGCTATCATACACTTGTCATTAGGTAAGTGCCATGAGGTTTTGTCTCTGGTCAGGCAACCTGCTTGTATACAATGGCAGCAGCAGTCTCACATTAACCACGTTGAAATTTAGAGGCTTAGTCTGAATGACGAAGCTACCTTAGAGCGGTGAAAACTCTAAGTGCCACTATGATGTATTGTAGTGGAACTGCTGAGTCATTGTGAGCATAACCTTTAAGGGTTCTGGTAGGAGATCCACACTATTCTTAACGATGAACTTTAGGCTACTACAGTTGAGGAGAAATTGTTTAAAGGCCATTGACTCAATACTGAAATATTGAAAATAAGAGTTTAGGAGACATGTTTTGAAAACACTTGAGGATAGGGGAAGAGGAATAAGGTGGAAGTCACCTCAAAATCACGTAGTAATCACCAGGGAATTACATGGAGGTCAAGTGAATACCTGCAGGGATTCAGTTGGGGATCAAGGAAGACCCTGCAGGAATCTAGTGTTTACCAGGTGATGAGTCTTGTTTCTGTGGCTTTAGGTTTTCACCTTAATCCTTACAATGATTCAGGCTTCAGTTTGTAAATTGTTTTGCACTGGAGTGTACCCTGTAAATGAGACTGGCATGGTGTTGTGCATTCAAAAGTCCACACAATTTACCCTACTTACAGCAGAAAACTGGGTCCTGTGCCATGGACATCCATTGAAATTTTTTCCTACCAACAAGGTTGTAACCATGTGTCACATCCTTTATCTAAAAATCCTTTAAGTAAAGTTAGGCTAGATTCTGTGTGCCGAGGTCTCCACTCTACTTTCAAGAAATAAAACAATGGTTGGCTGTACTTCCAAGGTATCCAGTCGAATCAATTACAAAACAGTTCAGGCTTTGATCTAGGTTTCTTAGTGCCCAAACTATGTTCTAGTACCAGGGAAAATGCTTGGTGCTGTAAGGTATGGTCATCTTTCAATAATTATATCAAAGAAAATTGGTGATATAAAACCAGTTTGTGCTGAATGTATTGTTATGATGACACATTCGGTGTCTTCTGCCCAATTTCTATTGCAAATACTTTAAAGGGAAGACACTCTTGGAACTGTGCAGCGAGTCCTCCATTCTTCCTCC
Source organism: Pteropus alecto (assembly GCF_000325575.1). Lineage (NCBI taxonomy): Eukaryota > Metazoa > Chordata > Mammalia > Chiroptera > Pteropodidae > Pteropus > Pteropus alecto. Next base: position 298,064 of record NW_006434181.1, on the reverse strand, counting down.
TTCTAGGAGATGAAAGCTTGATTCTGTAGGCCAAGGTGTCCACAGTAGTTTCAGGTAGCAGGGTCTAGTTTTTATGTTTGTGGACCTAGGTCTTCAGACTGGATATTGTTACCAATTGGACGATCTTGATGTTGTACCCTGAGTTTAACTGCTTCCTTTTAAGTGGTTCAGGCTTGGTTCAGATTTCCACAGTATCTATATTATTGTTTCTTACATAAGGAAGGCTTTTGCTTTTATCCAGGCCTCAAGGAAACATCTGTTCACAGAAAACAGGCTTGGAACTTGGGCTTATGCTAACATTTCAGTCTAAGTTGGAGAAAGTCCGAAGAAATGCTGTGTGCTAATTTCTCAGATCTACTTCCTGGAAATAGAAGTATTGATCGGAACTTCAAAATGAAGGTCAGCACCCTGTTTCCTAATAAGAAATAATGGCCGAAGACAAGGTTCTAGGTTTCTAGATAAGACTCATGTAATTTTAGTCTCATTTTCTACTCGTTTCCAGAGGGGACAGGCTTAGTGCTTTGGGTCCCTGTCTCCCTTCTAATTTTTATGAAGAAAAGACAGGCCTTGTACCTAGGGCCCATGTCACCAATCCATATCCTTAGAGGGGAGGATGATGTAGTTCTCTCTTTTTAGGACAAGTGCATATCACTGAGAAAATTCACATCGGCACAGAGAAGTCATTAGTCTACGTGGAGCAGAAGGTGGTGAGACAGCCTCCTAACTTTCCTCCAATCGAAGTGCCGTGTCTACTTTACAAATCTAATTTGAAGTCAACAATATATGCGGGCAGTCAATGATCATTAATTTGTCTCTAGTTTTGTCTGTTTGTCAGGACAACTGCCTTCTGTTCATGGAGACAGCAGTCGCACATTAGCGCCGTTTATAATTAGGCTACTACTGTTGAGAAGAAATTGCTTAAAGGCCAATGACTCAGTGCTGAAATATTGAAAATAAGGATTTATGATATGTGTTTTGAAAACACTTGTTTGAGGAGGAGGCTGTCTCTGCTTCCTTGTAGATAATGACTTCTCAGTGTTGTGAATTTTCTCATTGCAATGCTCAAGTCACTACAAGTGGAGCACGGCATCATCCTCCCTTGTTAGGATATGGATTGGTGACGTGGACTAAAGGCACAAGACCTGTCTTTTTCAACAAATAGTAGAAAAGAGAATGGGACCCAAAGCACTAAGCCCGTCCTCTCTGAAAATTGGTAGATAGAACTTAGTGTAAATGGCAAGCCTGTCCTCATGTAATTTGAATCTTATCTAGAAAACTAGGACCTTGTCTTCTGCCACTATTTCCTATTAGGAACCAGGGTGCTGACCTTGGTTTTCTGACAGTAGTGGCCAAAATTTCACCTTCAGGAATAGCGTGGATCACTCACCAGAACCGTTAACGGTTATGCTCACAGTGACTCAGCATTTTTGGTACAATACAGCATAATGGCATTTAGAGTTACCACCACTCTAAGGTAGCTTCATCATTCAGCCTCTAAATTTTAACGTGGTTAAATGTGTGACTGCTGCTCCCATTGTATACAAGCAGGTTGCCTGCCCAGAGACGAAACCTCAGGGCAGTTACCTAACGACAAGTGTGTGTTAGCCTATGCAGCTGTCCTCAACCAAGTCTTCTCATGCACACATGAGCTTTTGATTGAAGTGTTGTTAGGTGACTGTTACACTGGTAATCTTATTTTCTCATGCTTATTAGAATTTTTCCAAGGAATACAGAAAGGTAACACAAAATGAGCGCCACACCATCACTCGATATCATGTGATTCGTGTGTTGCCTTCAGGCCATTCTCTTCCTGTTCACCTGAATCCTGCGGGTAAGCCTCATGAGTATTGCGAGCATCCCTAATATTTGGTACAAGATTTCTAGGTGAATGCACCTCATTACCTCTGATAGGCTAATACAAGCCTTTTCAGAACATGTTGTAGAAACTGTCTCAATGACAGTATCTCACTTTTTTTCGTATATCGTAAGCCAGTCTCTTGCAGCTTTTTATTCTGTGGTTTGTTATAGAGATATTAAAGCATTCATTTCTTTCGAAATGAAGAGGTATCCTCACAATGACTCAGCATTTTTTCTATAATAAAGCAATATAGAAGCTATAGTTTCAACCTCTATTTATTTGCTTCCTTACGGCACACTCAGGGTCAATTATGATCGCAGGTAATGTGCGACTACTGCCTCCATTGACACGGGCAGTTTTCCTGACCAACGGACAAAAGTAGAGGCGAATTAAAGATCAGTGACTGCGCGCATATACCCTTGACCTCACATAAGAATTGTAAGGTGGACATGACATTCTATTGGTAGTCAGTACGAAGTCTGTCTCAGCTACCTTTGGACCCACTCATAGTAATGATATCTCAGTGTTGATGTGTATTTTCTCAGTTTTATGCACTTGTCCCTTCAAAGAAAGCACTACATCCTCTTCCCATGTGAGGATGTGGATTGATGAACGGGCCCAAGCACAAGGCCTGTCTTTTCCTAACAAAAAGTAGAAGAGATATGGGACCCAAGGCACTAAGCTTATCTGCTCGTAACACTAGAGATAGGATAACTTAAACCAGAGGGCAAGTCTTTCCTCATTTAATTTGAGTTTTATCTCAAAACCTAAGACCTTTCTCTTGCCTGCATTTCATATTGGGATCTAGTGTGCTTTCCATGGTTGCAGTTACAACCTCTACCTCTATATCTAGAAAGTAGATTTGAGAAATTATCCCAGAGCATATTTTAAGACTTACTCTGACATAAACTAAATGGTGGCATGAGCCCACAATTCCAACCCTATCTCTGTGAACAAATGTTGCCTGAAGTCCTTGTCTCAAAGCAAATACCTTCTTTATGAAAGAAAGAAGAAAACAGAGACTGTGAAAATCTGATCCAAGCATGAACCTCCTATAAAAACATATTTAAAACCCAGGCGCAAACGTAAAGACCATCAATTTGGTAACAATGTTCAGTCTCAAGACCTAGGCACACAAACATCCAGCCTGGCCCTTGTTACCTGAATCTGTGGACACGCTGGCCTATAGTACCAAGCTGTCATCTCCTAGAGGAGGAATAATAGAGGAATCATGCACGCCTCCAAGACTGTCTCCCTTGAAAGCATTTACAATAGAAATTGGGCCAATGGCAACAACCCTTTGTCATATTAAGAATACATTCAGCACAACCTGGTCACAGGTCACCAATTTTTTTTTTTTTTTAGATAATTATTGAAAGGTGACCATACCTTTCAACACCAAGCCTTTCTTCTGGTAAGAGAAGGTAGTGTGGGTACTATGAAACCTGGCCAAAGCCTGAACTGTTCTTTAAAAATCTTGATTGGAGAACTTGGAATGACAACCAAGTATTGCTCCTATTTCTAGGAAGTAGAGTGGAGACCGTGGCCCACAGAATATAGCCCTACTTTACTTAATAAGTCTATAGATAGAGGACTTTGCAAATGGTCACTAGACTGTTCTTTTCTTGGTAGGAAAAGAAAAGGCATTGAAAGTCCATGGCCTAGGAGGCAGTCCTCTGCTGGAACTGAGGTAAATGGGTAGACATTTGAAAGACATCACCAAGTCAATCTCATATATAAGGTAAACTCATTTTAATATGATTCGTGCTCTGAAGGCTGGTTCATTCTAAAAAGTAAAGTGAAAACCTACAGCCATAGCAACAAGATTGGTCACTTGGTAGATACCAGCTTAGTGCTGGGTAATTCTTGATCCACATGCAAAATAAACCAGGTGTTTACTTGATCTCCGCATGATTCCCTAATTATTTCTAAGTGATTTTCATGTGATTTCTACCTTATTCCTTTTCCTCTATTTTCAAACAAGTGTTTTCAAAACTCATTTTATAAACTCTTATTTTCAATATTCAGCATCGAGTCATTGGCCTTTAAGGAAATTTCTGTCAGCAGCAGTGGCCAAATTTCCACAAAATATAATAGTGCAGAAGTTCCACATGAAATTGTTAGGAGTGATACTCATAATGACTCAGCATTTTTGCTATACTACAGCAAAATGGCATTTACAGTTTACACCACTGTAAAGTAGCTTTATCAAGCAGACTCAGTGTCCAAATATCAGTGCAGTTAATGTTTGAAAGCAGTTTCCATTGCGTTCAAGACGTTGCCTGAGCGCCGATGAAACCTAAGGCCAGTTACCTGACAACACTAATCTCTTATTTTATGGTGATGTCCTCATGCGAACCTTCTCATGCAGACAAGATGTTTCAATTGAAGGGCCGTTAGGTGGTTATGTTCCACAGACACTATTATTTTCTCAGTGGTTATTTAAATTTTACCAAGGTTTGGAGAAGGGTAACTCAAAAGTGAGAGCCACACGATCAACCCAGTATCATGTAACACCCTGTGATGCCCTCAGGTCTGTCTCTTGACACTCAAGTCAATCTCGCAGAGAAGTCTTGTGAGTATCACGAGATTCTCTCATTCTTGTGACGTGATTTCCAGGTGACTTCTACCTCACTTTCCTCTGCTAGACTAAAATAAGCCTCTTCAGAACACTTTGATGGAACAGCCTCAATGTCAATATCTCAGTTTTCTTTCCTTGGTGGTTAAGCCAATTCCTCTCAGAATTTGTAGTCTGAGTTTTTATAGAGAAATTATGAGGCAGCCGTTCTTTCCACCCTCCAGTGGTCTCCTCTCATTGACTCAGCACTTTTCCTAAAATACAGAAATATGGCGGCTATTGTTTCCACCATTGTCTAGTCACTGCCTCACAGCACGCTCAGGCTCAATTATCAAACCCGCCAATGTGTGACTGTTGCTTCTACAAACAGAAGGCTGTTTTCCTGTCAAAAAGACAAAACTAAGGTGAAATAAAGACCACTGATTGCCCATATATATCTTTGACTTCAAATTAATATGTAATGTGGACACGACATTCAATTGAGGACATTAGGAGGCTATCTCAGCCACCTTATGCTCCATGTAGACTAATGGCTTCTCAGTGTTAATGTGAATGTTCTCAGCGATATGCATTTGTCATGAAAATGAGACTACTACATCAACCTCACTTGTGAGGATACGCATTCGTGACACAAGCTGAAGGCACAAGGCCTGTTTTTTCCTAACAAAAAGTAGAAAGGAGACTGGAACCCAAAGCACTAAGCCTGTCCTCTCTGAAACTAGTAGATAGGAGAACTTAATCCAAAGGGCAAGCCTGTCCTCATGTAATTTAAGTCTTATTTAGAAACCTAGGACCTCGTCTCTGGTCGATATTTCCTATTAGAAACCAGGGTGCTACCTTGATTTTACAGTTTCAATCCCTACTTTAATTTCCAGGAAGTATTTTTTAGTAATTTGACCCCAGCATTTCTTCTGACCTTCTCTGACATAGACTGAAATGGTGGCGTAAACTCAAGTTCCAAGCCTGTTTCCGTGAACATATATTGCTTGGAGTCCTGGCTCAAAGCAAAAGCCTTTTTTATAAAAGAAAAAGTAAAATGAAGACTGTGGAAATCTGAACCAATTCTGGACCACAGAAAAGGAAGCAGTTAAACTCAGGGCCACTATGTCAAGATCATCGAATTAGTAACAATATCCAGTCTGAAGTCCTAGGCCCACAAACATCAAGCCTGGCCCCTGCTACCTGAAACTATTGTGGACACCTTGGCCTACTGAATGAGCTGTCATCCTTTTGAAGGAGAAAGAATGGAAGACTCCATGCACAGTTCCAAGACTGTCCTCCCTTGAAAGTATTTATGATAGAAATTAGGCTGAAGAAACCAACCTGTGTCATCATAACAGTATATTTGCACAAATTAGTTCCATATCGCCAATTTTCCTTTGATACAATTATTGAAAGGTGACCATATCTTATATCACCGTGACTTTCTCCTGGTAATAAACATAGTTTGGGCACTAAAAAACCTGGATCAAAGCCTGAATTCTTCATAGGAAAAATGTCGATGGAAGTTCATGGCCCAGGACCCAGTACTTTGCCGGAACTAGGGTAAGGTCTGTGGATGTTTGAATACAAAATATTACACTGGTCTCATTTACAGGGTACACTAGATTGCAAAACATTTCACGAACTGAGGTCTGAATTATTGTATGGGGTAAGGTGAAAACCTACAGCCACAGCAAAAAGACTTATCACCTGGTAGAGACCAAATTCTTGCAGGGACTTCCTTTATCCCCACGTGAATCCCTCCAGATATTCCCTTGAACTCCATGTAATTCCCTGGTGATTACGACGTGATTTTCAGGTGACTTCCACCTTATTGTCTTCCCCAAACCTCAAACAAATGTTTTCAAAACACGTATCATAAACAATTATTTTCAATATTTTAGCTTGGAACACATAACCTAGCCTAACCTTACTGAATGGATCTTTATATAGAGGACATGATGCACAGTCATAAGACCTTCTTGGTAGGAAAAAATGTCGATGAAAAGACAAGGCCCAGGACCCAACCTCTATATAACAATTCACAAACTGAAGCTTGATTCATTGTGGTTAGGTAAAAACCTAACCACCACAACAAGACTAGTCACATGGTAGACACCAGATTCCTGCAGGTTCTTTCTTGAATACCATGTGAATACCTCCAGGTACTCACTTGACCTCCGTGTCATTCCCTGGTCATTACTATGTGATTTTCAGGTGACTTCCATCTTATTCCTCTTCCCTTATCCTCAAACAATTGTTTTCAAAACACGACTTATAAATCCTTGTTTCCAATATTTAAGCATTTAGTCATTGGCCTTTGAATCTTAGTAGCCTAAGATTCACCTTCAAGAATAGTATAGATATCCCACCAGAACCGTTAAGGGTTATGCTCACGTGAATCCCATGGAGAAGACTCATGAATCTCACAACATTCCCTAATTCTCATGACGAGACTTCCAGGTGACTTCCATCTGACTTTACTCTGCTACGCTAAAATAAGCCTGTTCAGAACACATTGATGGAACAGCCTCAATGTTAATATCTCAGTTTTCATTCCTTTGTAGTTAAGCCAATATCTCTCAGAATATGTAGTCTAAGGTTTGGTATAGAGAAATTCTGGGGCAGCCATTCTTTCTGCCATCAAGTGGTATCCTCACAATGACTCAGAACTTCTTCTACAGTTCAGAAAATGGAGGCTATTGTTTCCACCACTATTTAGTCACTGCCTCACAGCACACTCAGGCTCTATTATCAAAGCCACCAATGTGTGACTGTTGCCTCCATGAAAAAGGTTGTTTTCCTGAAAAACTCACAAAACTAGAGGCGAAATAAAGATCAATGACTGCCTGCATATACTGTTGATTTCAAATAAGATTTGTAATGAGGACATGACTTTCGACTGGAGGACAGTTATAAAGGAAGAGGAATAAGGTAGAAGTCACCTGAAAATCACATAGTAATCACCAGGGATTTACATGGAGATCAAGTGAAAACCTGGAGGGATTCACGTGACGATCAAGGAAGACCCTGCAGGAATCTAATGTATTCCAGATGACGAATCTTGTTGCTGTGGCTTTAGGGTTTTACCTTACCTCTTACGATGAATCAGTCTTCAGTTTGTGAAATGTTTTGCACTGGAGTGTACCCTGTAAATGAGATAGGCATGGTGTTGTGTATTCAAACATATACAAGACTTACGCTAGTTCTTTCAGAGGCCTAGGTACTGGGCAATGGACTTTCATTGACATTTTTTCCTACCAGAAGGTCTTGTGATCTTGTGCCACATCCTCCTTCTAAAGATTCACTATGTAAAGATAGGCTAGATTCTCTGTGCCAAAGTCTCCACTCTACTTCCTGGAAATAAAAGCAATGCTTGGATGTGTTTCCTGGCTCTCCATTTGAGTAACTTACAAAACAGTTCAGGCTTTGACCCAGGATTCTTAGTGCCCAAACTATGTTCTATTGCCAGAGGAAAGTCTTGGTGCCGTAAGGTATGGTCACCTTTCAATAAGTGCCAAGAAGAAAAATGGTGAAAGGGAACCAGTTTGTGCTGAATGTGCTGTTATGATGACACACGTTGATGTCTCCGGCCCAATTTCTATCATAAATACTTTCAGCGAGCACAGTCTTGGAACTGTGCACTGAGTCCTCCATTCTTCCGCCTTCTCAGAGATGACAGGATGATTCTGTAGGTCAAGATGTCCACAATACTTACTGATAACAGGGGCCAGGCTGGATTTTTGTGGGCCTAGGTCTTCAGACTATATATTGTTACCAATTGGATGATCTTGACGTTGTGGCCCTGATTTTAACTGCTTCCTTTTAGGTGATCTAAAAGGAAGCAGTCTCTGTTTTATATTTACTTTTATAAAGCAGTCTCTGTTTTATATTTACTTTCATAAAGAAGGCTTTTCTTTTGAGCCAGGGCTCTAAGCAACATTCGTTCACAGAAAACAGGCTTGGAACTTTGGCTTACGCCACCATTTCAGTCTATCTCGGAGAAAGTCGAAAGAAATGCTGTGGTCTAATTTCCTAGATCTACTTCCTGGAAATAGAAATAGGGATTGAACTACAAAACCAAGGTCATTCCTTTGGTTCCTAATAAGAAATCAAGGCTGGAGACAAGGTCTTAGGTTTCTAGAAAAGACTCAAATTACATGAGGACAGGCTTGCCATGTGGATTAAGTTCTCCTATCTACTAGTTTTTAGGGAGGATGGGCTTAGAGCTTTGGGTCCCAGTTTCCTTTCTACTTTTCATTAGAAAAAGACAGGCTCTGTTCTTTGGGCCCATGTCACCAATCCATATCCTCAAAAGGGAGAATGATGTCATGCTCCCTTTGTAGTGAAAAGTGCATATCACTGAGAAAATTCACATCATCACTGAGAAATCATTGAGCAGAAAGTAGCCGAGACAGCCTCCTAACTCTCCTCCAATCGAATGTCGTGTCCACATTACAAATATAATTTTAAGTCAATGGTATATGAGGACAGTCAATGATTTTTAATTTGCCTCTAGTTTTGTATGTTTGCCAAGGAATCTGCCTTCTGTTGGTGGAGGCAACAGTTGCACATTGGCGGCATTGATCATTGAGCCTGAATGTGCTGTGAGGCAGCGAGTGGCTAGTGGTAGAAACAATAACCACTTATTTAGTTTTTTGTATTGTAGGAAAAATGCTGAGTCATTATCAGGGTACCACTTGCAGGTGGAAAGAACACTTGCCTCACAATTTCTCTATATCAAACGTCAGACTACAATTTCTAAGAGGGACTGGCTTAATAACCAAGGAAAGAAAATCGAGATATTGACATTGAGGCTCTTTGATCAACGTGTTCAGAAAAGGCTTATTTTAGCCGAGCAGAGGAAAGTGAGGTAGAATTTGTCTGGAAATCTCGTAACAAGAATTGGAAAGTCTCAAGATACTCACGAGTCCTCCCTGTGGATTATGTGTAACCGTCAAGAGACAGGACTGAGGGCATCACAGGGAGTCACGTGATATTGGGTTGAAGGTGTGGTGCTCACTTTTGAGTTACCTTTCTCAATTCCCTGGTGAAATTTGGATAACCACTGAGAAAATTATAGTGTCTGTGGAACAAAGCCACCTAATGGCCCTTCAATCGAAAGGTCATGTCTGCATGAGAAGGTTTGGTTGAGGACAGCAGCATAGGTTAACAGACAATTGTTAGATAACTGATCTTAGGTCTCATCTGCAGTCAGGCAACCTGCTTGAACGCAGTGGAAGTTGCTGCCAAACATTAACTGCGTTGATATTTGGAGGCTGAATCTGCTTGGCCATGCTACTTTCTAGTGTTGTAAACTGTAAGCGGTATTTTGCTGTAGTATAGCAAAAATGCTGAGTCATTGTGAGTATAACTCTGAACAGCTTAATGTGGGACACCTGCACTATTATTTTTTGTGGACTTTTGGCCATTGCTGTCAACAGGGAATTCCTTAAAGGCCAATGACTCGAAGCCGAATATTGAAAACAAGAGTTTATGAGATGAGTTTTGAAAACACTTATTTGAATATAGTGGAAGAGCAATAAGGTGGAAATCACCTGAAAATCACTTAGCAAGCACTAGAGAATCACTCAGAGATCAAATAAACACCTGGTGGAATTCACAGGAATAAGAAGAAATACTTCACTCTAGTCTGGTATTTAACAAGTGACCAGTCTTGTTGCTGTGGCCGTAGATTTTCACTTTACTTCATAGAACGAACTAGGCTTCAGAGCATGAATGATATTACAGACGATTTTACCATATATATGAGATCGACCTGGTGTTGTGTTTTCAAACGTCTACCCAACTTACTTAAGTAACAGCAGAGAACTGCTCCCTAGGTCATGGACTTCCGACAACTTTTCTTTTCCTACCAACAATGTCTTGTGACCATTTGCCAAGTCTTCTACATAAAGATTCGTTAATTAACGTTAGGCAAGATTCTGTGGGCCACTATACTTCTAAGAAATCGAAGTATTACTTAGTTATGATTCCAAGCTCCCCAACTGAGTTTTTAAAGAATAGTCCAGGCTTTGGCAAAGTTTCTTAATGTCCACACTATCTTCCCTTACCAGAAGAAAGGCTTGGTGCTGCAAGGTACGGTCACCTTTCAATAATTGTCTAAAAGGAAAATTGGTGAAGTTGAACCACATTGTACTGAAAGTACTGTTAAGATGACATAGGGTTGGTGCCATTGGCCCAATTTCTATCGTAAATGCCTTCAATGGAGTATAGTCTAGGAGGCGTGCACTGAGTCCTCCATTCTTCCTCCTCCTAGGAGATGACAGCTTGATTCTACAGGCCAAGCTGTCCACAATATTTTCAGGTAACAAGGGCCAGGCTGGCTGTTTGTTGGCCTAGGTCTTGAGACTGGTCATTGTTACAAATTAGATGGTTTTAAGTTTGTGTGCCTGGGCTTTAACTATGTTTTTTTTAGGAAGACCTGGCTTGGTTCAGATTTCCACAGTCTATGATTCATTTTTTTCTAAAGAAGGTTTTTGCTTTAGGACAAGGACTTCAGTCAATATTTGTTCACAGAGAACAGGCTTGGAACTGTGGGCTTATGCCACCCTTTCAGTCTATGTCAGAAAAGGTCTGAAGAAATGCTCTGGGATAATTTTGCAAATCTACCTTCTTGAAATAGAGGTAAGCATTTTAACTGCAACCAAGGACAGCACACTAGACCTCAATAGGAAAGACAGGCAGCAGACAAGTTCCTAGGTTTCAAGTTAAGACTCAAATTACATGAAGACAGACTTGCTCTGTGGTTTAAGTTATCCTATTGACTAGTTTTCAGAGAGGATAAGCATAGTGCCTTGGTTCTCAGTCTCCTTTAACTTTTTTTTTAGGAAAATGCAGGCCTTGTGCCTTGGTCCCATGTCACCAATCCACATCCTCACAAAGGAAGATGTTTTAGTGCTTTCTTTAAAGGGATGAGTGCATATAACTGAGAAAATTCACATCAATACTGAGAAATCACTAATATGCGTAGAACAGAAAGTGGGTGAGACAGACTTTGTACTGTCCTCCAATTGAATGTCATGTCCTCATTACAAATGTTATGTGAGGTCAATGCTACATGCGGGCAGTCAGTGATCTGTAATTTGTCGCTACTTTTGTCTGTTTGTCAGGAAAACTGCCTGTGTTAGTGGGGGTAGAATTTGCACATTAGCTGCATTCATAATTGAGCCTGAGTGTGCTGTATGGCAGCAAATGGATAGCAGTTGAAACCATAGCTACCATATTAACTTATTGTAGGAAATATGCTGAGTCATTGTTTGGTTACCTCTTCATTGTATAAAGAACGGCTTTTTAAAATTTTCTCTATATCAAACCACAGACTAAAAATCTGCTAGAGACTGGCTTAATCGATATGGGAAAAAATGCTGAGATACTGACTTTGAGGCAGTTTCTTCAACATGTTCTGAAAATACTTGTATGACCCTAGCAGAGGAAAGTGAGGTGGAAATCGCCCGGTAATCTCATACCAAGAATTGGAATCTTGCAATACTCACGAGGACTTCCCACAGGATTCACAGTACCATGAAGAGACAGGCCTGAGGGCAACACACAGAAATTAGGTGAAATTGCGGTGATGGTATGGCACTGCCTTTTGTGTTACCTTTTTACATTCCTTGGTAAAATGCATATAAGCACTGAGAAAATAAAATTACTTTATAACATAGCCACCTAAGAGGCCTTCAATCAAAAGGTCATGTCTCCATGAGAAGACTTGAGGACAGCAGAATAGGCTAACACACACTTGTCATTAGGTAACTGCCCTGATGTTTCCTCTCTGGTCAGGCAACCTTCTTGTATACAATGGGAGCAGCGGTCACACATTAACCGCATTGAAATTTAGAGGCTTAGTCTGAATGATGAAGCTGTCTTAGAGCGGTGGAAATTCTAAGCGCGATTATGCTGTATTATAGCAGAAATGCTGAGTCATTGTGAGCATAACCCTTAACAGTTCTGGTGAGAGATCCATGCTATTCTTAAAGGAGAAACTTAGGCTGCTGCTGTCGAGAAGAATTTGCTTTCAGGCCAATGAGTCATTGCTGAAATATTGAAAATAAGAGTTTATGAGATGTGTTTTGAAAACACTTATTTGAGGATAGCGGAAGAAGAATAAGGTCGAAGTCTCCTGAAAATCACCTAGTAATTACCAGGGAATTCTATGGAGATCAAATGAATACCTGGAGAAATTCACGTGGGAATCAAGGAAGACACTGCCGGAATCTGGTGTCTACCAGGTGACATGTTTTGTTACTGTGACTTTAGGTTTTCACCTTACCTCTTACAATGAATCGGGCTTCAGCTTTCAAAACGTTTTGCACACGAGTGTACCCTGTAAATGAGACGGATGTGGTGTTGTGTAGACAAACAACCACGCGACTTAACCTAGTTATGGCAGAGCATGGGTTCCTAGGCCATGGACTTCCATTGACATTTTTTCCTACCAAAAAGTTCTTGTGACCATTGGATGTCCTCTATCTAAAGATAAGTTAAGAAATGTTAGGCTAGATTCTGTGTGCCAACGTCTATACTCTACTTCCTAGAAATAAAAACAATGCTTGGCTGTGCTTCCAGGCTCTCAAATCGAGTAACTTATAAAACAGTTCAGGCTTTGATTCTGGTTTTCTAGTGCCCAAACTATGTTCTATTACCAAGGGAAAGGCTTGGTGCTGTAAGGTATGGTCACCTTTCAGTAATTGTATAAAAGGAAAATTGGTGATATGAACCACTTTGTGCTGAATGTACTGTTATGATGATACAGGTTGGTATCTTTGGCCCAGAACTATCCTAAATACTTTAAAGGTAGAATAGTCTTGGAACAGTGCACCGAGTCCTTCATTCTTCCTCCTTCTAGGAGATGACAGATTGATTCTGTAAGCCAAGGTGTCCACAATAGTTGCAGTTAGCAGGGGCCAGGCTGGATGTTTGTAGATTTCTGTATTCAGACTGGATATTGTTACCATTTAGATGATCTTGACGTTGTGGCACTGAGTTTAACTGCTTTCTTTTAGGTGGTCCAGACTTGGTTAAGATTTCTACATCTCCATTTTATTTTTCATAGATAAAGGAGGCTTTTGCTTTGAGCCAGGTCTCCAGGCACTATTTGTTCACAGAGAACAGGCTTGGAAATTGGGCTACACCATTTCAGTCTATGTTGGAGAAAGATGGAAGAAATGATGTGGGCTAATTTCTCAGATCTACTTCCTGGAATAGGGGTAGGGATTGGAACTGCAACACCAAGGTAAGCATCCTGGTTCCTAATAGGAAAGAGAGGCCAGAGATAAGGTCATAGGTTTCTAGATAAGACTCAAATTGCACAAGGACAGCTTTCCCTTTGGATTACGTTCTCCTGTCTACTAGTTTTCAGAGAGGACAGGCTTAGTGCTTTGGGTCCCAGTCTCCCTTCTACTTTTTGTTAGGAAAAGACAGGCCTTGTGCCTTAGGCCTGTGTCACCTATACATATCCTATAATGGCAGATGATTTAATGCTCCCTTTTAAGTGAAATGTGCATATCACTGAGAAAATTCACATCAACGCTGTGAAGTCATTAGCCTACGTGGAGCAGAAGGTGGCCTAGACCGCCTTCTAAATGCCCTCCAATTGAATGTCATGTACACATTACAATTCTAATTTGAAGTCAACGGTACATGCGGGCAGACGATCTTAAATTAACCTCTAGTTCTGTTTGTTTGTTTGGAAAACTCCCTTCTCTTCCTGGCGGCAACAGTCACACATTGGCGGCGTTGATAATTGAGCCTGAGTGTGCTGTCAAGCAGCAACTGCAGTGGTGGAAAAAATAGCTGCCATTTTTCTGTATTGTAGGAAAAATGCAGAGTCATTCTGAGGATACCACTTGATGGCGGAAAAAATGGTTGCCTCAGAATTTCTCTATATGAAACCTCAGACTACAAATTCTGAGAACTAGCTTAACCACCAGGGAAAGATAACTGAGATATTGACATTGAGACTGTTCTAACAAAGTGTTTAAAGAGGCATATTTTAGCCTAGCAGAGGTAATGAGGTGGATAACACCTGGATATCTCATACCAAGAATTAGTGCATCTCACGATACTCACGAGGCTTTCCCGCAGGATTCAAGTGACCAAAAAGAGTGGCCTGAGGGCATCACACGAAAATCATATGAAATTGGGTGATGGTGTGACACTCATTTTTGTGTTAACCTTCTACATTCCTTGGTAAAATTCACATAAGCATTGAGAAAATAAGATTACCTGTGTAACATAGCCACCTAACAGCCCTTCAATCGAAAAGTCATGTCTGCCTGAGAAGACTTACTTGAGGACGGCGGCATAGGCTAACATACCCTTGTCATTAGATAACTACCCTGAGGTGTTGTCTCTGGTCAGGCAACCTAATTGTATACAATGAGAGCAGCGGTCACACATTAACCGTATTGATATTAGAGGCTGAGACTGAATGATGAAGCTACCTTAGAGCGGTGGAAATTCTAAGTGCCATTATACTGTATTGTAGCAGAAATGCTGAGTCATTGTGAGCATAACCCTTTACGGTTCTGGTGGGAGATCCACACTATTCTTGAAGGTGAACCTTAGGCTACTATTGTCAAAAAGAATTTGTTTAAAAGCCAATGAGTCATTGCCGAAATATTGAAAATAAGAGTTTATGAGACGTGTTTTGAAACCACTTGTTTGAGGAGGAGGCTGCTCTGCTACCTTCTACTCCATGTAGAGTAATGACTTCTCAGTGTTGATGTGAATTTTCTCAGTGTAATGCACTTGTCACTACAATTGGAGCACGGCATCATCCTCCCTTGTGAAGACAGGATTGCTGACACAGGCACAAGCATAAGGCCTGTCTTTTCCTACAAAAATTAAAAGAGAGTTGGGAACCAAAGCACTAACATATCCTTCCTGAAAAAATAGTAGATAGGATAACTTAAACCACAGTGTAAGTCTGTCCTCAGGTAATTTGATTCTCATCTCGAAATCTAGGACTTTGTCTCTTGCCTGCATTTCCTATTGAGATCCTGCATGCTGTCCATGGTTGCAGTTACAATCCCTACATCTATTTCCAGAAAGTAGTTTGAGAAATTAGCCAGAGCATATCTTAAGACTTACTTCTACATAGACTAAATGGTGGCATAAACCCACAATTCCAAGCATGTTCTCTGTGAACAAATGTTGCCTGAAGTCCTTGTCTCAAAGCGAAAGCCTTCTTTAAGGAAGAAAAAATAAAATGGAGACTATGTGGAAATCTGATCCAAGCAGGAATCTCCTAAAAAGACATAGCTAAAGTCCAGGCCCACAACGTCAAGATAATCCAATTGCTAACAATATCCAGTCTCAAGAGGTAGGCTCACAAATATTCAGCTTGACCTCTGCTACCTGAAACTGTTGTGGACACCTTGCCCTACAGAATCAGGCTGTCATCTCCTAGTTGGAGCAAGAATAAGGACTCAATGCACGCCTCCAAGACTGTACTCCTTTGAAAGCATTTACAATAGAAATTGGGCCGATGGAACCAACCCTGTGTCATCCTAACAGTACTTTCAGCACAACCTGATCCCACGTCACCCATTTTCCTTTTAGACAGTTATTGAAATGTGCCCATACCTTGCAGCACTAAGCCTTCCTTCTGATAAGAGAAGGTAGTATGGGCACTAAGAAAGCTGGCTAAAGTCTGGACTATTCTTTAAAAACTGGAATACATCAAATTCCTGCAATGTCTTCATGATCATCATGTGAATTTCTCCATGTATTCACTTGAATTCCATGTAATTCATTGGTGATTACTATGTGATTTTCAGTGACTTCCACCTTTTTCCTCTTCCCCTATCCTCAAACAAGTCTTTTCAAAACACGTCTCATAAACATAATTTTTAATATTTTAGCATTGAGTTATTGGACTTTAAGCAATTTCTTCTCACAGTAGTAGCCTAACATTCATCTTCAAGAATGAACCAGGCTTCAGAGCATGAATCGTATTGCAAATGAGTTTACCTTATATATAACATTGGTGTGGTGTTGTGTTTTTAAACATCCACCCAACTTACGCCAGTTCCAGCATAGGATGGCCTGCTAGCCACGGACTTACAACGACTTTTCTTGTCCTACCAAGAATGTCTTGTGATCGTTTGCCAAGTCCTCTCCCTAAACATTTGTTATATAAAGTTAGGCTAGATTCTGTGGGCCAAGGTCTCCACTCTACTTCCTAGAAATAGGATCAATATTTGGCTGTGATTCCAAGCTCCGCAATCGAGTTTTTTAAAGAATGGTCCAGGCTTTGGCCAGATTTCTTAGTTCACACATTACCTTTTCTTACCAGAAGAAAGGCTTGGTGCTGCAAGGTATGGTCACCTTTCAATAATTGTTTAAAAAAAAAATTGGTGACCAGGGACCTGGTTGTGCTGAATGTACTATTAAGACAACACAGGTTTGGTGCCATTGGAACTATTTCTATCGTAAATGCTTTCAGGGAGTACAGTCTTGGAGACGTGCACTGAATACAACATTCTTCATCTTCCAAAGAGATGACAGCTTGGTTCCATATGCCAAGATGCCCACAAGAGTGTCAGGTAACAGGACCAGGCTGGATGTTTGTGGGCCTAGTTCTTGAGACTGGATATATTACAATTTGGATGGTTGACAATTTGGAACTGGGCTTTATCCATATCCTTTAAAAGGTCCAGGCTTGGGTCTGATTTCCACAATCTCCGTTTTATTTTATCTTCCCCAAAAAAGCCTTTTGCTTTGAGACTAGTTCTTCAGGCAACATTTGTTCACAGAGAACATGCTGAGAACTCTTGGCTTATGCCACCCTTTCAGTCTATGTCCGAGTAAGTCATAAGAAATTCTCAGGGCTAATTTCTCAAATCTACTTTCTGGAAATAGATGTAGGAATTGTCACAGCAACCTGGGACACCTGACTGGATCCCAATTAAAAAAAGCAGGCAGGAGACAAGGTACTAGGTTTCGAGATAAGATGCAAATTTCATGAGGACAGACTTGCCCTGTGGTTTATGTTATCCTATGAACTAGTTTTAATAGAGAATAGGTTTATTGCCTAGTTTCCTAATCTCACTTCTACTTTTTGTTAGGTAAAGACCAGCCTTGTACCTTGGGCCCATGTCACCAATTCACATCCATACAAGGGAATATGATTTAGTGTTTTCTTTGATGTAATGAGTGCATATCACTGAGAAAATTCACATCAACACGGAGAAATCATTAGTATGCATGGAACAGAAGGTAGCCGAGACAGACTTAGTACTGACCTCCAATCAAATGTCAAATCCTCATTACCAATCTTAAGTCGGGTTAACGCAGAAGTTGCACATTGGCAGTGTTCATAATTGAGCTTGAGTGTGTTGTGAGGTAGTGAACGGATAACGTTTGAAACCATGGCTGTCATGTTTCTTTGTTGTAGGAAAAATGCTGAGTCATTGTGAGTATACCTCTTCATTGCAAAAAGAACGGCTCCTTAAGAATTTCTCTATATCAAACAACAGACAAAAAATCTGCGAGAGACTGGCTTAACCAATATGAAAACAAAGCTAAGATGCTGATGCAGAAGAAGTTACTTCAACGTGTTCTGAAAAGGCTTATATTAGCATAGCAGAGGTAATGAGGTGATAGTCTCCTAGAAATCTCCTACCAAGAATTAGGAAATCTCATGATACTCATGAGGCTTTCCCTTGGGATTCATGTACCAGGAAGAGACTGGCCTGAAAGCAACACTGGAAAATACGTGAAATTGGAGTGATGGTCTGGCACTCACTTTTTTGTTAACCTCCTACATACTTTGGTAAAATACACATAAGCACTGAGAAAATAGGATTACCTGTGTAACATAAACACCTAAAAGCACTTTTATCAAAAGGTCATGTCTGCGAGAGAAGACTTACTTGAGTACAGCGGGAAAGGATAACAAAGACTTGTCCTTAGGTAACTGCCCTGAGGTTTTGTCTCTGGTCAGGCAACCTGCTTGTATACAATGAGAGCAGCAGTCACACATCAACTGTGTTGAAATTTAGAGGCTGAATCTGATTACGAAGTTACCACAGAGAGGTGGAAACTCTAAGTGCAATTATGCTGTATTGTAGCAGAAATGCTGAGTCATTATGAGCATAACCATTAACGCTTCTGGTGGGAGATCCACGCTATTTTTGAAGGTGAACCTTTGCTTGTACTGTCGAGAAGAACTTTCTTAGTCCAATGACACAATTCTGAAATATTGAAAATAAGAGTTTATGAGGCGTGTTTTGAAAACACTTGTTTGAGGATAGGGGAAGAGGAATAAGGTGGATGTCACCTGAAAATTATGTAATTACATGGAGAGCAAGTGAATTCCTGGAGGGATTCACATAGAAATCAAAGAAGACCCTGCAGGAATCTGGTGTCTACCAAGTGACTAGTCTTGTTGCTGTGATATTCCCTTAACTCTTACTATGAATCAGTCTTCATTTTGTGAAATATTTTGCACTCAAGTGGACCCTGTAAATGAGACCGGCGTGGTGTCGTTATTCAAACATCCCTACAACTTAGTCTAGTTCCGACAGAGGACTGGGTCCTGGATCATGAACTTCCATCGACATTTTTTCTTACCAAGAAGATCTTGTGACCATGTGCCACGTTCTCTATCTAAGGTCCATTAAGTAAAGTTAGGCTAGATTCTGTGTGCCAAGGTCTCCACTCTACTTCCCAGAAATTAAAGCAATGCTTGCCCGTGCTTCCAGGCTCTTCAATTGAGTAACTTACAAACAGTTCAGACTTTGATCCAGGTTTCTTAGTGCCCAAACTATGTTCTATTACCAGATGAAAGGCTTGATGCTGTAAGATATGGTCACCTTTCAATAACTGTATAATAGAAAAATTGGTGACGTGGAACCAGGTTGTGCTAAATATACTGATATGATGACACAGAATGGTGTCTTCAGTGCAATTACTATCGTAAAGTTTTAAAGGGAGGACAGTATTGGAACTGTGCACCAAGTTCTGCATTCTTCCTCCTTCTAGGTTGGTCCTGTAGGCCAAAGTTTCCACATAGTTTTAGGTAGTAGAAGCCAGGTTGAATTTTTGTGGGCCTAGATCTTCAGATTGAATATTGTTACCAATTGCATGATCTTGATGTTGTAGCCCTAAGTTTAACTACTTCTTTTTAGATGGTGCAGACATGGTTCAGATTTCAACAGTCTCCGTTTTATCTTTTCTTCCATTGAGAATGCTTTTGCTTTGAGACAGGCCTCCGGGCAGCATTTGTTCACAGAAAAAAGCTTGGAACTTGGGCTTACACCACCATTTCAGTCTATGTCAGAGAAAGTCATAAGAAATGCTGTTAGCTAATTTCTCAGATTTACTTTCTGGAAATATAGGTATAGATTGGAACTGCAAAACCAAAGACAGCACACTGTATCCTAATAAAAATTCGAGACAGGTGACAAGGTCCTAGAATTCTAGATAAGACTCAAATTACATGAGGACAAACTTGCCCTTTGGATTAATCTCTCACATCTACTAGTTTTCAGAGAGTATAGGCTTAGTCCTTTGGATCCCAGTATCCTTTCGACTTTTTGTTAGGAAAAGACAGGTTTTGTGCTTTGGACCCATATTACCAATCCATATCCTCAGATGAGAGGATGATGTAGTGCTCCTTTTGTAGTGACAAGTGCATATCACTGAGAAAAATCACATCAACACTGAGAAGTCATTAGTCTACGTGGAGCAGAATGTGGCCAGGACAGCCTTCTAACTGGCCTCCAGTTGAACCTTCCAGCCAAACCAGGAAGCAGGCAAGGAAAAGCAATGTTTACTGGTCTCTCTATCTATGCTTCCACTTCCAGTTTCTTGCCTGGACCAGAGGCTTTCACAGTGTAGCATTCAAGAGGCAATTTTTGAAAATCTTTCAAATACCATAGGCTCTGCCTCATTATTCTCCAGGTATTAATCTCCATAACTTAACTGACTATAGCACACTCTATGACCCAGAGTCATTGGATAGAGGAACAAAATGTATAGTTTCTCTTCACCTCACATAAACACACAAAAATGATACATGTTGGTTTTAAATAATTTAAGTATGGAAGTTACACATTACAAATCTCATTTGAAGTCAACGTTATATGCAGGCATTGTGATCTTTAAATCACATCTACTTTTTCTTTGTCAGGAAAACTGCCTTATGTTCATGGAGGCAACAGTCACACATTGGTGGCATTGATAATTGAGCCTGAGTCTGTTGTGAGGCAGTGACTGTAGTGGTAAAAACAATAGCTGCCAATTTTCTGTATTGTAGGAAAAATGCTGAGTCATTGTGAGGATATCACTTGATTGTGGAAAGACCTGCTGCCTCAGAATTTCTCTATACCAAATTTTGAGAGGGAATGACTTAACCACCAAGGAAAGAAAAGTGAGATGCTGACATTGAGGCTGTTCCATCAACATGTTCTGAAGAGGCTTATTTTAGCCTAGTGGAGGAAAGTGAAGTGGAAGTCACCTGGAAATCTCGTACCAAGATTTAGGGAATCTTGTGATACTCACGAGGCTTTCATGCGGTATTCACTTGAACGTCAGGAGACAAGCCTGTTAGCATCACAGAGAGTCATGTGATGTTGGGTTGAATGTTTGGTGCTCACTTTTGCTTTACCTTCTCCATTCCTTGGTAAAATTCGGATCACCACTGGAAAATGACATTGTCTCTGGAACATAGCCACCCACAGCCCTTCAAAAGAAAGGTCATGTTTCCATGAGAAGACTTGCTTGAGGTTAGCAGCATAGGTTAACACATACTTGTCATTAGGTAGCTGCCCTAAGGTTTTGTCTCTGGTCAGGTAAACTGACTGTATACAATGGGAGCAGTGGTCACAAAATAATCACGTTGAAATTTAGAGGCTGAGTCTAAATGACGAAGCTACTTTGAGCAGTGGAAACTTTAAGTGCCATTATGTTGTATTGTAGCAGAAATGCTGAATCATTGTGAGCATAACCCTTAACGGTTCTGGTTGGAGAGCCACGCTATTCTTGAAGGTAAACCTTAGGCAACCACTGTGGAGAAGAAATTGCTTAAAGGCCAATGGCTCAATGGTGAAATACTGAAAATAAGTGTTTATAAGACGTGTTTTTAAAATAATTGTTTGAGAATAGGGGAAGAGGAATAAGGTGGAAGTCACCTGAAAATCATGTAATACTTAGCAAGAAATTACATGGAGTTCAAGTGAATACCTGGAGGGATTCATGTGGTGATCAAGGAATACCTTGCAGGAATTTGGTGTCTACCAGGTGATGCATTTTGTTGCTGTGGCTACAGATTTTCTCCTTACCCCTTACAATATATCAGGCTTCAGTTTGTGAAATGTTCTGCACTCAAATGTACACTGTAAATGAGACCAGCATGGTGTTGTGTATTGAAATGTCCACACAAGTCACCCTAGTTCTGGCAGAGGACTGGGTCCTAAGCCATGGACTTCCTTCGACATTTTTCCTAATCAAGAAACTCTTGTGACCATGTGCCATGTCCTCTATCTAAAGATCCATTAAGTAAAGTTAGGCTAGATTCTGTTGCCAAGGTCTGCACACTATCTCTTGGAAATAAAAGGAATGCTTGGCCGTGTTTCCAGGCTCTCCAATCGAGTACCTTATAAAACAATTCAGGCTTGATTCTGGTTACTTAGTGCCCAAACTATATTCTATTACCAGGAAAAAGGTTTGGTGCTATAAGGTATGGTCACCTTTAAAAAATTGTCTAAAAGGAAAATTGGTGACGTGGAACCATTTTGTGCTGAATGTACTGTTACGATGACACAAGTTGGGGTCTTCGGTCCAAATCCTATTGTAAATACTTTCATGGGAGGACACATGACACCGTACACCGAGTCCTCCATTCTTCCTCCTTCTAGGAGATGACAGCTTGATTCTGTAGGACGAGGTGTCCACAATTGTTGCAAGTAGTAAGGGCCAGCTGAATGTTTGTGGGCCTATGTCTTCTTTCTGGATATTGTTACCAATTGGGTGTTTTTGACGTTGTGGGCCTGAGCTTTATCGATGTCCTTTTAGGAGGTCCAGGCATAGTTCTGATTTCCGCAGTCTCCGTTTTAATTTTTTCTTCTTTAAAGAAGGCTTTTGCTTTGAGACAATAACTTAAGGCAACATTTGTTCACAGAGAACAGGCTTGGAACTGTGGGCTTATGACATCCTTTCAGTCTATATCAGAGAAAATCATAAACAATGCTCTGGGCTAATCTGAAATCTACTTTCTGGTAATAGATGTAGGGATTGTCACTGCAACCAAAGATAGCACACTGGATCCCAATAGAAAATGCAGGCAGGAGGCAAGATCCTAAGTTTCAAGATAAGACACTAATTACATGAGGACAGAATTGCCCTGTGATTTAAGTTAATCTATCCACTAGTTTTCAGAGAGGATAGGCTTAGTGACTTGGTTCCCAGGCTCCCTCTACTTTTTGTAGGAAAAGACAGGCCTTGTACCTTGGGCTGATGTAACAAATTCACATCCTCACAAGGGAAGATGATGTAGTGCTTTCTTTGAAGTGACAAGTGCATATAACTGGAAAAAAAATCAACACTGAGAAATCATTTGTATGCATGGAACAGAAGGTGGCCGAGACAGACTTCCTACTGACCTCCGATTGAATGTCATGTCCACATTTCAAATCTTGCGTGAGGTCAACTGTATATGCAGCAGTCGCTGATCTTTAATTCGCCTCTAATTTTTCTGTTAGTCAGGAAAAATGCCTATGTCAGTGGAGGCAGAAGTCACACATTGGCTGCATTCATAATTGAGCCCGAGTGTGCTGTGAGGCAGCGAATGTATAGTAGTTGAAACCGTAGCTGCCATATGGCTTTATTGTAGGCAAAATGCTGAGTCATTGTGAGGATACCTCTTCATTTCTAAAAGAACAAATGCTTAAGAATTCTCTATATCAAACCACAGACTAAAAATCTGCAAGAGACTGGGTTAAGATACATGAAAAAAAAAGGCTAGACACTGTCATTGAGGCAGTTTCTTCAACATGTTCTGAAAAGGCTTGCAATAGCCTATCAGAGGTAATGAGGTGGAATTCACCTGGAAATTCGGTACCAAGAATTAGGGAATCTTGTGATACTCACAAGGCTTTCCTGCAGGAGTCATGTGACCAGGAAGAGACTTGCCTGAGGGCAACACATGAAAATCACGTGAAATTAGGGTGATGGTGTGGCGCTCACTTTGTGTTACCCTTCTGCATTCCTTGAAAAATTCACATAAGCACTGAGAAAATAAGATTACCTGTGTAACATAGCCAGTTAACAGCCCAAGCCTTGACCACCTGAAAGGAAGTTAAATTCACGGCCACCCATAAAGATCATCCAATTGGTAACAATATCTCCCACCAGAACTGTTAAGGGTTATTCTCACAATAACTCAGCATTTCTGCTACAATAGAGCATAATGGTGCTTAGAGTTCCCATAGCTCTAAGGTAGCTTCGTCATTCAGAATGAGCCTCTAAATTTCAATGCGGTTAATGTGTGACTGCTGCTCCCATTGTATACAAGCAGGTTGTCTGACCAGAGACGAAACCTCAGAGCAGTTTCCTAACGATAAGTGTGTGTTATCCTATGGTGCTGTCTTCAAGCAAGTCTTCTCATGCAAATATGACCTTTCTATTGAAGGGCTGTTAGGTAGCTATGTTATACAGGCAATCTTATTTTCTCAGTGCTTTTATGAATTTTGCCAAGGAATGTAGAAGAGTACCACAAAAGTGAGTGCCACACCATAATCCAATTTCATGTGTTTTCCAAGACTTGCCCTCATCCATTCTCTTCCTGGTCACGTGAATTCCGCGTGAAAAACTCATGAGTATGATGAGATTATCTAATTCTTGGTACAAAATTTCCAGGAAACTTCCACCTCATTATCTCTGCTAAGCTAGTACAAGCCCTTTCAGAGTAGGTTGAAGAAACTGCCTCAATGTCAGTATCGTAGCTTTATTTCCATATTGTTTAAACCAGCCTCTCATAGATGTTTAGTCTGTGGTTTGATATAAAAAAATTCTTAAGCAGCCGTTCCTTTGGCAATGAAAAAGTGTCCTCAAAATGACTTAGCATTTTTCCTACTATAAAGCAATATGGCTATAATACTTCATCCTCAATCCATTCACTTCCTCACAGCACATTCAGGCTAAATTATGAAGGCAGCCAATGTGCGAAATCTGCCTCCACTGACATAGGCACTTTTCCTGACTAACAGAAAACTTAGAGGCGAATTGAAGATCAGTGACTGCCTGCATATACAGTTGACCTCACATAAGATTTGGAATGTGGACATGACATTTGATTGGAGATCAGTATGAAATCTGTCTCAGCCACTTTCTGTTCCACACATACTAATGATTTCTCAATGTTGATGTGAATTTTCTCAGTGACATGCATTTGTCATTTCAAAGAAAGCACTATATTATTTTCCCTTGTGAGGATGTGGATTGCTGACATGGGCCCAAGGTACAAGGCCTGTCTTTTCCTAACAAAAATTAAAAGGGAGACTGTGAACCAAAGCACTAAGCCTATCTTCTTAAAACTAGCCAATAGGATATCTTAAACCACAGGGCAAGTCTGTCCTCATGTAATTTGAGTCCTATCTCAAAACCCAGAACCTTGTCTCTTGCCTGTATTCCTATTGGGATCCAGTGTGTTGTCCTTGGTTGCAGTTACAATCCCTACATCTTTTTCCAGAAAGTAGATTTGAGAAATTAGCCCAGAGCATTTCTTATGACATTCTCTGACATAGACTGAAAGGGTGGTGTAAGCCAACAGTTTCAACCCTATTCTCTGTGAACAAATTTTGCCTGAAGTCCTTGTCTCAAAGCAAAAATCTTCTTAGGGAAGAAAAAATAAAACGAAGACTGTGGAAATATGAATCAAGCCAGGACCTCCTAAAGGATATAGTTAAAGCCCAGTCCCACAAAGTCAAGAGCATTCAATTGGTAGCAATGTTTAGTCTCAAGATCTAGACCCACAAACATCCATCATGGCCCTTGTTACCTGAAAATCTTGGGGACAACTTGGCCTCTAGAACTAAGCTGTCAACTAGGAGCAGGAAGAATGGAGGACTTGGTTCACTCCTCCAAGTCTGTACTCTCTTGAAAGCATTTATGAACGAAAATGGACCAATGGCACCACACCTCTGTCAAAATAACAGTATAATTAGCACAATCTGGTCACACATCACCAATTTTTTTTTAGACAATTATTGAAAGTTTACCATGCCTTACAGAACAAAGCCTTTCTTCTGCTAAGAGAAGGTACTGTGGGCACTAAAAAACCTGGCCAAAGCCTGGACTGTTCTTTAAAAAACTTGATTCGGGAGCTGGAATCACAATCAAGAATGCTCCTCTTTCTAGGAAGTAGAGTGGATTCCTTGGTCCACAGAATCTAGCCTATGTGCCCATAAATAGACTGGATTCTATGAAACACAGGGAAATCATGCGAGAAATGATGATGATCTAGTGCTCAGTTTGGAATAATGAGTGCATATCACTTGATAACATTCACATAAACCCTGAGAAAACATTAGTCTCTGTGTAACAGAAAGTGGCTGAGACAGCCTGCTAACTGACCTCCAATCGAATGTCGTGTCAACATTACAAGACTTGCTTGATGTCAATGGTATATGCGGCCTGACAATGATCCTTAATTCACCTCCTATTCTCTGATGTA
>NW_006434181.1:242834-271929 GCF_000325575.1 Pteropus alecto | reverse complement strand
GGGAAATCTGCTTTATGGCAGTGGATGCAAAGGTTACATATGGAAAAGTGTCCTCAAAATGACTTAGCATTTTTCCTACTATAAAGCAATATAATTAGCTTAACCCTAAGGCTGAGTCTTTTGAGGAAGCGACTAGATAGCAGTGGAAACAACAACCATTATGCTATATTGTAGGTAAAAAGAGAGTCATTTTGATGATATCTCTTTGTGGTGGAAAGAAAGCTGCCTTAGAATTCCTTTGTATCAAAACTCAGACTACAAATTCTGAGCGGGACTGGCTTAAAGACAACAAAAAGAAAGCAGATATATTGACATAAAGGTAGTTCCTGCAATGTGTTCTGGAAACCCTTGGTGTATGCCAGCAGAAGAAAAGAAGGTGGAAGTCACCTGAAAATCTTGTAGTTAGAACGCGAGAATCTTGCGATATTCATGTAGCAGCACCATGGGAATCAGGTGACCATCAAGAGCCTGGCTGAGGGCATCAAAAGGAGATCATGAGACATGGGGTGAAGGTGTGGCATTCACTTTTGAGTTACCCTTGTATGTTCTTTGGTAAAATGCACAAAAACACTGAGAAATGGAGAGTCTGTGTGTAACAGAGCGAGGCCGACATAACCACCTAACTGCCCTTCAATCGAAAGTTCAGTTCTACATGACAAGACTTGCTTGAGGACAGCGGTGTAGGCTATCTGACAATGATTTGTAGGTAAGTGGCCTGAGGTTTTGCCCGTGGTCAGGTAACCTGCTGGCAAGCAATGGGAGTGGCTGTCACACAAGAACTGCTTTGAAATTTGGAGGCTGACTCTGCTCAAGGAAGCTATTTTAGAGTGGTGGAAACAGCAGCCGTCATTTTGCTGTATTGTAGCAAAAATGCCGAGTCATTGTGAGCATAACCCTTAACGGCTTCAGGTGTGACTCCCGCACTCTTCTTGGATGTGAGTCGTAGGCCACGATTGTCAAGAGGGAATTGCTTAAGAGCCAAGGCATCAATGCTGAAATTTTGAAAATTTGCACTTTTGAGACATGTTTTAAAAACACTTGATTGTGGATAGGGGAAAAGGAATAAGGTGGAAGTCACCTGAAAATCATGCAACAATCATTAGGGAATCATTTGACAGTCATGTGAACATCGCAGGATTTACATGGGGTCCTGGAAGACCCTGCAAGAATCGTTTGGCTACCACGTGACTAGTGTTTTTACTGAGAGTGTAGATTTTGAGTGTGTGGAACATTTTCCACTCAAGTTTACATTGAATTTGAGACTGGCATGGTGTCTTGTCTTCAAACATCCACTCTAAATCTCCTGATCCAGATATTGGACTGGGTTATGGTCCATGGACTTCTATCGACTGTTTTTTATTTATTTTTCCTAACAAGACTGTTTTGTTATCGTGTGCCATGGCCTTCACCCAAGGTTCCGTTATGAAAATTGAAGCCAGATTCTGCTGGCCAAGGTCTCAACTCTATTTCTGGAAATAAAAACAGTGCTAGACCATGCTTCCAATCTTTTCGACTATGTTCCAGAAAGAAAAGTCCAGGCTCTGTTTTTCAAGTACTCACATTACCTTCTCTTACCAGGGGAAAGGCTTGGTGCTATAACGTATGGTCACCTTTCAATAATCAGCAAAAGAAAAATTTGGTTACATGAGACCAGGTTGTGCTGAATGAACTGTTAGGATGATAGAAGGTTGGTGCCGTCGGCCCAAATTTCTATCATATATGTGTGAAATGGAGGACAATCTTGGTGCCATGATCTGAGTCCTATGTTTTCCTACTTCTAAGAGATGATATCTTGTTTGTGTGGACCAAGGTCTTTCCAAAATTGTCTTGTAGCAAGGACCAGGATGCTTGCTGTGGGCTTAGGTGTTCAGAATGGACTTTGATACCAATTGAATGATCATGACCTTGTGGATCTGGGCCTGTCAACTAGTTTTGTCTAGTAAGTCCAGGCTAGGTGCCGATTTCTGCAGTCTCCATTCTAGTTTCCCTTCCATAAAGAAGGCTCATTGCTGTGTGCCTAGGACATTGCTTTTGCAACATTCTTTCAGAGAGGACAGTCTTAGAACCGTGTGCCAAGGCCACCCTTTCATACTCTGCTTATAAAAAGTGAAGAAATGCTGTAGGCCAATTAATTAGCTCTACTTTCTGGAAATAGAGGAAGGAATTAAAACTTTAAACTAAGGTCAGTACTCTGGTTTCTGAATAGAAATCTAGGCTGGGAACAAGGTCCTAGGTCTCAAGTTAAGATTCTCTTACTTGAGGACTTGCTTGCCCTGGGGCATAAGGTCTCCTCTCTAATAATTTTGAGAGAGGACAGGTTTATTGTCATGGGTCCCAGGCTGCCTTAAAATTATTGTTAGGAAAAGACAGGCTTTGTGCCTTGGGCTGGTTTCACCACTCAACATCCTTTCAAGGGCAGACATGTTGCTGGTATGAACGTTGGCCTCTATTTTTACTTTTATTCAGTGAAGACAATTTTATTTTTTTTGTGCGAGCCATGCAAACTACATGATTTTCTATTCACAGGGGCTACCTTGAGTGAAGATTAAGTAGTTATATTCTCTTGTCCCTTATCAATTATACAGTCTTGAACTTGTGAGCCTGTGTCTGCACTCTAGTTCCTGTGAAGAGAGTCTTGGCTAGGTATCACAGGCCTAAGTTTCCATTCTCAATTCACTTGCATAAAGGGTTGTTGCTGTGGGCCTATGACAGCACCTGATATTCGTTCAGAAAAGACAGGCTAAGAACCATGGGCCCAGGCCACTACTTCTTCTTTGTTAGAAAAATGCAGAAAAAATACTGTGGGATGAGGTCTCAGTTCTACCTCCTGGATAAGTGAAGGATTTGAACTGTAAGTCAAAGTCATCACTCTCTTTCCTATGAGGAATTCCACACATGGAGCCAAGGTTCTAGTTCTTTCAGATATTCTTACAGAAGAAGGCCTTGCCTTGTGGTTTAAGGTCTCCAATCTACAAATATTCAGGACAGACAGGCTTGGTGGCTTTAGACCAGGGCTCTTTTGTATTATTGTTAGGAGGAGTCAGGCTTTGTGTCATGGGCTCCAGTCTCCAATGTACATTATTTCAATGGATAACAGTACATTTACCATGAACGAGGTCTCCTTTCTTATCTGTAGGTGTAGACAGCTTTAGTCTATTTGCTGTGAACTACACATGAGTTTCCGTCACATGGTCTAGGTTATTGGTCGTGTGAGTAAGTCTTTTGGCAAGTCTCTTCAAAATTAGACAGTGTTAACCTCTGACCATGTTCCTGCGGGTTTCATGACCTGATCACATGATGTCCCCATGAGAATCACGTGCCTATCAATGAGCTGGCCTATATAAAACACAGGGAGATCATGTGTTTGATGGGGATCACCTAGTGCTGCCTTTGGAATGACGAGTGTATGTCATTTGATGACATTCACATAAAACCTGAAAAAACATTAGTCTCTGTGTAACAGAAGGTGGCCAGGACAGCCTCCTAACTGACTTCCTGTCGAATGTCATATCCTCATTACACAACTTACTTGAGGTCAACGGTATATGTGGCCAGACAATGATTTTAATTCGCCTCAGATTTTGTCTGTTGTTAGGAAACCATCTGAGTTTGTGATCACAAACTCAAGTCCACAAGGTCAAGACCATCTAATTTGTAACAAGGACTTGACTTAAGACCTAGTCCCACAACACCCATGCTACCAGAAACTCATGTGGAGACTTTGGCCCACAGAACCAAGCTGTTATTTCCTCTCAGGCGGAAGAATGGAGGGCCCAGTTCATGGCACCAAGACTGTCTTCTCTTCAAAGCATGGACAATAGGAATTTGGGACAATGGCACCAACTTTTTGTCGTCCTAATAGTCAATTCAGCAAATCCTGGTCCCACGTCACCAGTTTTTGCCTTTTGCACATAATTGAAAGATGACCTTAACCACAGCACCAAGCATGTCTCCTGTTAAGAAAAGGTAGGTAGGTTGGGCACTAAGAAACTCAGCATCAAGCCAGGACATTTCTTTCAGGAACTCGACTGGGAGCTTGGAAGCAAGGCTGAACATTGTTCTTATTTCTAGAAGGGCAAGTAGGAACTTTGGCCCTCAGAATCTAGCCTAACTTGTCTGAGGGAATCTTATGGGGAGGACTGGGCACACAGTCACAAGGCTGTCTTGCTTGATAGTAAAAGAGATAGAAGTCCTTGGCCCAGGACCCAGTCTTCTGCCTAAATAAGGACAAGTAGAGTGGATTTTTGAAAACAGGACACCATGCCGGTCTCATTTGCAAGGTAAACTTGTGTGGAAAACACTTCTTATATGCTCAAGTCAAGTTAATTCTAAGAAGTAGAGCAAAGACATACACTCACAAAAATAAGCAAGTCACCTGGAAGTCACGTCATTGTTGCGTGGTCTTCCTTACCCCCATGAGAACCCCGTGCTGTCTTCTAGTGACCACCACATGATTCCCTATTGATGGCTATGTGATTTTCAGGTAACTTCCACATTATTCATGTTACCTTGTCCTCAAGCAAGTGTTTTCGGAACACGTTTCATATACTGCTTCATTTTCAGTGTTTTAGCTTTGATGCGTTGGCTGTTAAGCAAGTCTCTCTCAACAGTAGTGGCCTAAGTTCCGCAAATCTAGAATACTGGGGTACTCGCTCTTTCTGTTGATAAGAGGTATCCTCACAATGACGCAGCAGTTTTACTACAATACAGAAAAATGGCAGCTGTTGATTCCAGTGCTCTAAAGTCGCTTCCTAACAACAGAATCACCCTTCAGTTTTCAATACGGATAATGTGTGACTGCAGCTCCCATTTCCTTCAAGCAAGGTGCCTGACCAAAGACTAAACCTCAGGCCAATTAACGGTGATTGTCTGGTAGACTTCACTCCAGTCCTCAAGCATGTTTTCTCATGCAGAGATAAAATTTCGATGGAAGGGCATTTAGGTGGTGGTCTTGGCCTCACTTTGTTACATACAGACTCTCCTTTCTTTAGCGTTTATGTGAATTTTAGCACTGATGTAGAAGTGTAATTCAAAAGTGAAAGCCACACAATCACCCAATGTCACATAATCTGCCTGTGATGCCCTCAGGCCAATCTCTTGATATTCATGTGATACTCACAGAGCAGCCACGTGAATGCCGCATGATTCCCTAGTTATTGCTATGAGATTTTTAGGTGACTTCCACCTCTTTTGCTTCTACTGGCCTAAACCAAGAACATGTTTAAGGACCAATATCTTCAATATCTCAGCTTTGTTTTCATGGTCATTGAGCTATTCCCTCTCAGAATTTGTAGTCTGAGGTTTCCTATACAAGAATTTTGAGACAGCAGCTCTTTCCACCATTTAGAGATATCCTCACAATGACTCAGCATTTTTCTACAATACAGCAGCTGTTGTTTCCACTGTTATACGGTCGCTTCCTCACAGCAGACTCATCCTCCGGTTTTCAAAGAAGCCAATGTGCAATGACCGCCTCTACTGCCTTAAAACAGGTTTCCTGACAACAGACACAACCTGAGGCCATTCAAGGGTAATTGTCTGGAAGCATACACCACTGACTTCAAGTAAGTTTTCTAATTCGGAAGTTCAAGTAGGAGACTGTCTTGGCCACCCTCTGTGACAAACAGAGTCTCGTTTACCCAGTGTGCATGTGCATTTTATCAAGCGATAAGGAAATGTAATTGAGAAGTGAGCGCTGCTCAATCACCCAATGTCACATGGTCTTCCTGTGATTCCCATGGGCTGGTCTTTTCATGGTCATGCGATTCCCTCAGTGCAGTCATGTGAAAGCAGTGTGATTCCCACAGGGCCTTTTCATGACCATTGTCTGCTTTTCTAGTTACTACCACAAGATTTGTAGATGACTTCCATCCCATTCTTTTCCACTGGCCTAAACCAAGTGTTTTCAGAACACATTTTAGAAACGGCCTCTATTTCAGTATTTCAATGCCTGCATTGTCCGTAAAGCAAGTTGATCTCAATATAGGTAAGCAAAGGTTGGCGATACATGAATACCGTCTCAGCCACTCTGTCCACCATTCAGAGGTATGTTCACATGAACTCAGCATTTTCACTGCAGTATAGCAAATCAGTGGTAGCTATTGCCACTGCAGACACAGCAGACACAGCCACATATATTGAATGCAGCAACTGTGTGACAGCTGCTTCCACAGCCTTGAAGAGGTTGCCTGACAGAAGACGAATCCTTAGTTTCATTAATGATAATAGTCTTGCCATCTATATCCCTGTCCTGAAGTAGCTTTTCTCATGCAGACATGATCTTCCATAGAAGAGCAGTTAGGTGGC
Source organism: Pteropus alecto (assembly GCF_000325575.1). NCBI lineage: Eukaryota > Metazoa > Chordata > Mammalia > Chiroptera > Pteropodidae > Pteropus > Pteropus alecto. The sequence continues at coordinate 265,623 of NW_006434181.1, read as the reverse complement.
TGTTTCAGCCACCCTCTTTATACAGAGACTCTTGTTTTCTTAGTGTTTATGTGAATTTAACAGGTGATATGCACTTGTCATTCCAAAGGGAGCTGTAGTGCTTCTCATTTGGGCACGTGATCTCCCCACATTTCACACAGTCTAGTGTCTCGATAGGCTCATGATTCCCATGAAGACATGATCTCAAGGTCAAGACTGTGTAAGTTTTAACAGACTAAGCTAAAGACCTACACACACTATACCACCAATGTAGCCCCTATGAACAGAAACTAATGTGGAGTGTATAGCCAACAGAACAATGCTATCTATTCTTACCTAAAGGAAAAAATGGAGAACTCAGTTTACTGCACCAATATTGTCCTCCATTAAAATGACGTAGAATGGAGACTTGAGCCCACGAAACAAAGCCAGTTTCTTCCAAACACTGAACACAAGGGAATCCTGGTCTAATGTCACCAAGCCTGTCTTCTTTGAAAACTAGTAGATCAGAAACCTTAAACCTCATGGCCAGCTTGTCCTCTGGTAAGAGTATCTTTCTTAGAGACCTAGAACCTTGGTTTAAGGCCTGGACTTTCTTTAGGAATGAGAGTGGTGACCTGGCTCGCAGTTCCAATCCCTTCCCCTATTTCAGGAGATAGAGCTGAGACCTTGGTCCATAGCACTTATTCTGTCTTTTCCTAATAGGAATTGATGTGCTTGGCTGGGCTCACAGTTCTAAGCTTGTTCTCTCTGAACAAATGTCAAGTGGAATCCTAGGCCCACAGCAACAAGCCTGTCTTTTTTGTTAAAGGAAACAAGTATGGATTCTTAGGCCCATGGCACCAAGTCTGGACTCTCCTCACAGGAACTAGAGTACAGGCCCAGGCTCCCAAGTTCAAGATCATCAAATTTATAACAGACTAGGCAAAACACTTACTCACACTACACCCAAGGTCCCAAAGTAGCCCCTGCCTACAGAAACTCATGTGAAGCTCATGGCCCACAAACAAAGCTGTCTTCTCTGAACAAAAGGCAGAATGGAGGCCTGAGTTTGAGCCATCAATACTGTCTTCCCTTGAAATGATATGGAGTAGTCACATGGGCCCATGGCAGAAAGCCTGTATCTTCCCAACAGTAAGTACATTGGAGACCAGATTCCAAGGCACTAAACTTGTCCTTATGGAAAATTAGTAGATAGAAGACCTTAAACCATAGGGCTAGCCTCTACTCTGGTAAGAAAACTTTGAGTCCCAGATCCTTGCTTGTCTTGGGCCTGGACTTTTCATCAGGCTAACCTAGAGTGCTAACCTTGGTTTGCAGTTCCAATTCCTTCCCCTATTTCCAGGAAGTAGAGCTTAATAATTGGCCCACAGCATTTATTATGTCTTTTTTCTAACGGAACCTGAATTAGTGGCAGGGGCCCACGGTTCTAAGCCTTACTTCTTTGAACAAATGTTGAGTGGAGTCCTAGGGCCACAGCGACAAGCCTATCATTATGGAAGAAAACCAGAATGGAGACTTTAGAGCTCGGCACCAAGCCTGGAGCACCTAACAGGAACTAGTTGGCAGCCCATGCCCACAAGTTCAAGACCATCCAATTTGTAATAAAGAATAGACTGAAGACCTATAACCACAACATCCAGCCCGGCCTCTGCTACCAGAAACCTTTGCATAGAGCTTGGCCTACAGAACCAAGCTGTCATCTCCCATTAAGTGGAAGAATGGAGGACTTGGTTCATGGCACCAGGTCTGTCCTCACTTCAAAGAATGGACAATAGGAATTTGGGCCACTGGCACTAGCCTTGTTTCTTCTTAACTTAATTCATCAAATCATGGTCCCACATCACCAAGTTTGTCTCTTTTGCAAATTACTGAAGGTGACCTTAAAATCCAGCACCAAGCCATGACCATAGTAAGAGAATGGAGTGTGGAGACTTAGAACCTTGGCACAAAGCCTGGACATTTCTTTTAGGAACTAGATTGGGAGCTCGGATGCAGGGCTAAACATATTTTTCTATTTCCATTAAGTAGAGTGGGGAATTTGGCCCACAGAATGTAGCCAAACTTGTCTTAATGAAACAGTATGTGGATGACTTGACACATGGTATCAAGACTGTTTTCGTTGAAAAGGAAGTATATAGAAATTCATGGGCCAGGACTGAGGCCTGTGCCTGGATCAGGGGAAATGGAATAGATGTTTGAAATCACAACACCTGAGGTAAAAAACAGCTTTGTTTGTGGATATGCATTCTACAGTAGTGTCTGTTCACGTGGGCAACTTTGGGTGTTGTGTGAGTAATTGTTTCTTCTAGTCTGTTATAAATTAGTCAGACCTGCACTCTAATATCTGTGAAGAAAATCTAGGCTTGGTGTCGTGGGCTTAAGTCTCCACTCTAGATTTCGTTCATAAAGACAAGCTTGTTGCTGTGGGCCTAGGACTCCACTCGACATTCGTTCAGAGAAGACAGACTTAGAACTGTTGGAGTAGGCCACCACTTCTGTGTCTGTTAGGTAAAGACAGAATAAATGCTGTGGGTTAAGGTCTGAGGTCCATTTCCTGGATTAGGGGAAGGGATTGGAACTGCAAGCCAAGGTCACCACTCTCATTCGAAATAGAACATCCAGGTCCAGAGCCAAGGTTCTAGGCCTCCAAGAAAGCCCAGCTAAGCCCAGCCCATCCCAGCTGTCCTTGTGGTTGAAGGTCTTCAATCCACTAGTTTTCAAAAAGGACAGGGTTGGTGTCATTAGACCTGGACTTCGTTGTATAAGTGTGAGGAAGAGACTGGTTTTGTGTCATGTGCCCGGGTCTCCAGTGTACATCATTTGAAGGGAGGATAGTACTGGTGCCATCAGAAGAGGTCTACATTGTTTTCTGCCAGAGTAGACTGGTTAGTTCTGTGGGCCATGCACTCCACAAGGATATCTGTTCAGAGGGGCTAGGTTGTTTGTAGTGTGCGTAGATCTTTAGCTTAGTCTGTTAAAAAGGAGATTTCCTCGACCTTCGGAGCATGGACCTCCCCATGGGAATCACATGCCCAACAAGAGACTGGCATTTGGGAAGCACAGGGAGATCCCATGACACATGGGGATGACATAGTACTCCCTTTGGAATGATGAGTGCCTATCCCTTGATAAAATTCACATACACACTGAGAAAAAGAGAATCTCTGTGTAACAGACTGTGGCCGAACCTGACAGCTAATGGCCCTTCCATCGAACGGTCATGTCTGCATGAGAAAACTTGCAGGAGGAGGTATAGCCAGCCATTCTGTAATCCTTAATAAAATTGAATTTATCTGTTTTCTGGCAACCTATTTTAAGGCAGTGGAAGCAACATTCCCACAGGTGCTGCATTGAATATATGGCTTAACGACCATAAAACGAAAGCTGAGATTTTGACATGGAGGTAGTTCCTTCAACATCTTCTGGAAACCCATGGTTTAGGCCAGCAGAGGAAAATGAGGTGGAAGTCACCTGAAAATCTCCTAGCAAGAAAACACGAATCTCATGATATTTATGTGGCTGACCATCAATCAGGAATCAGATTTCCAACAAGAGATTAGACTAATGGCATCTCAGTGAGATCACGTGACATTGGATAATGGTGCGGCGCTCACTTTTGATACTCTTCTGCGTTCTTGGTGAAATTCACATAAACACTGAGAAAAGGTGATTACATTTACTATATAATAGAGCGTGGCCGAGATAGCTACCTAATTGCCCTTTAATTGAAATGTCATGTGTGCTTGAGAAAACTGACTGGAGGACAGAAGTATAGGTGGCCAAACTGTAATCCTTAGTAAAATTGAAGATTCTTTTGTGTCTGGCAACCTCTTTTAAAGCAGTCAAAGTAGCAGTTGCATGGATGCTGCATCAAATATATGTGGCTGTGTCTTCTGTGAGGAAGCTACTTGAAAGCAGTGGAAACAGTAACCACAATTGCTATATTGTAGGAAGAATGCTGAGTCATTGTGAAGAGACTTCTTTCTGGCTGAAAGAGTAGCTGCCTCTGAATTCTTCTTTAGCAAATGTGAGACTACAATTTTAGATAGGGAATGGCTTAACGACCATGGAAACAAATTGATACATTGAAATTGAGGCAGTTTCTGAAATGTGTTCTGAAAAATGTTGTCTTAGTCCAGCCATAGAAAATGAGGTGGAGGACACCTAAAATCTCAAAGCTATAAATAGGGAATGATGAGGATTTCATTTGAACTTCCCAGGGTTTCATGCCACATATAAGAGACTGACCTGAAGGCATTGCCCAGAGTTCTTATGATATTGGGAATCTCTAAAGCTCTTCTTATTGAATTACACTGGACCTTGGGAGCCTGGCTTCTGCCTTACAGTTACTGTGAGGAGAGTCTAGGCTTGGTGTCATGGGCCCAAGTCTCCATTCTAGTTTCTTTTACATGAAGACAAGCTTGTAGCTGTAGACCTATGACTGCACTCGAGATTTGTTCAGATAGGACAGGATTAGAACCTTTAGCCCAGACCACCACTTGGTGTCTTTTAGGAAAAAAAGAGAAAAAATGCTTTGGGCCTAGGTTTCAGCTCTACCTCCTGGAATAGGGGAAGGGATTTGAAGTGCAAGCCAAAGTCACCACTCTTGCTCCTAAGAAAAATTCCAGACATGGAGCCAAGTTTCTAGTTCTACAAGAAAGATATTCTTATGAGTGGGAAGACTGGCCTTGCCGTTTAAAATCTCCATATACTAATTTTCTATGAGGACATGCTTGTTGGCTTTAGACCAGTGCTCAGTTGTGTTATTGTTAGGAAGAGACTAGCATTGAGTCATGGGCTCGGGTCTCCAGTCTACATCATTTGAAAGGAGGACAGTACTGTTACCATGAACAAAGTTCTCTAAGAGTAGAGAGTTTTTGTCTGTGGGCCATGCATTTCACATTTTTTTCCGTCATAGTTTCTAAGTTGTTGGTAATGTGAGTAGGTCTTTTGCTTAGTCTGTTCAAAATTAGACAGTGTTTATCTCGGGTACAAAGACCCAGTGAGAGTCACTTCAGGATCACTTGACCGCCCAGTCTGAATCACGTGCTCATCAAGGGAGATTATATGATAGATGCAAATGACTTAGTGCTCCCTTTGGAATGAGGAGTGCATATCACTTGATAACATTCACATAAACACTGAGCAAACATCAGTGTCTCTGTTACAGTAAGTGGCTGAGACAGCCTGCTAACTGACCTCCAATCAAATGTCGTGTGCACAGTAAGTGGCTGAGACAAACTGCTAACTGACCTCCAATCAAATGTCGTGTGCACATTATAAGACTTACTTGACATCAACAGTATATGTGGCCTGACAATGATCTTTAATTTATCTTTAGTTTTGTCTGATGTCAGGAAACCTGCTTTATGGTAATGGAGGCAGAGGTTACATATTGGCTTTGTTTAATCCAAAGGCTGAGTGTTCTGTGAGAAAGTGACTGGATAGCGGTGGAAACAACAACCGCCATTTTGCTGTATTGTAGGTAAAACTGAGTCATTTTGATGATACCTTTTCATGGTGGAAAGAACTACTCCCTCTGAATTCCTCTGTAGCAAACCTCAGACAACAAAATTCTGAGATGGACTGGCTTAAGGACCATAAAAAGAAAGCTGAGATATTGAAATGGAGGCAGTTCCTTCAGCGTGTTCTAAAAACCCTTGGTGTAGGCCAGCAGAAGAAAATAAGGTGAAAATCACTTGAAAGTCTCGCAGCTGGAATGTGTGAATCTCATGATATTCATGTAGTTGCCCCAATGGGAATCACGTGACCATCAATGGCCTGGCTGAGGCCATCGAAGGGAGATCACAGACATTGGTGTGGTGCTTACTTTTAAGTTACTCTTCATGTTCCTTGGTAAAAGTCACATAAATACTGACAAAAGGTGAGTTTGTGTGTATCAGAGTGAGGCCGAGACAATCATCTCATGCCCTTCAATTGAAAGTTCAGGTCTACATGAAAAGACTTGCTTGAGGACAGCGGTATTGTCAGGTTACCAGACAATAATCCTTAGGAAACTGGCCTGAGGTTTTGTCTTTGGGCAGACAACCTACTTGAAAGCAGTGGGAGCCACTGTCACACATTAACTGCGTTGAAATTTGGGGGCTGACTGTCCTTGAGGAAGCTACTTTAGAGAGTTGGAAACAGCAGCCACCATTTTGCTGTATTGTAACAGAAATTCTGAGTTATTGTGAATATAACTAATAATGGCTTCAGTTGTGACTCCTGCACTACTCTTTTATGTGGAACTTAGGCCACTACTGTTGAGAGGGAATTGCTTAACAGCCAGTGCATCAATGCTGAAATACTGAAAATGTGCAGTTTATGAGATGTCTTTTGAAAACACATGGTTGAGGACAGGGAAAGATGGAATAGGTGGAAATCACCTGAAAATCTTGTAGCAATATTTATGTGATTGTGCGGTGCTCACATGAACACTTTGATGAGATTCACATGGGGTCATGGAAGACATCTTGAGAATCTTTTGTCAACTAGGTGACTACTCTTGTTACTGTGGACAAGTAAGGCTAGATTCTGTGGGCTAAGGTTTCCACTCTATTACCTGGAAAAAGAACAATGTTTGGCTGTGCTTCCAAGCTCCCCAACAATTCCTGAAAGAACTGTCCAGGCTTTATACATGGTTTCTAAATGCCCACATTAGCTTCTCTCACAAGGGAAAAGCTTGCTGATATAGGTTATGGTCACTTTTCAATAATTGGCAAAAGGGAATGTAGGACCAGACTGTGCTGAATGGACAGTTAGAATGACATAAGTGTGGTGACATAGGCCCAAATTTCTATCGTAATTGCTTTAAAGAGAGGACAGTTTTGAGACTGTGAACTCAGTCCTCTAATCTTCTTCCTCCTATGAGATGACAGCTTGGTTCTGTGGGCCAAGTTCTACCCAAGAGTTTCTGGTAGTTGTGGCCAGGCTGGGTTTTTGATCCTTGTTCTTCAGTCTGGACATTGTTACCAATGGATGGTCTTTACTGTGTGGGCCTTGGGTTGCCAACTAGTTCCATTTAGGAGGTCCAGGCTAGGTGCTGATTTCCACAGGCTCTTCCATAAAGAAAGCACGTTGCTGGGTGCTGAGGATTGAAGGCGACATTCGTTCAGAGAGGACAACTTAGACCGTGTACCCAGGCTATCTCTTTGGTCTCTGGAAAAGCAGAAGAAATGCTGTGGACCAATTTCTTAGCTCTGCTTCCTGGAAATAGGAGAAGGGAATGAAACTGCAAACCACGGTCAACGCTCTGGTTCCTGATTAGAAATCCAGGCAGGAGACAAGGTTTTGGTCTTGAGTTAAGATTCTCATACCTGAAGAGAGGCTTGCCCTATGGGGTAAGGTCTCCTATCTATTAGTTTTCAGTGAGGAATTGTTTATTGCCCTGGGTTTCTGTCTCCCTTGTCCTTATTGTTAAGGAAAGATAGGCTTTGTGCCTTGGGCCTGTGTAAACATTCCATATCCTTTCAAGGGAATAGAGAAGAAAGTTAAAGAAACTAACTTCAGGCTCCATATCATAATTTCAGGGTGTGGTGTCTTTACAGAAGATTCATGGAACCAGTTTCTTATTGGTGAGGTGGACTGAATAGGGCCATGGCTTGTTCCAGGTACATTTTAACCACAGTGGACCCGGACACCAGTGGACTGGAGACGTTCAGTTGCTGTGTTGCTCTCTGAACAAAAATTCTATGGGAAACCACCTGTCTTTGGACAGCACTCTGATCTGGAAAATCCAAGGACAATCAATGTGGGAGACCCTGTGTACAAGTAATAGGACTGATGTCCTGGAATATCAGATGCCTTTTAAAAATGTCCTCAAAATGTCAACATTTGAAGCACAGTGTTTTGGAACTGACACCTCAGCATTTTTTTTAACTGTAATTACGAAGTTTTTTTCCCTTTTGCACTTCCGTGTGTCTCAAAGCTTTCAGTGTCCCAGTGCTCAAAGCAACAAAATATAGTCTAGATAACTTAGTAGGACTTCTGGAAGTCACTTAAATGAGAAGACAGGATTCAGAAAATTCCTTGTCTCACTATGATTGTGGAATAATTTTTTCTCCTTCTTCATTCACAAACTCAGAGTGCTCGCCTCCATTATTTCATTACCAGTACTGAGGGAAATGAGAAGAGGAAGAGGAAGAATGGGCAAGCTGGAGAAATGTTCTGGAATGTTTTATTAACCAGTGTATGGGACATGAAATGAAAAATTAAATAGTTTTCCAAGTTAAGCTGGAATGTCACTTCACCTTTTTCCCCTCAAGCCCTGGGCTAGCTTTTAGAAGGGTTAAAAGAGCCTGACTTTCAGGAAACATTTAGGGGGTAATCTTCTATATATCTTGTTGGATATGACACTATTGACAATATTCACTTGATGAATCCTTCATAGCACGTACTGCCTCTGTGCTGTAGGACAGCAGAAATGTCAGGGTAGATAACCAACTCATGAGAACAGTGCTGTTATCTGACTCTGATATGGAATGTGTAAAAAATAAGACAAACAAACCAACCCTGCCATGAAACAAAATGTCAAATACATCCCATTTGGGATCTAAAACTTTTCCCAACATATGAGAGCAAAAGTGGTACTAGTGAAGGGAAGACCCCTAGTTTGATGTTGTCTTGAGATGCTGTTTGTATTGCCAAGGGAAATGATGGGGTTCTTCATATAAGAGCAGAAAAAAAAAAAAAGATCTTGAAGGAGGTGCTGCTATCTAGTGGTGCTGAATAGCAGCTTAGCTCATGCTGTTAAGAATATTGAAAAAATACCTGTGAATAGGTTTTAGTTTTCTACACTGGATTTTTCTTTTTTTAGGCAGTCAGCTACCCCCCCCCCCCAGATACTCTTTGTTTCTCAGCCATAGGCATTTGATTTCCTAAAAGTGCCCAGGAGGGTGGCTGTACTGTCACGGAGTCCTTCTGAATCCTTGCTGATCCTATCGATTCATGACTGGGTGTTCCTCCTCAAATTCAGGCTGAAAAAGTTCTGATGTCCACGGATGAGAAGAAATGTAATGTACGATTTGAAATGGAACACTGAAGATCTTTCACAGGAGAAAAGAGAAACATGCCTCAGTGCATTTAAAAATCAATCTAATGTTTCTACTGATTGAATTATGTGACTAAGATCTGATCTGATTAAATATATCTTTCATTGTTATTTTGTACTTTGTATTAGGAGGCTAACATGTAAAAAATGTTTTAAAACATTGAATAAGTGGAGGCTATTTTGAATAAAAATGAAATAAAATTTTGATAGATACCACCAAATTTTCCTCCAAAGAAAGGATACACAACAGGATGGGAGAGTGCCTGCTCCCTCATACCCTAACACTTTGTGTTCTCCAACTTCGTGATGTTTATCAATCTATGAGCAGAAACACATCTTGTTTTGAAAAGAAGTCATTTACATCTAAGAAAGAGCAAATATTCTTTCATAAATTCGTTGGCTTTCATATTCCTTTTTTCTTTTATCTGCCATTTCATACCTATTGCCCATTTTTCTGTTGAGTTGTTTGTTTTTCTATTGCTTTTTGTTAGCTATTCATATTTAATAAAGTTAGCTATTCGTTGTATTTCAGTATTGTTTCTCAGTTTACCATTTGTCTTTTAACTTGGTAGCATTTCTCTTCTGAAAGAAAAAAATATAAATATTTATGTATTCAAAGTTGTCAATATTTTCCTTTATGACTTTTGGGTTTTGCATTATCTTTTGCAAGGCCTTCTTTATTTTGAGATTATAAATAAGTCAATTCTCCAACTCTTTGATTTCTTTTACCTTTAAATCATTGATTAATTAGGATTTATTTTAATGGGAAGAGTGAGGTAAGACTTCGACTTAATTTTGTTCAAGTGTTAGCCAGTAATTTGAAGATGTTTTATATAGTAATGTATCTTTTCCCCACTGGTTTGAAATGCTACCTTTATTATAATCTACATTTTGACATGAGTTTGGAACTCTCTATTTTGTTCCAAAGGTCTACTTCTTCTTTATTGTAAAAGTTTTTCATAATATGTTTTATTTCACTAGGTCTAGTTCTTTCTCATCACTCTTATTTTTCAGAATTTTCCAAGCTGTTTGTTAATGTTTTTAATAATTCTTGGTCAGATTTATAAAAAAGAAAAGGAAAAAGGAAAAAAGGAACAACAAGAAAATAAAATAGTGATAATATTTGAAATCGTGAAACTGCATTAAACTTCTGGTTAATTTAAGGATAATCAACTGACAGATTTCAATACTGAGTCTTTCTATTCAAGAGCAGGGAGTATATAAAAAATTACTTAAATCTTTTTTAATGTCTAGAGATATTTAATACAAAAAGATGTATCAATCAAGAATATTTGCATACTAAATAACATGACATTAAATTCTACAAAGTAAAAATAGTTTAACAAATCTTCAGTGTCATGGTAAAATTGATCACACTTTTTCTGAATTTGAGAGATTGTGTAGATAAAAATAAACAAGAGTATAAAACAGGGAATAAACTCAATACTTCGAGAACAGACTAGTGAAGCTGTTTTGGGAGTGGGATGGATATAGTAGGGCCTGTGGTGAAGTGCAAAAGCTCAGGGCATTCAAATTAAATAAACTTTTTTTTTGAGGAAAAAAATAGATTGTTTTTATGAATGTGTAAATGATAAATGTTTATTGTTTCAAAAATTAAGAGAATATCAATATATAAGGAAGGAATAGTAATCACTCAAAACTTCAACACCCAAAGCAAACCAACATTTTATGTGTCTCTGTTAGGCAGCTAGTCAGACATGAATGACAGGGAAATAAAGGAATGGATGCCCAGCCCAGAGACAGCCCAGAGATTGCCCAAGGAACACCCTATTGGTAGTTAAAGAATCCCTCTTGTATCCCGGAATACAAAGGATGGGAAGGCTATAACCTATAGCTGGTTTAATCTGGCCACAGACACGCATGCAGAAGGTACTACCTTAATCTGCTCACAACCTCAGTCTCATTATACCATCATTATACCACCACGTTTTTGCCCGGAAGTTCTTGAACCTAATTAGACAGAAATCTGGGTAAGCATATGTGCACTAGGCAAAGTGTTATTATATAGCAGCCAAGTGTGAATCAAAATAACCTCACATGCCAATCACCTGGGACTGTCTTTGTAACCACTCATAGGGGCCCTAATGTAATACAGACCTCCTCTTTCCATGGGGTTATGGCCCTCTGTCTTTCCCTGCTGTAACCTGCTCCCAACGGGATGCATAACTTCTTCTCCATGTGGTTAGCCAGTTTAGGCTTGACCCATTTTCTACCTCAAAATGTGCCTTTAATAAATCTTACCTCTCATAATTGTCACTGATTGAAAATTTATTTCTTCATCAGTGTTAAGAACCAGATTTGTGTGTTACTGAAACTCCAATCGCTGTAACAGTAGCATCTCCATATCCATATGTACCTTTAAATATAAGTATTCTATATCTATACTTATTATGTATCCATTCATGTTTATTTTTACATATGTACATTGTTAAACAACAAAAAATCAACAGAGTGAATTTAAAGATTAAATTGACTTTTTCAATGAATCATGAATCATTTAGTATCCCATAAAGAGCTCTGAGGAGCAATACAAAGTGCAAGGCTTTTATAGGCAGGAGGGGGAAAGGATAAGGAAAGGGAGGATTATCTCATCTTCTTTTGGGGAATGGGAAGGGTCTATGTGGCAGATTACCTCATTGATGCTGACCAGATAATTCTAGGCCGACAGACTAAGATTATATTCCTGAGAAAGTTGAAACTAAAATTAGGTTAGGTATCAAGCCTTGGTTTGCTGACATAGGTCTTAGCACAAGTGATTCCATTTTGAGCCTGTTGTTTATTTTCAACAACATATAATTGTCTCTATATAAATAGTATTATATCACAGAGACCATTTTTATATTGGCACCCTTGTGCAAAAGCAGTTTGGTGTATGTGGTTAATTTCTTCCTCCTTCTCTTTCCACACCTCCTTAAGAACTGAAAAAGCTGATGCTTAAACACTTTTATGTAATGTGTATAATATGAAAAAATAAACAAAATTGACAAACCTCTAACTAGACTTACTAAGAAAAAATAGAGAAACCCAAATAAATAAAAACAAATGAAAGAGAAGGAATTACAATGAATACTAAAAATAAAAGATGATATAAGAACACTATGAAAGACAATATGTTACCAAATTGAAAGACCTAGAAGAAATGGACATGTTCTAGAAGCATACAAGCTTCTTACTGAATCATGAAAAATTGAAAAAGCTAAATAGATAAATCTCTAATAAGGAAATTGAAACAGTAATAAAAAACCTCCCAAAAAACAAAATTCCAAGGCCAGACAGCCTTACTGGTGAATTTTACCAAACATTAAAATAAGATGTAACAGCTATCTTCTCAAACTCTTACAAAAAAACTGAAGAGGAGAGAATGCTTCCTAACTCATTTTGCAAGGTCACCCTGATACCAAAACCAGGCACGGACATCACACACACACACACACACGGAGACAAACTGCAGGCCAATATTGCTGATGAAAATAGATGAAAAAAATCTCAATAAAATATTAGCAAATAGCATTATACAACACACTCAAGTGGGATTCATTCTAGGGATGCAAGGATGATTTACATCGACAAATCAATCAATATGATACATCACATTAATTAACAAAATTGAAGGTAAAAAATTATATGATTATTTCAATAAATACAGAGAGGGCATTTGGCAAGATACGACATCCATTTATGTTAAAAACTCTCAATAAAATGGATATAGAAGAATATGTCTCAGCACAAAAAGTCCATATATTGCAAACACTCAACTAACATCATATTCAATGGTGAAAAACTGAAAACCATTTCTCTAAGATCAGAAATAAGAAAACATTGGCACAAAACTTAGAGATGTTAGTCCGAGAGGTGTTTTTGTGAATTTAACTCCAAAAGCAAAAACAAACAAATGGGACTACGACAAACTAAAAAGCTTCTGCATAGCAAAAGAAACCACCCCACCAAAGGCAATAAAATGGGAGAAGATATTATATAGATCTATATCTATCAATTGATAGATAGATATCTCATACAACTCAACAACAAAAAAATCCAAACACTCATATTAAAACAGTGGGTAGAGGACCTGAATAGATATTTTCCCAAGGAAACTTACAGAAGATCAATAGACATAGGGAAAAATGTCCAACATCACTAGTTATTAGGACAATGCAAATCAAAACCACAATGAGATATCACCTCACATCTGTGAGAATGGCTATTATCAAAAAGAGAAGAAATAAGTGTTGGAGAGGATGTGGAGAAATGGAATCCTCATACATTGGTGGTGGTGTAGTCGCTGGGGAAAAACAGTACGGAGTTTTCTTTAAAAATTAAAAATAGAGCTATCATATGATCCAATCCCTGTTCTTGATATTTACCTAAAAAAATACGAAAGTACTAAGTCATAACAATAGCTGCACCTTCATGTTTATTGCATCATTATTTACATTTACCAAGATGTGGAAACAACCTAAGTGTTCATCAATGAATAATTGAATGAAGAAGATGTGATATGTTTTCTGTGAATAAAGAAGATATGTGTATATATATATATAATAGAATACTACTCACCCATAAAAGATGAAAAATTTCCATTTGTGACAACAGGGATGGGTCTTGAGAACATTATTCTAAGTGAAATAAGTTAGATATTGAAGGACAAAAACCATATGATTTCACTCAAATGTGGAATATAACACAAAAAATGACAAACAAAAACAAAATCAAAAACAAACTCATAGATATAGACAACAGAATGGCGGTTACCAGAAGGGAAGAGAGGTGAGGGTGGTGAATTGGGTTGAATGTAGGTTCAACTATATAGTCATTGAATGAAACTAGATTTTGGATGATGAGCACGTGATAGAGTATACAAATAGAGAATTAGAATGCTGTACATCTGAAATTATATAATATTATGAACCAATGTTAACTCAATAAATTTAATAATTAAATTTTTTTTTCTGATCTAAAATACCTCATGTACACAAGAAAGACAAATATGAAAAGTCCATCAGGATGCCTGACAATTTACTAACCCTTTCCTTTTAATAGGCATAATGTTTACAGGTTACAGCCATGATTTTACAAATCATAGTGCAACACGCTTCTTTAAGTGAATATCTTTATATACCGCATTTTCTCAAGAAAACTTCCCAACAGTAGTTGAAAGTTTATGAGCTCAGAATATTTATAATTTATTTTTAACAGATATCACCTCTTTTTCAAAAGGTTTGTAAACATTTAGATTTCTCCAAGTGTATATGACATGATACTTCTCTATCTCCCTTTATCCTAGTCAATAGTAGGTGTTATCATTATTTTTATTTTTAAAATTTCTACTTTGATGGGTGAAAATTGTTGTTCATTGTTACTTTAATTTGTACTTACTCTCACTGCTGGGGTGAGTTTGAGAATCTTTTCATAAGAATTTTGTCTATTTGGTCTTCTTTTGTGAGTTACCTGTTCATATTTTTTGCCAATATTTTATTGGAATGTTTACCTTTTTATTATTAGTTTATGTGTTGTTTATATGTTATAGATAATTATCTACCTGTAAATATTGTTTTAAAATATCATGTCTATTGATTTTTTGTTTTGATTTTTGCCAAAAAATCCTAAAAGTAATTTGAAAATATGTTTAAATATTTTTTTTTTCTTTTTCTTTATTACTTTTGCTTTTCTACATTGGTTAAAAAAAGCCTCTTTTAGAACTTAGGTTGTACAAATAATGTCTTAATTTTTTTTCTTCAAAATAATGTTTTTATTATTTACTTTTTATACATTTTGGTTTTTAACCCAGCTGGGATTTATTTTTGCACATAATGTAAGTTAGCATTCCTGTTTAATTTCTTTCAGATGGATGGTCAATTTTGCTTGTATAATTTAAATTTATTTTCCGATGATTAAATTCAGTACCAATTTTAAAATATATTAAAGTTCTTTTATACTTTGCAAATTTCCCCTATTCACCTATTTGCCTGTTCCTATGCTAACACCATAATTACTATGGCTTTGTAGCTTGTTTTAATATCTGAAAAGACAATTACTCCTCCCATTTCTTTACAAATTTTTTTCTTGTATATTATGTCATTTAGATTTTCATATAAAATTAAAATAATTTTATATAATTTTTATAGAATTCAGTTGTAAAAGTGACTTTACATTAATTATATGAATTTTGGGATAATTAACATTTTTATATTGTTTTCCCTTTTAAAAACATGATATACCTTAGCATTTTTCACAATGTATTCTTTCAAGACATTTTATAGGTTATTAATCAGCTGTCTTTTTATTATATTTAGTCCTAAGTGTTTTATTGTTTTTGTTACTATTGTAAGTGAAATATATTTTTCATGTTTATTCGTAGTTAATGATTGCATATATGATAAATACCAAATCTCAGAAACTTTTCTCTATAGATGCAATCATCGATGACAAATAGCGATAATAATTACAAGGACTGTGGGGTTTTGGTTATTAAATGCCGGCAATATGCTGAAGGAACAGATTGGAGGCTGAGGTTTGCCAGCCTCCAGTTAATGGCCTCCATGGAGTTAGAAACCTCCTCAGTGGCATTCACAAAGTCTGTCATCTATCTCTGTTAGAGCACTGAAAAAAAGTACACTCAGAATTTAATTGTACATGTAGTGGAACTGCAAAGAAGATCGAATGTGCTGCTTTGGCAAGTCTTTGTTAAAGGGAGAGCTTTTTCTCTTAGGAAGAACTGGAACATTGAGATTGGGACATCTTGAGAACCATAAGCCCCTGAAAAAACTTGTCTCATTACGGCTTAGTTGTGGAAGTAACATCCCTGTTTCAGGGAGGAGGTTTATTCACCAGAAGTGCTGCAGGGCTAGGGTAGCTTACTTACAGGACCAGGAACTGGAACTAATAGATGGTACCTGGGAGTGGATATGAAGTATGCTTGACTTTGGCCAGGGTGGGCACAATAAAGCTGGAAAAGAGAGCTTATTCATGGGGACACTCTCCCATGATTGCAAATATCACATCATGGCAGAGTGGTCTGGAGCCAATCTTACTCTGCTTTTATACAAGCTGAAATTGTCCCTTACAGCTTGTATAAAATAATATCCTACAGTAGACTGTTGTGTCCAGAATAACCAGACCCAACTTGAGTGCTCTTAACCAGGAGACAGTTTATTAGCCGGTGGCTGTCCTTGCAAAGGAGCAGCCTCGAAATGCCAAGATACAAGGTTTTTAAGCCCCAAATCCCATTCCTCATTCTGTCTTAAACACAAAGGTCCATCTTTCTCCTATTCACTACCTGTCAACCCACTGGTCAGGTGTGCAAGCGGAAAGTACAGAAGCAGAAAGCTTGTGTTAGAATGTTATGTTCCTATGGGTGATTGCCTATGTTCCCATGGACAATAGCCAGTGTTCCCATGGGCAATGGCCAAACAGTAATTTTCAGCTTATATACAATTGATTATTTTTCATGCCACGCAAGCAAGCAGGGTTACACAGGCTAAAATTGGCAGTTAGCGTATGAGCTCATTGTTACAAGTTTCATGATTAACAGAATGTGGTTAGGGGTTCCAGAAACTAGGCCTAAGTTATAGACTTCCTTTGTCCAGTTTCAGGTTTTAATTATTCTTTAACCCTTTCACATTTCAGCAGGCCATTACATAGACGTCTCAATTCTATCATTATTGACATTTTGAGCTGCACCACTCTTTGTAGGATGTTTAGCAGTATCCCTCGCCTCTACCCTCTAGATGCCAGTAGCATCTCCCAGTTATGATCATCAAAAATGTTTCCAGACATTATTGAATGTTTCCTTCTGAAGTTGGGGATGGATCATTCCCAAGTAGGAATAATTCTTTTAGAGAAGGAGAAAGACACCCTCTCTTTCCATGGAAAAGAAAGATGTTGTGTGGAGCTTCTGGCAAGTCCCACTAGGAGATTTACAGCGCAAACTCCTAAGGTTCTGGAGCAAGACCACATTATTTATAACAACAACAAAAAAAACTACTAACCACTTGAAATCCAACCCTTGGTAAAGTACTTAGTTGTAGTTGAGATTAAGCACCAGATCATCAGACATCAAGTGACTATGAAGGCATAGCCACTCAATGTGAGTTGAGGATTGCTAGACCCACGAAATCAAAGTTGCATAAGCAGCAATCTATCATATATTAGAAATGGAGATTTGGGATCAGACCTGAGAAAATCTAGAAGGCATCTGTTTCATGGATAGATTCTCAACACTTTCCTTTATTGTATCAACATCTTTTGAGTTCAGAATGGATTTGTAGGCTGCGTGTTCCATATGTTGACGAGACCCAATAACTGACTGTTTCCATATTAGTAGAGTGGTGCTTAAGACAGTGTTGAGGTTAAGAACTCTCAGTGGGCAGAGTTTTAGGTAGTACAACTGGTTATCATCTCTGTGTGGAGAGAAAGGTGGCCTGAATTGAGGATATACATGGACTTTTGGACAAGTGAAAATGGGCCAGTAATTTGACCAATGTCCTGGAAAGTGCAAGATAAATATATTGGAGATCTGAAAATCTAGGGCAGAGCAATGTGGATAGACTTGTGGGAATGAGACCAAAGTGTGTGGATTTTTGTGTTTTATGCCCACCAAAAAGGATCTACAACAGAAAACACTGAACAACCAGGTAGATAAAATAACTGCGGAAAGCCAGACCCTCTCTTTAGACACCACAGTGATTACGTGGCCCCAAGGGGATGGGCTCCCCACACAAAGATTGGTATAGTTTTTGAATAGCTGATTTTCAGCAGCAGAGAATGATGCACACCCTTCATTTACAATACCATCCCTTGAGAAAACCAACTGGACATGTGGTGGCTGGCTGACTACATACTCACAGGTACGGTGTGTTTATGACACAGAATTAGTTCCTGTGGTGTCTATTTTTAAAAATTATGTTCTAACATAAAAATTAGATAAGTTCACATAAAAATTTGAATTTCTAGCAATTGTGAAGTAGGACAAGGTAAAACTGGATGTTCATTCCCACAAGGAGACCTGGCTGGAAGGTGCTCCTACTGCACTTGGCTGGTGTGCACTCCCCACTTTGCACCCTAATATAGAATGGATTCACTTCACTTAACCACATCAACTCTGTCCAAATGGATCTTTGTTCATCGACAATCTTCCTGAAGAGGCAAAATGGGACAATTGTTCTCCAAGCAATCCCAAGTAATGGATGAGGGAGCTGAGGGTTCAAAGCCAAGGAAACAGAAGACCAAGAGGAGCAAAACATACAAAGGTGCAGGGCTGTTCTGATGAAGTTCAAACGTAACGTCATTACCCACTGCTCAAACTGGAGGATGCACAGCTCTAATTCTGTGCAGGGAGGATGCAAAACAAGAGAACCCAATATATCTTTCTGAAGTGCCAAGTTGATTACAAGATTTGGAAGAACCAAGTACTTTAGTAAGAATCCCCATGGCCCAAAGATGGAAGAAAAGAAGAGCAAGGGAGGGAGAGGGGCCCCAGGACAATCAGACCGTCTTCCTGGGGGGGGGGGCAGGCGGAGGGGTGGACCTACATCAAGGGCAGCCTTTCCTCTTGTCTCTCAGGGCGTTCCAGGTGTCCTCCAAGCTCACCATGTGTTTTGGGCACTAGGCTTCTGAAGGCCACAGTGATACCAGATACCATTCTGACATGAATTCCATGAAGAGAACACCAGAGCAGTGTGCACAACTCTGTCACTCGCTGGACCACGTCTTTTCACCCAGTGGTCCTTGTACACACAGTGCGTACTGCTTGCACAGCTGCCACCTACAATTTGTGTGCAACTTCTGGGTAATCTCCCCCACCATGTGGCTGGGCTCCCGGTAGTTTAGCATCTTCGAGTTCAGCATTTAAAATGCAGGGAGCTCGGCTTTACCTCTCTGGAGTCTGGTTGTAGTACTACTTAGGCCATCTGCAAATTAAAGGGGTTTCGTCCTGATATTTTTTTTGCCAAGCCCCTTCTTAAACACCCTAAGGCAGAGTTTTTTCAGAAAATCCTAGCACCTCCTAATCACCCCTCAGCAGCCCTGGCTGATTCTCTCTGGGGTATCACTACTGCTGGTGCTGGTACTGTGAGTGTAGGAAGAGTCCCCAGGGCCACACTGGGGGCCTGGGCTAGGGGTGGCGGTCCTCGACTCTTGGCTGGGTAGGGGAGTGTCAGTCCTTGACTTTAGGCTGGCCGTGGACCAGCAAGCTCTTTGCCCTTCTGCCGACTCAGGCTGGTGTGTCCTGGAGCTCTCTTCCTGAACCTCCTGAGTAGGGTGGGACTACTGCTGTTAGGGTCCAGGGTACAGAAGGGCCTCACTAGAATGGTGTGGCACCCTACTTTTGTTTTTTTTTTTGTCCTTAGGATGAGGTACGTGGCCATGGTACAGTAGTAATTTTTATTTTTTAAAGTGTCCTGGATCTGATTCTCCTGAAACCCCATTTTCATCATCTGGTCTGTCACTCAGAAGTCCATGTCATCACTGGGAAACTGTGTGTAAGGCCTGTATTTTTCCTCTTGATCCATGTGGAGCCACAGATACTGCATGACTTTATCTAAACTTGCCCTCATCTTGGGGTTAATAATTATTAATTTGTTTAGAAAGATTTCTAACTCATAAGGCAGATAAAATGTCACAAGTTACTTCCCGCTCACTGCTTGCTGCCACAGGTCTCTAGTGCTCTTTCACTTGAAGGGTAGGGTCCCCATCACTATTTCATAGAGCATCACTTTCAGGCTCCATGTGTCCACCGGGGGACCATCCTCCTTTTGGCCCAGGAAGAGTTTCCAGGAGGCAAAAGCAGGGCAGCCACAGAAACTGTTAACTTGGTCCCACTGAACTGGGCCCTTAGTCCAAAGGCCGTGATTTTGACATTCATTTCAGAGTCAAAGAGCACATTCTGTGACTTCAGTCCCAATGGATGACACCCCTCTGGTGGCAGTACTGGATGGCAGATGTGAGCTGCCAGAATATACTTCCTACCTCATCCCCCATTGTGCGGCCGTGGTCCCACAGGTATCTTACATATCCCTTCTGAGATGCTCTGTGACCAGGAACAACGTGTCCCTTGTGTAAATCACTTCAAACAATTGGACAATGTTGGGATGATGTAAGGTCTTCATGCAGTCGACTTCCCATGGCAGAAGTCCCTGGAGGCTGGAGGAGCCCTGCTGATGGATGATTTAGACAGCTACGTCTGTTCTGGTCAGAATGTGCTGGGTCAACCTCACCTTGGTGAAGATGCCCTTGCCAATGGTGTCCAGGAGCTCATAAGGGCCAATACGGGGCTCCTGGTTGGCAGAAATGGCTGCAAGGTCATGCGACATGGTAACCAACTATTGATAACACTAAATAACAATAACAATGATCCTACTAATTATGATAACAAACAATATTAACTATGTTAACTAATATAACACTGATAATGCTAACTATGTTTACTAACTATGCTAATAAATACTAATAACTATAACAACTATGCTAACTCAGTATACTAATTATACCAACAATACTAACTATTCTAACTGTACTAACAATGCTAACTAAAAATACTAAGAAAAATTAACAAATGAGAAAAACAGAAAATAATAAAAAAATAAAGAAAATTGATAGAACAAAAATGAGAAAATTAAAATAAAAGAATGAGAAAAATATGAACAAAAGAAAAATGAAAATGAGAAAAAAGAATAGAGATGAAAAAAGAGGCAAAAAAAGAAAAAAGAAAGTAATAGCCAAAAAGGTAAAAAAGAAAAAAGGAAAACAAGAGTAAAGACAGAAAATAAAATGGGGGTAGAGGAGAAAACAAGCTAGAAGTCCAAGTCCGACCAATCACCACAAAGCAGCTTCCTAGGTTATAAGGACAAACACCTCAGCCTAGCCAGGGCCATATATAGTATTTTTGTAATTCCATCACAATGGTGCTTTATGAGGTCAGAGCAAGAAACAAACCAATCATGGCTGAGGATAAACTTCAGTGTTGTTGTTTTTTTTTCTTCACTTTTTAGTCTCCAGAGCCATTTACTCTGAAAAGTTGAACACAAATTGTAGGTGGCAGCTATGCAAGCAGTACATACAGTGTGTGCAAGGACCACTGGGTGAAAGGACGTGGTCCAGCGAGTGACAGAGTTGTGCACACTGCTCTGGTGTTCTCTTCATGGAATTCATGTCAGAATGGTATCTGGTATCACTGTGGCCTTCAGAAGCCTAGTGCCCAAAACACATGGTGAGCTTGGAGGACACCTGGAGTCCCCTGGGGGACAAGAGGAAAGGCTGCTCTTGCTGCAAGTCCACCCTGCTGCCCGCCCCCCCAGGAAGACACTTCAGAGACTGGTCTGATTGTCCTGGGGCCCCTCTCCCTCCCTTGCTCTTCTTTTCTTCCATCTTTGGGCCATGGGGATTCTTACTAAAGTACTTGGTTCTTCCAAATCTTGTAATCAACTTGGCACTTCAGAAAGATATATTGGGTTCTCTTGTTTTGCATCCTCCCTGCACAGAATTAGAGCTGTGCATCCTCCAGTTTGAGCAGTGGGTAATGACGTTACGTTTGAACTTCATCAGAACAGCCCTGCACCTTTGTATGTTTTGCTCCTCTTGGTCTTCTGTTTCCTTGGCTTTGAACCCTCAGCTTCCTCATCCATTTCTACTTTATGGCAGGATGGTGTTGATTATTCACATAGTACACTGTCTTCTGCCTGTGGGTGCTCAATTTGAAGAAATCATAGGTGTAGGATTAAGAAGTACTGGTAGTTACAAAATAGTTAAAAGGATGTGAAGTACAGGATAGAGAATGTAGTTAATAATATTGTAATAACTATGTATAGTGCCAGGTAGATACTAATCAGAGGGATGACTTCATGAATTATATAAATGTCTAACCACTATACTATACACTCGAAACTAATATAAAATGATATCAAATGTCAACTGTAGTCTAAAAAAATTAAAGAAAAACTCACTGAACCAGAGCAGATTACAATAGGTACATAGTTCCATATGTTTGGAGCACTGAGAACATTCTATACCTTAATCGTGCCAAATAACTTACATTTTTTCATTATAGTTTGTCAGATAAATAGTATCTTTGTTCCTTATCAGTGACTTTCTTTCTGTTCTAAGTATTGGGAAACATTTTATAATATAATTGAGTGTTAGGAAACATATGTATTTGTAGTAATTTTTTCATGATACATTTCTGGGAAAAGAGTGTGCTCCTTTTTGACACAACTGAAGTTTTATCTTTTGTGTTACCCCTTCCTCAACCTGCAGCCTTCAAACTGCCCTTCTTTTTGTACTTCCTATAAATTATTACTATAATTTAACTGGATACTGGTTAAGAAAAAAGCATAGATATGACATTGAGCTTTTTTTTTTTTAATTTTTCGTAGTGATATAGCAACTTGGGACAAAGGATGTCTTTCCTGATGGAGGAAAGATCCTGGTGTCACAAAGGATAGCATATACTTTTGTTGGGAATTGTGTTTGCCTTTTCCAAGACATATTGTATTATCTTTTCCTTGACATATTGTATTATCTTTTCCTTATTAATTTTTAAATTAAAAAATTAATTTACAAAATAGAAAAAATTGAAATTAAAAAAATCTAAGTTAAAATTTAAAAAATTTTAATAGAAATTTACGCAGCACAAAAGTCACCATTTTAAGGTGTACAATTCAATGGTATGTAGTACACAATGTTGTATAACCATCACCACTATCTAGTTCCAGAACATTTGATCATCCCCAAAAAACTGCATCT
>NW_006434181.1:220144-242820 GCF_000325575.1 Pteropus alecto | reverse complement strand
AGCGAGCGTCTCCAGGTAACCACCAAAGTGTTTTCTGCCTCTATAAATTTAACTACTTTGGATATTTCTTATAAATAGAATTATACAATTCTATGTGACATTTTGTGTCTAGCTTATTTGCTTAGTATAATAATGTTTTGAGGTTCAGCCACTTTGTAACATACGTCAGTATTTCATTTATTTTTTGGCTGGAAAATGTTTTATTGTATGTATATACAACATTTGTTTATCTATTTACCCATTGACTGACATTTGGTTTGCTTCTGCTTTTTGCATAATGTATATAGTGTTGCTATAAACATTTGTAAAGTATTTGTTTGAGTAGCTGTTTCCATCTGAGCATTAGGCAGGAAGTCTTCAAAAGGAATTTAATGGAAACATTTTGACCAGAAGCTAAAAAATCCTCTTTTAAGGATATTGTACAAAGAATTTCATCACTGAGAAGGAGATTCTTCTAAATTTTAGAAACCTACCAAAATGCCACATTCTTCAAAAATACTAACCTAAGATAAACGTTATCAATGAATATTTGTAAAGCACTTGTCATAAATATTTACCTTTAGAGATAAACTGTATTCATGTTGTAAGCATATGTGTCAGGGTATGTATATATAATAAATTAAATAATATTAATTATAAATAGGTATGAAAATAAAAATTATTCATCTTTTAATAAAAAGCAGCATCCCCGCTGGGGACCAGCAAACTATAACCTGGGTCTGATCAGTTTTTGTACGGTCAATAAATTCAAATATTTTTTATATTTTTAAAGGGTTGTTAAAACAATACAAAGCAAAACAAAAAATATAAAAGAAAATATGTAACAGAGACTGTTCGTTCTCTGGAATATCTAAAACATTTACCATCTGCCCTTTACAGAAAATGCTTGCTGATCCCTGCCTTACCTTAGACCATTTATTATCACGTAACAACTTAAATATTTTTCCTTCTGGAAGATTAAATAATACCTTGCCATCTGAATTTACTTATTTATTTAATATCCAACAGAATTGTAAAACAGCAAGTTGGACACTAGAGGGAGACTTTAATTTAAACATGTATATAATTTTATTTTTCACACATTGACAAAGTGCTCCGATGAACCCTTCTCTAAATCTGAGATAAATCCTGACTGACTTGATATTATGTTTCCTAGGACAGGATGAGCAGATGGTGCTGACAACTAGTTTCCCTCAAGTTAGCCTTCAACAATTGCAGGAACAATGGTGCGTTTTTCCAAACGTGTCTAATGACATTGTGTCAGGTTCCCTGTCTCCTCTTCAGACCCTCCTCGTCTTCCCAGTCTCTTATTCTAGCTCTGTCTGGGTTCTGTTGGATTTTCTCCAAGTGCCACCTAATTGTCCTTCACTTTTGGGCACACGGCACATTTCTGCCTTCTGTCCCAAAGGCTTCTCCTTTGTGCCCAGATATGTGCAGCCAAGAAATGTGAAGTTAATATTCTAAGAGGTGAACCTCTGGCCAATTAGAGTGGGAAACCAGTGGATAAATTATTCCTCCTTTGCCACCTCTGAGGGACAGTCCTGACATGCTGTTCCTATGGCTTTTTGCATGTGTTTTCATGGACTGAGCAGTCACATTTAGCAAGGGCAAGTTGGGTAGTGCATCCTTGTATTCGCTCCCCTGCCCTCCCTGCTTCATTGACTTTGTCCTTCACTTCTGCTGCATGGAATTGATTAAACTTTTAATAAAATAATGCTTCGTAAGTTCTCTACTTTAGGCTCAGGTTTTTGAGAAATCCAAGCTAAGAGAGGTTAAAAAAAAAAAAAAAAAGGAGAATCAGCTTCATTGTTCTATAATTAGTCCGATTGCTTGGGTTTTGGTGTTAGAATACTTAAAATATATCTTAATTTTTCCATATACCTGGGAAAAGTGCCCTAGCTTCAAATGTATTGAACATTCTTAATATAATCACTTAGCTCAATAAATAAAGATATCTAGTTAAGATCAATGTAGCCCAAATGAACTGATTATCCATCTACTAACTCTGCCCTGCTTTTGGTGGGGGAATTGCCTTGACTATGTTTCTCAGATATTTCCAGAAAAAAGAGCAGTGATTATAAAACATGATCCCATTCCCTGGACAAAGGAACCTTGAAAAAGTTGAGCTGATCAGAGTTCTTCTCTAGGAATGCAGATTTGGGATTAAAAGACAGCAGCTCAGTTTGCATTTAGTCTGTGGGTCAGATAGAATGCAAATACACACTCAGTCAATGTTTCTTTTATTATAGAAACAAAAAAAGAGAAAATAATATTTTTCTTTCCTTATGATAAGAACATTTAGCTTTTGCTCCCTTAACAATTTTCATATATCCCACACAGCAGTGTTAACTATAGTTACCACGTTGTATATTACATTCATAGTACTTGTTTATGTTACGACAGGAAATATGTATCTTTTGACCACTTTTATCAAATTTCCTCACTCCCAGCCTCTGGTAATCACAAATCTGTTCTCTTTCTAGGATTTTCTAAAAATTTTAGATTTCACATATAAATAAGAACATATAGTATTTGTCTTTCTCTGACATCTTTCACAGCACAGTACCCTCCAAGTCCATCTATGTCGTCAAAAAATGGCATAATTTCCTTCTTTTTTATGGCTGAATAATATTCTATTGAATATATATAGAACACTTCTTCTTCATCCATTTAACCATCGATGGATGCTTAGATTGTTTCCATGTCTTGGCTCTTGTAAATAATGCTGCTATGAACATGGGGGTGCAAATATTTCTTTGACATAATGTTCTTGTTTCTTACAAATAAATACCCAGAAGTGGAATTGATGGACCATATGGTAGTTCTATTTTTAATTTATTGGGGAAATGACTGAATAAATCACATGACTGAGAAGAATAGATGGGTTCAAACGTGCTATCAAAACAGCTTTTATTTTGCTGAATGAAAAAGCATGAAGCTAGAAGTGACTTTCCTGGGCTAATGAATCAACTCAAAACTGTGATAAAAGTTATATTTATTTCAAATTTATTTCTTCCTTCCCATTTCAAAAAAATTTAATTTCAAATTTATACCACAGTCTTTGTAGGAAGCCAGTGTTAAACTTCACAAAAAGCACACAACTTTAGAATTGTCATATACATAGCCAATGCACACATATATACGTAATCACAAATGTGAGAAAAACAATACACCGTTGTCAAGTTGTCTTAATGAATAGTTACATTTGTGCACTTTATTTCATTTTAATGGTTAAAAAATAACAAATTATTACTACTTCCTAATGTTACTATGCTGCATCACTTTTTATGATAAATTAAATAGTAAATATAATGGCAAACTGTAGACAGAGTAAAATAAAATAAATCTATAAAAAATTCAGAACCAATATTTGTTTGTTACTTTATTTTCAGAAACTCATACAGTAAAACATTTTCTATTCTTATCTAAAATACCTTTGCTTCCTTAATATACAGATATTGGGCTCATTTAATGTGCAGAAGGAGAAAAATACATGGGGAATAATCTTAGTTTTCTGGTCATTGAAATAAATCTAATTTAAGGTTTATCTTCAGGCTAATTTCTTTAGGTTGTTTGCTCCTTCAATATTGTTGCTCTGACTAGAATTATGCATGTGATAAGATGCAGAAAGTTTAGACAATTATCTAGTAAATTTAGGTCTGAAACTTATTTTGTCAAGAGGAATTAAAGTAATTCAAATTGACTTTCATATTTATTTACTGCATTCTTTCTCTCTCTCTCTTTTTTTTTTTAAAGGAGACAAGGTAAAATGTTTGCGAAGCTCAGCTGGCCACTCATTTAGAGCCTTGCTTGGGGGCAGTGCATTGATGAAAGCAACTTATTTACTTCAGAGTCTGGTTCTCAGCTTTGCAGTTTCACAAACTTGATCTTAGATAATTAATTGTAACCACGTTTGCATGATTCTGGTGTGTAAACCAGGGCGCATGAACTAATATGTAAACTCAATCAATTAACTTGCTTAAACTTAACTTAGCTGAAATATTTTCAAGAAGTTTAAAATACTAAGAACTATGAATACATTTTCTTAATACTATTAATAATGGTGATACCTCACGTTTTTTGAGTTCTTAGCAGGTTGTAGACCTTACTATGACCTTCACCCATTTGTTCTTCACATCAACCTTTTAAACTGAGGTTATCATTATCTTCATTTTATTTATAAGCAGACTAAAGCAAATAGAAGTGAAGTAACTTGGTCAAGATTATAATAAGTGGCAGATCTAAGGTCCAATCCTTGGCGGTATGGCCTCAAAACTCCTTGCCCTCAGCCACTACATTATACTGCCTACAGACATTGCTATGGCACATAAACTCAAAATATCAGTGACCAGAATATCATATGTAGATGCTATTGGTTGTGAAGCTCTTCTGAGTGGTACTTCTTCTACAGATGACCTCTGGGGTATGGCCTTCTATTATATAGTTCACTGTTTCTGAGTAATTTCTTTATATTCATAATGGCTAGGCTTGAGAATAAGGGTGAGTTTGAAGAGTGGGGATGTAGAGAAAAACAGGAATGAAAGATTACACAGGGAATTATATAGCCA
This sequence comes from Pteropus alecto, assembly GCF_000325575.1. Lineage (NCBI taxonomy): Eukaryota > Metazoa > Chordata > Mammalia > Chiroptera > Pteropodidae > Pteropus > Pteropus alecto. Next base: position 238,252 of record NW_006434181.1, on the reverse strand, counting down.
GGCCTGAAATTGTCCAAAATTCAGTTACATGGTCCCACCTAGAGAGAAGGAAGGCTGAGAAATGTGATGTTCATGTGTGCTCAAGAAGAAAATGAACAAATAATGCTGTCTGTCACACACACACACACACACACACACACACACACACACACACACACACACACCTCTATCCTGTGGTTTATCTCCTAATGGAACTTAAATGCTTGAGACCATTTTGTAAATGTCCAACAATTTATGCTTTCTCATACATATTTTAGAATGAATTTGTCAATTTCCCCTAAAAAACCTGTTGGAGTTTATTTTTTATTGGAACTTCATTAAATCTAATATCATATGGGGAGAATTGACATCTGTTGAGCTTTCTTATCTACAAATGTAATTTAGCTTTCCACTTATTTTGATAATCTATGATGCTTTTGAATAAATTTATAATTTTCTCAAAAGTCTTGAACAACTTTATTGTTATTCTTACACATCATATATTTGTTAGCCTTGTCAGTGTTATCTTTTTGTGAATTACATTATTAAACTCTTTGTTAAAATTCTGTAGAATAGCAATTGATATTTGCTCATTATTATACTTGAAATTTTGCTAAAATATCTTAACTCTAATATTTTTACCTATAAGTTCTTTGCATTTTTTATATAAATAGAATTATTATCTGTGATTATTACTTGTATTTCTTTCTAGTCTTTCTGTCTTTTATTTTTTTTCTTTGAAACTGAGCATCATTTTACTTTTGCTGATTGATTAGTTAGATAAAATTTCAGGACTTTTTTCAGCTTTATTGAGCTATAATTAAACAAAATTGTAAGATATTTAAAGTTTATAAAGTGATGATTTGATATATGTATGCATTATGAAAGGATTTCCCCCATTGAGTTAACACATCCATCACCTCAGAATTTTACTATTTTTTTGTGAGAAATTTTTAAGTTCTGTTCTCTTAGTAAATTTAAATTATATAATACAATGTTATCAACTATTGTCACTAGAGTATACATTAGATCTTTGGATGTTAATCATCTTATAACAGAAATTTTGTACTTTTTACCAATATCTCCTTATTTTCCCCATCCCTCAGTCCCTGACAATGACTTTTATACTCTTTGTTTCTATGAGTTCGAATTTTTCTTTTAGATTCCACATGTACATGATATCATGAAGTATTTGTCTTTGTCTGGCTTATTTCACTTAACAGAATGCCTTCCAGGTTTATCCATGTTGTTTCAGATGACAGGACTTCTTTATGAAGGCTGAATAATATTCCATTGATATATATATATAGATACACTATGATACATTTTCTGTATTTGTTCATCCATAAAAGAACAGTCAGGTTGTTTCCATATTTTGATTATTGTGAATAATGCCAAAATGAACATGGAAGTGCAGATATCTGAGCTAACGGTTTCATTTCCTTTGATTATATACCTAGAACTAGGATTGTTGGTTCATAGGGTTCATGAGGAACCTCCATTCTGTTTTCCATACTGGCTGTACTAGTTTACCTTTCCACCAGCACTGTACAAGAATTCTCTTTTCTCCACATCCATGCCAGTATTTGTTATCTCTTGTTCTTTAACAATAAAAATTCTAACAGGTGTGAAGTGACAGCTTGTTGTGGTTTTGATCTGCATTTCCCTGATGATTAGTGATATTTATGATCTTTTCATGTATCTATTAGTCATTCATATGCCTCTTTTGGAAAAGTGTTTATTCAGGTTCTTTGTTCATTTTGTAAATTGAGATATCAAGTTTCTTGCTATTAAGTTATATAAGCTCTTTGTATATTTGGGATATTAACCCATTATCAGATATGTTGTTTGTAAATATTTGCTTCCATTTCATAGGTCGCCTTTTCATTTTATTGATGGTTTCCTTTTCTGTGCAGAAACTTTTTAGTTTGAAGTAGTTTCACTTGTTTATTTCTGCTTTTGTTGCTTTCATTTTTGATGTCCAATCCAAAAAACTATTGCCAAGACCATCGTCAAGGAGTTTTATCATGTTTTTTGATTGCACGTTTTACCTTCATTTTTTTCATTCATTATGAATTGATTTTACTGTATGGTATATGATTGAGGTCCAGTTTAATTCTTTTGTATATGGCTATCCAAGTTTCCCAACACCATTTATTGAAGAGACTATCCTTTTCATGTTGTACAGTCTTAGCTCTTTCATCGAAAATTAGTTGATTATATAAGTGTGGGTTTATTTTCAAGTTCTCTATTTTGTTCCATTGATTTATTTTTATGTCAATACCATACTGTTTTGATTACTATAGCTTTGTAATATAGTTTGAAAATGGGAAATGTGATGCCAACTCCTTTGTCCTTCTCTCCTGAAAACACTTTGGCTATTGTGGGTCTTTTGTGGTTTCATACAAATTTTAGGATTGCTTTTTCTATTTCTGTAAAAAATGTCATTGGGATTTTGATAGTAATTACATTAAATCTGTAGACTGCTTTGGGTATATGGACATTTAATAGTATTTATTATTTTAATCTATTAGCATGGACTACTTTTCCATTTATTTGTGTCATTTTCAGTTTCTCCTATCATTGCCTATTAGTTTTCGTTGTATAGATCTTTTGCTTTCTTGGTTAAATTTATTCCTAGGTATTTTATTATTTTTGATGCCATTGTAAACAGGATTGTTTTCTTAATTTCTCTTTCTGATAGTTTATCATTTCATTAGAGAAACACAACTAACTTTTATACATTGATTTTGTATCCTGCACCTTTACTGAACTAATTTAATAGTTCCAACAGTTGTGTGTGTGTGTGTGTGTGTGTGTGTGTGAGAGAGAGAGAGAGAGAGAGAGAGAGAGAGAGAGAGAGACAGACAGACAGACAGACAGACAGACAGACATACAGAGAGAGAGAGAGACGGAGACAGAGACAGAGACAGAGACAGAGAGACAGAGAGAGAGAACTTTAGGGTTTTCTATACATAAGATTCTGCTGTCTGCAAATAGAGATAATTTTATTTTTTCCTTTCTGCTTTGGGTGCTTTTTATTACTTTTTTTCCTACTTAGTTGCCCTGGTTAGTACTTTCAATACTATGTTTTAAAAAAATTTGCTAGAGTGGACGTCCTTGTCTTATTCCTGACCTTAGAGAAAAAGCTTTCAGACTTTCATCATTGAGTATGATATAAACTGTGGGCTTGTCATTTATGGACTTATTATGTTGAGGTACGTTCCCTTTATACCCAGTTTGCTGAAAGTTTTCATCATGAAAAATGTTGAATGTTGTCAAATATTTTTTCTGCATCTATTGAGGCAATCGTGTGATTTTTATGCTTAATTTTGTTACTATGGTTTATCACGTTGATTGATTTGCATGTGTTGAACCATCCTTGCCTCACTGGAATAAATCCCACTTGTTCATGGTGTGTGATCCTTTGAATGTACTGTTGAATTTGGTTTGCCGATATTTTGTTGAGAATTTTTACATCTATGTCGTTCAGGGATTTTAGCCTGTAATGTTCTTTTCTTATGGCATCTTTGTCTGATTTTGGTATCATGGTTATGCCGGCCTTGTAAAATGAGTTTAAAAGTGTTTTCTCCTCTTTTATTTTTTTGGAAGAATTTGAGAAGAATTGGTATTCATTTTTCTAATGTTTGATAGAATTCACCAGTGAAGCCTGGACTTTTCTTTGTTGGGAAGATTTGCTTACTAATTTTTAAATGCAAGGTTTACCATTTAAGAGTGTTGCTTGCCACTGATTTTTTATATTTATCCTTAATAAAGATACCAAGTTCCCTTTTATTCTGGAGAAATGTTTTTCTTTTAAATTATAAATTGGTTTTTGATTTTATCACATTATTTTTTATGTAGCTATGGGGATAATCAAAACTTTCTTCTTTATTTTGTTAATAGAATTGAATTATATGGTGTCAGCAAGGGAGTTTTGGGTGGTATGGGGTGCAGGGTGGCATGGCCACTGGAGTGGCAAGGAGAACAGAGTTTTCAACAGGTTGTTCTCATTAAATGACTTTGCTTATTTTCTATTTTGGTTCTTTATTCCTCCCATCAATTCTGTGAGCCACCCAACAGCCCTCCAATAAATTCCTCTTATACTTAGACAATTTTTCTCTGTTTCTGGTTAACAAGAAATTTGAAAGATGGACAACTGATCAAGACTTTCATTACAAACTAAGGATGCAAAGCTAATGGTCCTGAGTGATTCTAGCGAGAGGACAAAGCTACAGCTTCTTTCCTTGGAAATTAAAAAAAAGAATTGTTAGGTTTTTTTACTAAGATCTTACTAAGCGGATATCTAGACACATTGGGTTCCTGGATAACTGTGTTTCCTTCGTTATCTGCTCAGATGGTGTGATTTTGGGAGGCACTTTGAATTGCCTGGAAATTTCTTGTCCGAAAAAAATGAGGCTTGGTGAAAGGAAACCTATTGACCTGGTTCCCAAAGAAAATTTATTACGTTAATTAGTATTGAAGCTCAGCTGGTCCAGTAACTGCCCAAGAGTCCTGTCTTGGCCTGGCTTCTCACTCATCCTACCCCAGCTGATCCATCTCACCACCTGTGATCTCAGGCAGCATAAGAAGAGCATAGCTCTTTTGGCCTCTAGGTCTCAGAGACAATCCCCAGGAACCAGGTTGTATGAACCTGTGTAGAAATGTAACTAGACCTGATTAATTTATAATTTTTAAATATTTAGACATTTAATATAATAGTTTTCATGTGTACTCATACCCCAAACCCTGAAATTTTAATGGCAGAGTTAGATTCCAGGCAGACACATGCACAGTTATAGGTGGATGTCCAGCCCCCTTTTTGCAGAATGCAATTTGACATGCTTGAACCACCAAGTTATATCTGGAACATTCATATGGAGTTGGATGCTCAATCTGGGACCTCATCTGCAGTATCTCATAGTATTTCAGATGTCAGTGTTGGCTTAGTCACCCAAAGACACATCTGTTTCTGTTCTCATTTAATCTGTTTGAAATTGTTAAGTCTTCATGAATACGCACATGGATTCCAAGAACTACTTGGTGACTTGAAAAGCCTTGGTCTATACTTTAAGTACTTTTGTCTAGCATTGTGTGGTAGAAGGATATATGTGATGTAATTTCACTTATGTGAATAACTTCTCAAAGTTTAAATCCAAGCTTCACCCAATCAGGATAACTGTGCCTAATTTCATTGTTTTTTTCTACCAAGGATGAGAAAAGCACTTTTGTTTATTTGTTTTTAAGAAGTCAGCTGATGCTAAAATCATATACAGAATGGAAGGATGAGGACGTGGGAAAGGGCCAGAAGACCTTAGCTAACTTACCCAGTACTCAAGTTTAAATGCTTTAAGGGCCAAGAATTAACTGTGAGGCAGATCCAGGCAAGACAACAGACAAAATTGGGATCATAGTGATCTAGAGAGTATATGCTTTATCTAAATGCATTAAAATTTACTGTTTGCGTTCTTTGGTAAATTTTTATAGAATTACAATTTATAAACAGAAAAGTGTACAGATCAATGGATTTCAAAATAGAAACCTCTGTGTAACTGTGTAACAGATCAAGAAATGTAATGTTACTAACATTTCAGAAACCCACCTTGTTCCCTTCAAGTCTCATCCTCTCTGCCCTGTTGCTCTATGCCCCAAACACAACCATTCTTCTGTATTCTTATACTGTAGATTAGTTTACTGTGGTTTTGAATTAGAAATAGACAAATAGGTAATAGGTTTTATGTTTGACTTCTTTCACTCAGTTCATATTTTGGGGATTAATCAATAATGTATTCAGTTCTAATTTGTTCATTCTTATTTCTGCACAGTATTCCATGGTATGAATATACCAAAATGAGGTTATTCATTATATGTGTATGGACTTTTGAGTTCTTTTCTGTTAGTGCTTACTACAAGTAAGCCCAGATATTTTAGTGCACATATGTGTTTATTTATGTTAGGTGTATGCATGCATGTATATTTCCTGGGCTTTAGGGTAAGTATATCTTCTAGTTTTAAGAAACCCTCCCAATTTTCCATAGTGGTCCTTTTGATGTATACTCCTCCCCAACCAATGCTTGAGAGTTCTAGCTGCTCTATAGATACACCTAATCTTGGTATTTCTAATCTTTTATTTTGACCATTCTGGTGGGTAATAAAACTATTTTGTGTTGTTTTAATTTACATTCCCCTGAAGACCAAAAAAATCGAACCCCTTTATACATATTTATTGGCCATTTGGATATCCTCCTTGAAGAAGAATCTATTTTAGCTTTCTCCTCCCTTTTTTGGCTTATTTTTCCATTGAGGTTTTAATCTTTTTCTGTTGAATTATAGGAGTTTTAAAATATATATTCTGAATAAGACATCTTTTGTTGGAGATATGTTTTGCCTATGTTGTTTCCCACTCTGTGGCTTATTTTTATTGTCTTAATAGTATCTTTTTAGATGAATGAATGTTATTAATTTTAATGCAAATAAATCTATTAAATTTTCCTTCATAATTAATGCTTTTTGTGTCTTGTGTAAGAACTCATTATCTAGGTCTTCTAAAATCTTTATATTGTATTTTTTACATTGTAGATCTATAGCTCATCTGGAATTAATTTTTGTACATGGTGTGAAGTAGTGGGAAGGAGTTGGTTAGCAGTGGGTTTGTAACTCACTTTCTCTTTCTTTTTAAGGCTATATTTTACCCCAATCAAACCTCTGTTAACAAACTGGTGGGATTTTCTAGCTGGATGACACCTGGGGAAGTTTTGGGAGATTCTATATGATACATTTTAATCTAAAAATGCTTTAGCAGAACATACTTGATTGGATTAGATTACTTATTATAGGTAAATCTGTAATTTATGATTGTATGTGGTGCAGATGTACTGGACAACAAAAGATAGTCATGAGGGCCTTTTGAATTTGCAATCAATGAGTTACAAGAATCCAGAGAACCTAACACTGAGTACCTTCCCTGAATATGTTTGTGCTTCACAGGAAGTACTTGTCTGTTACTCCAAAACCAAATGTCTCCCAGTACAGGGAAGAAAACCTTTAGGATACTGCCTCTGATAGTTCGGGGCTTCCCAAGTCAGTAGCTGTGTCGATGACCATTGTTTCTTTTTTCTATCTTTTGATAATTCTAAGTAAACTTCAGGTTGGGAAAGGCTCGTAGCTTGTGTGAGTCTGTATGACAATTCAGGCCTTTGTATTTAGGACAAGTAGAAGTTAAAGTTGCCTATTTTCCCTGTGGATATCCATTTGCTGCAGCCAGCGTGAAAGTCCTAAGCTGAGCATGCTTTGCATGTTTGAGGAACAAAGGAAATCCACGTAGCCAAAGAAGAGGAGGTGAGGGAAGTGTGGCAGGGGCCAAAGTGGAGTAGAGTATCTGTTGGGAGTCCATGATCTCTTAGAATATTAAAGACTATTATAAGGAATTGATATTTACTCTTAGTTTATAAGTCTTTGCAGGATTTTGAATGCAGGAGTGAATCACTCTTGTTGTAGTATTGAAAACAACCTGCAGAGAGTCCAAGGCAGAAGCAGGGAGACCAGTCAGAAAGCTCTTGTGATAACCCAGACAATGCATGATCATAGGCTGGACTTAGGTGCTGCAGTGGAAGAAGTGAGATGTGGTCTGACTTCGGATTGATTTTGAATATAGACAGGCTTCAAGGTTGGGAAAAAAACATAAAAAACAAAAAAGAAGTCAAGAATTTGGGCCTGGCCATCTAAAATGGAGCTTCAATTCAGAAAGAATGTGTGTGCTGGGATCTTACATGTGAGCCAGGCTGCCTAGGATTGCCTCTTGGTTCTGGTATTAACTTTGTACAGCCATGGGCAAGTTACTTCTTCACACCTCAGTTTCCTCATCTATAAAACAATTAGTAATATTACTTATTTGTAGTATGGTCGTAATAATTTAATTAGTATATGTAAAGCAGGTAGAACATAGTGTAAACATTGCAAAAACATTTACATTTATGGTTTAATAAATTGGGAGAAGACTTCGTGAGAGTCTTTTGGGAGAAAAATTATTCATGTAATTTGACTGTCAGTCTTACACATCTGTGAGCCCCTTGGAAGGGTCAGGAGGTGACCCATTCTCCCACAACACTTTGCACACACCCTGGAATGGAAGAAAGCCTTGGAAAATGCCTGTTGAGAATGTAGTGTTAGGGACACAACAGTGTTCTGGGGATAGTCTTAGGGTGGGAGGCTTTACTTCCCTGTAGTCTCCTTGTCCCCACAATGAACGTAACCTTAAAATAATGAACAGAACATTAAAACAAAAATAAAAACATTGTACTTGCCATAGAAATCCATTCCAAGTCACCCCAAATGAATGTAAAATCTCATAAGAGTAAGTAAATGTAGTTTAAAGAATCACTTAGCCTTCTGGGGGCAGACAGAATAGCCCTTAGAAATTCTGGGCCTTTGAGGTAGAGGGTTAGCACGTTGAGGGCTGTTGATAATGTGTCAGAGGGCTGCAGGGATAATAACAAAAAATGATTTTGTTATTAAGTAGTTTAAAATTAAAGTAATTTTTTTCTGGCATTTTAAATGGGGATGCTCCATGAAGAATTAGCATGGTATCTATGAACTCTTGTCCTCTGTTAGTGTTTGTTTTGCTGCACGTGGAGGAATGCGAGAAACCGAGGTTCAAGCTCTGGGGGCAGAGAGTGGCTTCTTTAGTCAAATGAGGACTCCACTTAAGTACTAAAAGTTCTCAAATTTCATTCTAACAAGGAATCACCCTGGGCTAGGTCCCACCTAATTCCTGGTTCTTATATCTTCCCAGCTGCTCGTTAGGTGCCCTGGGCTTGATTTTGACCTGCTTTCCTGACTTCAGTGTTTTGAGTCTTGTCAGTATTTCAGTGTCTCTTGAATAATAAGCCCTGGCAATATGCCTTGGGCCTTTCTTCCATTCTTGACTTGAAGTTTGATCCTTGCCCTCTTGGCTTAAGTCATTTGCTTTGCCCAGTGAGTTTCTACCCTCATCCCTCTCCCCCTTCATTCCTTAACTGAATCCTTTATTGAAAACTCAATCCATCCTCACACTAGGGAAGAACTGGTGATACAATTTTAACTATCACCACGGTTAAGAACCCAAGATATGGAATAAAAAAAAAAAAGGATTTTGCATCCTAATTCTGTTACTTATTTAATGTTGGACTATGGGTGGGTTGGAAGGTTATTCTCAGTACGTCTTTCTTTCACCTAAAACGAGCATGACAACAATAACCTTATGGAGTTATTGTCAAGATTAAATCATGTTGTATGTAAAGGCCTGATGATTATGTCTGGCATTTAGTAAGTGTTCGACAAATGTTAATTGTTACTGCTGTTATTATTATGTCAATCTTTCTATTATTACTGTTACCATGAAGGATGGTCACTTTCAACCAAAGCCTATAGTTTATCCCCTCTTTCCACTAAGCACGGGAAGAATATTTTATGTTTTAGAAATAGGAAATAGAAATAGATATATTTAATTGTTCTTGCTACTTCTGACAATATTTGCAAACCACTGTTGGAGACTGAGTCAAGAAGAAAAATTACTGAGTGTGATGGAGGAATAGCACATTGGTCTAGTGTGGAGCTTTTCTGGAGTAGAGACTTAGAGAAAGCATAGTATTCATGGATTATTGGTGTTAGAAGAGATCTTGAAAATCATCTAGTGTAAACTCTTTATTTCACCACTGAGGAACTGTGATCTAGAAACATTCAATACCATGTCTCAGGTCACACAGCATAGCTGAGATCAGAACCCTGTCTTGTGACTCTAAGTAAGGTTAATGATCATTCTACAGCAACATCAGCATCACTTGAGAATTGATTAGAAATGCAAATTCAAATTCTCAGGTTTCACTTCAGACTTACTGGATCAGAAACTTTACAATTCAGGCACAGAAACCTGTGTTAAAACAAACCCGCATTTCCTGCCTTTCAGTGATTCTGACGCATGATCGAATTTGAGAACCAATGCTATTCATTATGTTGGATTATCATGTTTTTAACCTAATTATGTATATTTCTGCAAAGCAAGGTAGAGATGTAAAAAAAGAAAAAAAAACCCATGAACATAAGGAAACATACAAAAGAAGAGAAAAACAAGGATCTTTTGATATTGACCAAGACATTCAGGTATATATATATAATTTTTTTTCTCAGAACAAATATATATTTATTTTATCATTTTTAGGTTTCACTTCTAAAAGAGCTACTGTCCTCTTGTGATTTATTACAAAGATACAAGCGCATGTTTGGTTTCACTATTACTGGTTGGATGCAGTAATAGCTGTTCTAAGCATGTAAACATAAACACATCAGAGAAGGGGTGTGTGTGTGTGTGTGTGTGTGTGTGTGTGTGTGTGTGTGTGAAATATTGTTTGGTCTAGTTATTTTGTCTCTTTTATTATTTTTCTCTGAAAATATGACAACATGAAAAACTAATGTGAGATGTATTGACATTTATGTTTCATAGCAAAACCAACAGTCTCTGGAATGCTTAAATAAATTTATATAGAGCTGTCAATTCCTTTTTCCCATAATATCTGTGCATGGTATATAAAAGCAATTGTATTTAATATAATAATAATTTTTCATGGATCTCTCTGGACAGATTTTTCTTACTCATCATCAAATGCTAAAAGTGCGTGGTGATGTTTAGCTCTTGGAGTATTTTGATATAAATGGTAGAACTTTATAGTAAAATCATTGACTAGGATTCTAGCCATCTTACAACAAAAGAATAAAATAATTGGATTATTTTTAGAGAAGTTTAAAATGAGAGCTAGTTTAAGACATTGATGGGTCCTGGAAAAATGTGAAAAAGTCAAAGTATCCTTTTAGATTCTGACAAAGCTACACTTGAGAGCTCTATAACTCCTATATATAGCCTTTATAATTTTGTGTATGTGGGCAGCCATTTTAGCTTAAATTGGAGTCTTAATCTTAAAGGGGAATTGTGGATGTGGATCATTGAATTATGGGAAGGATGGCACAGATATGAATCCTCTTTTATGTTCTGGGCACTTTGATATTACTTATGCTTGTTCTTGTTCAAGATCATCATCATCAGCAATAACATCATAACTGACATTTATTGAACATTAGTGATGTGCCAGGCACTATAACAGGAATTTTTCTGTGTCAATTCATGTAATCCTCACTTGAACATTAGAGGTAAGTACCACTATTGTCCATTTTACAGATGAAGAGATTTAAATGAGAGGTTAAGTAACCTGCTCTGAATTACACAGCTATTAAGAGATAGATTCAGAAGACCACCCTCTTAACCTCTAGATAATGCTGCCTTCCCATAATTTAATCCCAACACTGATGTTAAATTATGTTGGTTATTATTCCCTCCATACAGATGAAGATAATGAGGCTCAGAGAGAGGAAAAAAAAATTGCTAAGGTAACAGGGTCAACCAGTGGCCACATTGGTCTGTGTGTGTCATTTAAACTTCCCATACTGCCTTTTGCAGTACCTCATACATACTTTCAGGTGTCTTATTTTATTTTATTTTATTTGCATTTTATTTGCATTTTGTCTTTGGTGCCAGTATATGATGCTGTTCACATTTGTCCAAGAACCTTTTAAAATAAAGGCCTTTTAAAATAAGGAACAGAGAATGTAGATGAATACTTAGACTCCGCTAAGGGAAACAATGCAAAGCTTCTGATTCCATTAAAAATTATTTTGTAGATGTGCGAATGGTGTTACAGAAGAAATAGAAGACTTGGTTCCAATTTGAATCCCTGCACTTATTTCTGTGTGATGATAACCTGATCATCAAACCGATAGATTCTTAAATTAATATTGGCTGCTACCAGATACACTTTTAATATTATAGTAGTTGCCCCTTATCCGTGGGAGGCAATACCATAGTTCAAACTGAATCCTATAAATACTAAAGTTTTTCCTAGGTTAAAGTTTAGTTTATAAATTAGGCATAGTAAGAGATTAACAATAACTAATAATAAAATAGAATAATTATAACAATATAGTGTAATAAATGTTACATGAATGACTCTGGGTCCATTATAAGTAAGATAAAAGTGACTTGAACACAAGCACTGCAATAGTTAATCTGATAACCGAGACACTAAGTGACTGATGTGCAGCTGGTGTATACAGTATGGAGATGCTGGACAAAGGAATGTGTCAGATCCAGAGTGGGATGGAGAGTGATGATGCAGTGTTTTGTCAGCTACTTAGAACAGTGTGCAACTTATACCATATGATTTAACATATGAGGAAACTAAGAAACAAAAAGAACAAGCTAATCAAAAACATACTCACAAATATAGAGGACAATCTGATGATGGCCAGAGAGGAGGGGTTAGGAGGGCTAGGAGAAGGGGTGAAGGGTTAAAAACATACAAATTAGTAGTTGATAGATGTCACGGAGATGGGAAGCACGGCATAGAGAATGCAGTTAGCATTAATGTAATGGCTAAGTAGAAAGCCAGAGGAGAGAAAGAGCAATTAGGAGAATCATTTTATAAACTACATAAACATCTAATCAATGTACTGTATACTTGAAACTAAAAATAAATTAAAATTAAAAAATAAAACATAAATTGTTTATGTCTGTAAATTTCCATTTAATATTTTTGAACTACAGTTGATCTAGGGTAACTGAAACTGCAGAAAGCAAAACCACAGATAAGGAAGACTACTGTACTTTTTAAAAAAGTAATAAATAAGAAAACTAAGTATTATCAATTAGTAGGCATTGACAAATATGTATCAAATGATGTGACAACCCTGACCATTGGCTTCAATCCTTTGAACCTAGATTTCCTAATCTGCAGAAAGTGAGATGATTATAATTTTGTAGGAGTGCAGTGATGATTAGAGAGTGTTCACATAAATTTCTTACTTTACAAAACCAGCTAACAATCCACCACTCTTCCCTGTTACCTAGATAACTCTGACAAAGTGGAGTTGTGTACCTTTGTTCTACAAGTGCACCTCTGAGTCCCACAGGATTGTTGACTGAGCATTTTACTACATAGTTAGTTTAGCATGGATTTTTGGAAGAGACAGAGACAGATATGGAAAGATACAGAAACAGATATGGAAAGAGACAGAGATGGAAGAGACAATGATAGAAAGCAGTGCTTTTTATTTTGTACCCTAAAGTCTGAGGATCGAGAAGACATTTAAGATGCTTGGAGAATGGAGTTTATTACTCAGTTTCTCTGGTGCCATTGGGCTTTTCCCAGGAGGTTTGGAAATGGAACTCACTTTCGTTCAATTTTTCTAAACTTTCATTAATGCCTTACCACTAAATATCCCTCTAAGCCAGTTTTCTCCAAAGTGGAGTATGTGTTTACATTCCAGGTGAATGTAAGATAGGCCATTGGATTAATCCATCATATTTGAATTTCTAATTGTTTTTATTTAAACAAAAGAAAAAAAACTATTATTAATCTTTAATACTGGCACCCTCCCTCATAGCCTGTATGTTGGAAAATTTTTCACAAGCTGTCATTCCGTTTGCTTTTGATAAATATGACTGATGGTAGTTCACTTGGAACCAATCAAATGAGTTTGAGACTTTAGCTAATAATAACACTACACATATTTAATTTGTCAATAAATAAGTCAACGCCTCCTGAGGACTAGTGTTAGTTCAGAGCTAATACATAATAACCATCTAAAGATATGAACATTTGTTCTTCACATAGTCATTCTTTAAAACAGCTAAAGATTTCTCTGGGTTAAAATTGAGGAAGATTTATTTTCTTGAGGCTATGGTTGAAGGTCCATCTCTAATGGTTCTCTGGCTGTCATCCTACTCACAGGGTTTAAAATACGTGAATCAACTTAGGTCTGGATGTGGATTCATACTAGCACCTCAGTTCAGTTTTGTTTCTTAGTTTTTGTTTGTTGGTTTGTTTGTTTCTGGTCATTCAGACATAGTAATTTCTGGATTATATTGATCAAGGAATATCTTAGTAGATCATCCACCTATTTCATTAATAGGTAGTCAGTATTAAACCTCGACAGATTTCTAAGTGTCGATAAACTCTGGTTGCTACTGAATCCCTGTGGTGCGTTATGTTCTTGGGCCAACTTTGATTCTGATAGTTAAGACTCACAACTGAGTCCCAGGCTCTCTGAGCTATTATTATTTCTATTGAATTAAGAGCCTCCAAGTCAATGGCAAAATCTCTCATTATGGTCTCAAGGCTACATAGGACAGCTGCACAGAGCTCTTCAGGGATGCTAGGCCCATCACCGACTTGCTTTGCCATGGGGTAAGGTTAGGAAGTAGTTATGATCTTACATATAAGAGGTCCACTTTCATGTTTCTATCTCCTTAAACCTCTAGTTTTCTTTAATTATAATATGACAGAGAAGTTTCCATATCTCAGCTCATTGCTTGCAGGCCACCATGGGATCTAGGCTTCAGTTTACCAAACAAACAATAATTAGAACCACTCCACGCTTTGTGAGCTGACATGATAAGTTCCAAGTAGTGTGCTTTTTGATCTAATACCTTTAGAATATATTTCATAATTTTTTTATATTTATGTGAGAATATATGTTATACGAGATTTATGTAGGATATGAATAGAAGACAATATATTATATTTTATAATATGTAATACAGTGTATATTAAATACTAGAATATATATATATATAATTACATATAATATCTATTAGTATAAATCCTGGAGCAGTGATTAGACACCCAGAGACTAGCACTAGAGTAACACTATTAACAACCATAGAACAACCATGGGACGAGGGTAATTGTTATGAGAGAGGAAATCATGGAAGGAGGATCACTTAGGGGCAGCAACAGTTGTGAAAGAATATGGTTACTTCCTGAGTACAGGAGGGAGCAGGGAATTCATACTCTGATCTCATTCTCCTCTCTTTTGACCTTTGGGTGGTGTTATTCACTGGCTGAAGCCAACAAGAAATAAGCTGGCACGAGAGCCCTGGTGATATCCTCTGTGCAGGTCAGCCTTCCAGGACACAGAATGATATAGAAAAAATTGGAGAATGTTCTATAGAAGGGTATAAAAATGTAGACTAATGAGAAATTCATTTAAAAAATCCCCACAAAATCAGTAGAAAAATCTCGAATTTAAAATTTAGAGGTTCATAAATGTTAATTCTCATTAGTGAAAATGAAACATTTTTGGAATTTGTCAAAATTTGTGAAGTTGCTCTCTGACCAGGGAAAATCTTTATTGTTTTATGGCCATAACTGAAGGTAGGACAAGGTATTCTCTCTGCTATAAACTTTCCAATTTACCACTCGATATACTGGGAAAACATTAATCTAAGCATTTTCATCCATTTTCATTTCCAATATGCTCACCGAGATGGAAGGATAAAAATAGATGTATCAAGAAAATTTTCATTTCCATGCTTTATTTATTTTTCTACTCTTTAAATTCATGCCTGCTAAAATTATATTTCTGAAAATGTCAAATTTTCATCTTTAATCAACTTGTGATTAAGAGGTATTTGTTTGTTAAGGGTAATTGACAGTTTAAATTTACTTGACCACTGCAATGTTCATAAACACCATGAGCCCAAGGAACTTCTGATCGATATTATTTAAAAACTTTGCAGGCATTCTACCATATCTGCTTTGAAGCCCCAGAATGACCTCTGCTAATACTTCATCTATACAAGGCCTTGATATCATGACCCTTTGCAGCTTAGGCCACCCCAGAAATGGAAAATGTGTTGTTATAATAAGATATGTGCTTAGATACAGTGACTATTTTTTAATCCTTTGCAGAGAATGATGACACTGAATAAATACGGGTAAGGCAGAGTAAAAAGTCCATCAATCAACATAGCTCGGTGCTCTGTCCATGGGTTGGTGAGATTCTCAGAATGTAAATCCTTCATATCGACGGGACTAGTCCAGAAGCAGGAGGCCATGATGCACGATGGGGATTCTGACATCAAGTGCATTTTTTAAGCCTAAAATACACGTATGTAAATAGAATTTTCAGAGTATTCTGTTTCCTGCAAGCAATGCTGGGCACTGGTTAGCAGATCAATATCATTCTTGAAAGAATTGATTTTCAATGGCCACAGAACAATCCCTGCATGCCTGCCAGTAGGGAGAAATGATACAGAGCTCCATTATTAATATTGTTGTTGTTATTTTTAACATTATTACCTTTGAGCATCTGAAGGTTGACTTGGCTAACCGGCATTAAAATAAATGCCAAAAGAGTCTCCAGCTCGACCATAGGTTAGGCAATATTAGAAGAATCTTAAAAAGCTTTGTCTTAAATGAATGTAAAGGAGAAAAAAAAAAAGATTTTTATTGCATACAATACTACCCATTCTTTCTGGGGGAAAATGTCTTTTGTTAGGGGTATCAGAGAGGGATGCATGAACATGTAAGTGTGTTATTAAGTTTCCCGAGATGCTCCCTCCAAGCTGAGAGTAGGGCTTTTATCATGACTGACTTCCTTTTCCAAAAGGAGTAGTTTTGAGATAGCAGTTTCTTTCTCTCTCTCTTCTCTCCTCTCTCCTCCCTCTTCATCCATTCTTCCCCTTCTCTGTCATCCTTTCCCTTTCTTTCTATCTCCCTCCCTCATTCTTCTCTCTCTACTTCTTCCTTTCTTTTTTTCCTAATCCTATAGAAAATTTGGAAAATATAGAAACCCATAACAAAAGAAATTATCAAAATTATCTAGAATCTCATTTCTCAAAAAGAATGCTTAATGTTTGAAGTGAAAATGGGTGCGAGTATATGTGTGTATACACAGTCAGTAATGCACACATATAAGTACACACACATAGTCATGTAATACATAATTAACCAGAATGTACAGTGTTAACTTTTGGTGTCTTATGAACAATTAAGCAGATTATTCTTAACTAGCTAATGCGACGTACTAATATCATTTACAAAAATGGCTGATACAATTTCTGAAAATATATTTCCATAGAGTGACATAGTCTTTCTTCCATTTTTAGTACTGTTTTGAGGAGGTGGGTGGGTAGGTTCTCAAATTTTCTGTCAATGAATTAGTTTGTGTCATCTTTGAACTCCTTTCTCCTCTGTTCTCCTTCCCCCACCACACCCTTCAGTGGGCAGATTTTGCTGGTATGGCTATGGAAAAGACTCCAGGGAAGTCACTGGGAAAGTTAGGGTTAAGATTAAGGATGTTTCAAATGTTTTTCATAAAAATAAATTGATTTGGAGACTTCATTTGAAAGCACTTAAAATATCTATAGACATGAAGGCAGACTCTGAGCACTATAATGCCCCAAATCTCTGAGGACAAGGATGTTCCATAATAAACAGTGCATCCTACAAGAAGTACTCTGGTATCACAATCTCCCCTCCCCCTCAACAGCGTGCCAAGATGGGCTGAGCTGTGCACTGCCATACTCTGTGCCATCCTGTGCTATCTATATAAAGAGAGAAGGAAAGCAGCCAGTTGTATACATGGAGACATCAAAAGTTAAAATGCAGAAGTTCTTACAATGATCTTACTCTGGGCTCACTACATTTTTGCTTAATTATAAATACAAACAGGAGAGAAACTCCAGGACTCAAATAGTAAAATCGCTTCAAGGGCTATTATTATTTTCTCTCAGTAGATGGCACTGTTTTGAATGAGTAGGTTTTGGTTGAGTTAACTTGGAAAGATGGAATAGAGAAAGGCTTTTTTGAACGAAGTGGATTTTGTTGTCATAAATTCCAAAGTTTTGTTATGAAAGATAGAAATAGTATAATAGCAAAAAAGTTTTAATAGATGCTATATCAGTACTATTTTGTAGAAATATAATGCAAGCCACATATGTACTTTTAAAGTTTCTAGTAGCAACACCGAACAAAATAAAATAAAAAGTAAAATTAATTTTAATAAATATTTTATTTAACCCAACATATAAATATATTAAAGTTTCAACATGTAATAAATATAAAAATTATTAAAGAGATGAGATGTTTTGCATTCAGATGAGCAATATTTCAATTCCTCAATAACCGCTCATTAATGGCTATTCTGTTACACTATGCAGTGTGGTTGGTTTTCCTTCTTTTTCTCCCTTTCTTCCAGAAAGAGGGGTGATTTTCCAAAACAATTGGCCTGAAAAGAATTTTCTTACCTTTGTTTAGGGCA
>NW_006434181.1:208607-220110 GCF_000325575.1 Pteropus alecto | reverse complement strand
GTTGAATTTGATCATACCCAAAGTACAGTCTTTGTCCACACAAAAGATCTATTTATATATACCATTTTTTTCTCCTCCCTAGAAGATTACAATGCCAGCGTCAATGATAACTATTGGCAAGTACTCTTTCATTCACTAAACAAATATCTATTGACTTCCTAATATGTACCAGGCACTGTTCTAACAGTTAAGAGTAATTGTCGTATTTCTAAACAAGACCAGCATTAAATAAAGCATGTGAAATGACACAGTGGGACTTGCATCTTTTTCTATCCATTGCTCTCCAATCAGTTCATCTAATTAACATTTACTTAGTTCCAAACTTCTTCCAGGAAAGTTGCCAGGTGCTGACAGTGCACAGTGAATAAAGTTGTTGCACAGAAGATCACAGCCCAGTGGGGAAGTGGGAGAGAAAATAGGCAATTACATAAAACAGCACAAATGTTATGATGAAAACATGCTTAGGATAATATGAAAGTTAAGCAGAGGTGCCCAGATCCAGGCTGGGTGCTGTAGTGGAGGAGAAGTGAGCAAAGTTTCTTGAAGGGTTTGATGTGTGGGAGGAGTCATAAGAAGCTGAGCA
Organism: Pteropus alecto; assembly: GCF_000325575.1. Lineage (NCBI taxonomy): Eukaryota > Metazoa > Chordata > Mammalia > Chiroptera > Pteropodidae > Pteropus > Pteropus alecto. The sequence continues at coordinate 219,527 of NW_006434181.1, read as the reverse complement.
AGGTCAGAAGAGTGGGAAGATGGAGTGTGCAGATGACGATGCGTAAGACAGGGGAGCAGCATAAGCGTTTGCTCAGAGGCGTGAGAGTGCACGATGGAGAACTATAAGTGGTTGAGATCTTCTGAAGTGAGGGGCTGAGGATAGGGTATAGAACAGCAAGAGATGAATAATACTCAGATTATCAGTGTCCATTTCAACCTCTTTCATGTTGCAGATGAGAAAACTAAAGTCCAGAGAGGGTAAGCTGATACCACTCACCTCTTTTATCTTGGTCCCTCACTTGGCAGCTGAATAGTCCACATACTGCTGAAATTAATATAGTCATTCATTTAGTGTTTATTTTAATGGGAATATAATCCTAATGGCTTGGCTGTAAGTCTACCCTTAATGAGTGTGCAGTCTTGGAGATGATATAGGCCAATCTGAGGTAAATACAAAGCAAGAGGCTGGAGCAAAATTTCTGATTCTAAGGGAGCATGAGGCTCACTGCCTTTGCTCAGCATGAACAGAGCTGAGCAAAGGCAGTGAAAATTACTGAGCCTGTTAACACTGTATAGATGTTTACAAAGCCTGCACCAGCTGAACAGTGGAAAAAACTGTTTTCATTGAGGCCCTAACCCACCTGCTGTCCATGGCCCTGTCCACAGAAGCAAACAGAAAGTGACTGCCAACTGCGGGAGAACTATGGTAAGTGTTCAGGCAGGAGGCATCCCATTTAGTGGGAGACCAAAGCTGGCCCACATCTGACTTTCTTACAGTACAATGTTTGGTCCCAACCCCAGTGTAACTAAATGAGGGGAAGAGTGTAAGTATTTACTAGCCTTGGATGTCTAGGAAAGAATTTTTAAAAATATTTTAATATTTATATTTAATGTTTATACTTAAGGGATCCTTGCTGACCACTTCTCACATTTTTCTTTCAGAGTTTATTCTTCTTTAAAGATCTATAAATAATTGCATCTTCTAATAAAAAAGTACTATTTTTATTTTGGGGTAGAAAGTTAGAATACATTTTTATCTTTATATATGACTTTTAACAAAGCTGATGCCCTACTGAGAAATAAAATGACCTCGGTGTCTCTTAAATTTACTGCTTCTCCTTTGTTGTTCTCTTTAATTCCAGAGCAGAAGAAAAAAGATTTAGAGATTTATTTCTGCTGTCCTTTACAATTAAAAAAAAAAATCATTTTCTTAAACCTTAAAAGCCAGAAACTGGGTATTATTTTCATTGCTAGTGTGGGTTGCACGTTTAATCTACCAGGTTGTTGAATTATTGATGCTGTATTTCTTTTTTAATTTTCTAACACTTCTTGTAAACTCAATTTTACTGTAGGGCTTTCATCCATTATATTTTAACACAAGAAAACTTTAAGAATTTAAAATTCAAAGTTACATGTTATCAACCTCCTTTGGAGATTTTTGAGGCAACATTGATCGAACTGAAATTCACTCTGTATTCCTGGATGTTTATTATAGGAAGATATAGCTGCACTATTTGTCTGAAGCATAAGCAAGTGACCATATATCAGTATGGTTACCCAGTGTGCACATATGTTAAAGTACAGATTTAGTAGTGGTTGTTTTTTCCCTATTGGCTTGAGTAAATTTATTATGATAAAGATGGTCAAAAGGATTAGTGAGAAGGCTGCTTCAGAGACTTATAGCACATTTGTACAGTGCCCAAATATGCCCCCTCTGTAATCTAAAAGAAACTGAAGAGAATTATGTCCATTCCCATCTCAAGGAGTAGTATGGCTGATGGCAATAATTGAACATCGGCGAATTTTCCAACAGCTAGAGTAGGTGATGGGCAATGGACATAGGGAATTGGGAGTTTTTTTTTTTTTTCACTGCAGTGGACCACAGAGGGAATACACATATAAAAGGAATTAGAGTTTCTGAATTTGAGGTAGCTCATTCTGATAGTTCTACAAGTAAACAGCTTAAATTATTAAAATTTCTTATGTTGAACTTATAGATGCCAAAAAGCCACCAATAATTTCTTTCTTCCCTTTAACGTCTACTCAAATGGCCTGTATGTAGTTCTGAAAATAGAGTCACAAGGGTCTGTAATTTGCCACTGGAAGATTCTAATGTCAGAAAGCTAAGCTTACAAAATCAGAGAGGCTTGTTTTCTGTGAGAAGCCCTGCTGGGCACACTCACAAATGAATTTAACCTAGTAAAAACTGACTAAACTGCAAAAATAATTTCCCCCTTTCTACTCCCTATGAATCACTAACTACAAGGCTCAGAGTAGGGAAGAAAAAGCTTTTCTACTCATTGTTCCTTTTAGCTGGTAATAATGTACATGTGTTTGCGTAGGTTGCAGTCAATAAAGGCCACTTGTGTTGTGAAATCATCAGTATTTGTCCAGGTCTTTTCAGAGGTGAGGAGACATCATTAGGGAACATGATGAGGGTAAGCGTGCTGGCCTCTATTCACCATTGTGTTCCTGGACCATGGTACAATACCGGACGCAAAGTGGACACTGAATACATTATGTCATTTGTTTAATGCATAAACAATTCCAGGACATTTCAAACTTCATGCCATGGCTTGACTTAAATTGGAAATGTCTCGCACTGATTCCCAAGTACTTCCTTCCGGCTAGGTCTCAGAAACTTTCACCACAAAGCCAGTCTCTTACTTTCCTTATCTCCAATTTTTATTTACAAACTCGTTATGAACCTTAGCCACACCTTCTGAATTTCCTGAAGCTGGAAGGAAGTCAAACTGCTTCTAATTGCTTGCTTTCTCTCTATGGTCTTTTGCTTCTCATCTCTTTCATTTAAGTATTTATATCAGCTTGTGTCTTATATCCCCTTCCACCCTCATCTCCCTCCATTTCTAACTCTTTCTTTACTTTCTAGAATGATGAAGGCCTAGGAACTCATCATCAGCTTTATGCTTCTGTATTTCAAATTCTTGTTGGTTTTAGAAATATTGGTTCTTGAGATGTCAGAACTGGAAGGCGCTTTTGAGATGCTCCTTTAAATCTCTTTGGTATTCAACTGACTGTTATCTATGGGTTTGTCTCATTATGTTGAGGGATTTTGTTCCATAATCAATTTGTCGAGAGTTTTTGTCATGAAAAAATGTTGACTATTTTAAGTGCCATTTGTACATGTATTGAGATGATCACATTATTGTTATCTTTCTTTCTAGTAATGTGCTGTATCACATGGATTGATTTGTATATGTGAACCATTCTTGCATCCCAGGGATAAATTCCATTTGACCTGGTATATGATCTTTTAACATGCTGTTGAATTTAGTTTGTTAGTATTTTGTTGATAATTCTTGCATTTATAGTCATCAGGAATATTAACATGTATGTATGTATGTATGTATGTATGTACATGGATACGTACGTATGTATTTTCTTGGTGTATCCTTACCTGGCTGTAGTATCAGGATAATTCTGGTCTTGTAAAATTATTTTGAGAAGGTTTCATCCTCTTTAATTTTTTGCTAAAAGTTTAAGAAGGATTGGTATTCATTCATTCTTTACATGTTTGCTAGAAATCACCAGTGAAACCATCTAATACTGGGTTTTCCTTTCTTGAGAGGTGGTTGATTACTGATTCAGTTTCCTTAATTATTACTTGTCTGTTGGTGGGATTGTAAATTAGTGCAGGCACCATGGAAAAATGTATCAAAATTTCATAAAAGTTAAAAATGGAGCTGTCATATAATCTAGCAATTCCACTCCTGAATATTTTTCTGAAAAAACAAAAACACTAATTTGAAAAGATATATGCATACCTATACTCATTGCAGCATTACTCGTAATAACCAAGATATAGAAACAGCCTAGAAGTCCATCAACAAATGAATGGATAAAGAAGACATGGTATGTGTGTGTATGTGGGTGTATTGTATAATATACATATATACAATAGAATATTATCCAACAATAAAAAGGAACAAAGTCTTATAATTTGCAACAACATGAATGAACCTAGAGAGTATTATGTTAAGTGAAATGTCAGACAGGAAGACAGATACTGTATGATTTCACTTATATGTGGAACCTTAAAAAAAAAAAAAACAAATGAACAAAACAAAATAGAATCAGACACATGTATATGGAAACAAACTGATGATTGCCAAGGGGAGGGGATGGAGATGGGAATGAAAATAATTAAAATATAAAGTGTTCATAATAAATCCTTTTACAACATTTTGAGCCATCATTTGGCTGGATAAAAGTCACCCTCTGGTAGATTCTTCTGGAAGTACTCATGTGTTTCCTGAATTATGTCCTTATCACTTTTAGGGAAATTTGGCCTGATAAATATCCTTGGTTTTCTTTTCTTAAATTTCTTGAAAATTATACTCCCATGTTTCTTTGTTGTCGTTGTTGTTGTTATTTAGAGAAATCTCAGTCTGATTCCTCTGCCTTTGTACATTTTTTTCTTTTTCTCTCTCTCAACCTTTCTTCTTTCCAATCTCCCTCTCTCTTTAGGATTGGCTCTCCTCTCCTCTCCCCTCCCCTCCCCTCCTCTCCCCTCCTCTCCTCTCCCCTCCTCTCCTCTCCTCCTCTCTCTCCCTCTCCCACAGACACACATTTAATCATACACATCCCTTCCCATTAGAATGGAGAACGAACAAACAAATCATCTATTTCTTTGAAACTTGGACTTGACTTAAATTGGATTTTACATTTTGTCAAGGTGATCTTTGTAAAATTAAATAAAACCCATACATGGATATAGTTTTAATTTGAAAATGCTAAAGCTGAAATCTCTTCTTTTCTCTTCTCTTCCTCTCCCTCCCTTCCTTCCTTCAAATGCAAATGATTTTTTTTCTTGATTTCTAAAGTTTAATAGTTTTACAAAATATGTGTTGGGGGCACTTCTTTTATATTAGGGAGATTTTTTTTTTGGTTTTATAGTTTTAAACATTAATCCTATTCAAAGGTTTTGATTTTCTTCCTCAGAAATACCTAATTATAGGTTCAACTTCATTTGCCTTTCTTCTATTGCTACCCACTTTACCATAGCCCCAAATTCTTAACTGAAAATACTTAACATAATTTGAAGTTTTGTAGTACAATTTTCTTTATCTTCGTGTTTAGCTCTTTTGGTCAAGCCTTTTCATCAGCAGAAAGTGTTGTTTTTGTTTTTGTTTCTGTTGTTGTTTTTTTTTTTTGGTGGGGGTAGATCAAACCATTTTGAGGGCCTTTGGGGAGGGCCTAAGGGCTAGGAGGACAAATAGATCTATCCCCTTCAGCCTGGCTGGGATGTCTCCAGCTTTATAGCCTCTGAAAACAGAAATTTTTTTTTAGTTATGTTTTTTATTTATTTCCTCACATTATATGAAGGTGATCTGCAATTCTTTATTCCTATTTGTTTTAAACAGGATTCCTAGATTTACTGTGCATCTTCTGTGTAGTTTATTTTATGGATGATGGTGTTGATGGTGGGTAATGGGAGAAGGGTTGGCAGGTCTTTCATTTTTGAAAAATTATTAATTTCTCCCTTTTGTTTCTTCCTTTTCCTCATGGAGTCATACCCAAGGTGTCTCAGCTCTGTATATATCTAAGCCTTCCTAAAAGCAATAATCCTTCTAACCTGCCCCTTCTGGATCCTTTTCCCTATCTAAGGCTATAAAGTCCTGATCTGGTTTTCTTATTTTGGCATTTATTGTTGTAATTTCTCTTTCTGGAGGTAGTCTTCTGCTTTTTTTACATGGAGTCTTTTAAGGCTTCCCTTCTCTATGTTTCATATTTAAAGGATTGCTGTGGCAAAAGCTCCAAGTGTTTTTTTTCTTTTCCTTCCCCTGCCCTCTCTAGTTGCAGGTAATTTGAAGGTTGCATTTCCTCAGTTTCCTAAATATGCTGAATTTATCTTCTTTGTTGATGTCATGTTTTGGGGGAGGAGTGAGTGGTAGGGGATTAAAAGTCAAGCCTTTCCATTGTTCTCAAGACTCGAAATTCCCTATGTATGCATCACCTCATATCTGATTTCCTTAACTCTTTTTTCTGACTTTACCTGTTGTGTATAATGTTGCAATTAACATAGAGGTGCATATATCTTTTTAAATGAGTGTTTTTTTTCTTTAGATAAATACCCATAAGAGGTATAAAAACAGACATATAGATCAATGAAACAGAATAGAGAGCTCAGAAATAAAAGCAGGCGTAAATGGTCAATTAATCTAAAATCAAGGGAGAATAACAGTATATGCAGTCAATGGTATTGGAAAAAAATGGATAGATATATGCAAAAAAATGAATCTGGACCACTTTCTTACATCATATACAAAAATAAACTCAAAATGGATTAAGGACTTAAATGTAAGACCTAAAACAATAAATTCCTAGAAGAAAACATAGACAGTAAATCTTTGACATTGGTCTTAACCATATTTTTTAAGAAATCTCTCCTCGGGTAAGGGCAACAAAAGCAAAAATAAACAAATGGGACTACATCAAACTAAAAAGCTTTTGCACAGTGAAGAACAACCATGAACAAAATGAAAAGACATCCTATTGAATGGGAGAATATATTTGCAAATAATATATTTAATAAGGGTTTAATATGTATAATAAATAAAGAACTCATATAAATCAACATCAAAAAAGCATGATCAATTAAAAATGGGCAGAGGGACTCAGAGACACACAGATGCCAACAGATACATGAAAAAAATGCTCAACATCTCTAATCATCAGGAAAATGGAAATCAAACCATAATGAGGTATTGCCTCACACTTGGTAGATAGGCTAATATCAAAAGTCAACAAATAATGAGTTTACATTCTCAAATTCTTCTGACTTGAAGTTTTTGCAGGCTTTATTCTATCCCTTGGGTAATGTTTTTTTCCAAAGTGAGTTCTTCTTAGTTTCTCATTTTTCTTTTATCTTTTTCCTTCCCTCCCTCCCTTCCACCCTCCCATCCTCCCTCCCTCCTTTCCTTCCTTCCTTCCTTCCTTCCTTCCTTCCTCCCTTCTTCCCTCTTTTTCCTTCCTTCCTTCCTTCCTTCCTTCCTTCTTTACTCCTTACTCCATTATTTTTCTTTTTTTGCTTATCTAGTTGCCATCTCGATCATATTATAATTGGGAGTTCTCTCTAGACCTTAACTTTTCAATGATGTAATCAATATAGGCACCTTTGGCACCTTTCTTGCCTCTTCTAGGGTGGTTTTTGTTTCTTAGTATGTTAGATATTGTGCGTTTATATTAAAACATTCTCAAATCTTCTAAACTCTAACTTGTATCCTAATAGCTAGAAAACTGAAAACTATATTTCCCATATTCATTTTATTGGCCTACATTTTACCAATAAGAGTCACCTGAATGATATTTGGAGTGAAAAAGAGAAGGAAACCATCAGTCTCCTTTGGCAGCAGCTGATAGACGCACAGACAGATGGTAATGTAAGGTTTGCAGTGACTTCTTAATGTTTGTGTGAATCACCTTATTTGATACTACAAGTAGCAAAAATTCTCAGATTGGTTTTTTCCTGTCTAAACACTTACTGATACACTTAGACTCCTTTGAAGGCTATAATGTAGTTTTGCATCCACTTTCATGAAGCCTATGGTATGAGTCTATGGTATGGGGATGTCAGAAAACATTACATGTATTATCTTTGCTGAGAAACCTGAGCTTTCTCCAGAGAAGCCACTAACTATTCTAAGTTTGGGACTACTCCTTTTAGCCAGAGGTGTGCATGACTTCTATGAACATCAGTCATGCTAATTTTGATTTCAGAGATAACTGTCTGATTAGTTCCAGTACTCTTGTGTAAAAATTTTCAAGATGACAGATTCATAACTTGCTAGTAATTAAAAAAAATGGGTCTTATGTGGGTCTTCTCTGTGTCATCACTCAATTCTGAACATTTGATTGAGAATCTGACTAAATTTGGAAAATCCTAAGCCTTTCTGGCTGCTTCTTCCTTTGACTGACTGATTTTTGAGAAAATGAGGCTAGTTCAAAGTAAATAGAAATATTAATTTTATCTTGGATTTCTAAGTCAACTCGGGCTAACTTAAACGTAAATGACAAAATGGAGTTAATGTGGTTGAATTTGGTTCCTCAGGGGTTTCCATGATCAAAGGAAAGCTGGTCAATAGCATAGTAGTGAGTAAAGAGCTAACTCAATTTGCAGTCAAACTTAAGATACAATAACCTTTAAACTAATATGGCACATATTTAGCCTTATGGAAGCATACAACAGGAAACACAACATCCCCGTCTTATTAGGCAGTACAGTGCTAAGTTCTCTGGACATTTAGTGCTCTCACCCAAATGAGGCATATGTATCTGCTGTAGATGAGAGTCAAAATGTGTGTGTCACCTTGACAGAAGAGCTGTGGCTGTTTCCCACCATTTTTATACTATTCTGTAACATAGGCCCAAGGCTCACTGGCCAATTCACAGCCCTAAAGTTCAAGTACTATCCCACAGGAAAAAAAATTACTGCAAACAAGACAGATGTACCATGTCATATTTAACTTCATTTGCAAGCATTACTGTGAAAAGACAGATCAGTTCAGGCCTGATATGTACACTTTTCACAGAATGAGTGCTATTTCAGCAACAGTAGCTCAGATTTTAATTTGAAGGATGTTAGTTCCCAGACAAAATTAGGTGGGAATATGGGATGCACTTTGTTCTATCTTCTAATGGTAATCCTATGACCGTGGAGAATCTAGGATGCCTCCAGGAAGAGTTAAGGCAGCACCATTGTAAGACAATTCTTACTTGAGTTCTATAGTTCTAAGCATAGGTTCTAACCACAATTGGGTGAATCTAGGATCAGTCAATGCCAGTGACAATAGCTTAAACTGATTTTCCATCAGAATAAGATAAAGTCTAATTACAATAGATGAAGTTAGAATTTTGCTTTGTTTTGTTTCTAGCTTCTCATCAAAAAAGCAACATGAAAAATACTCTGCTTGATGCTTTTAATACCACTTGCAACTGAAGAATTAGTCAGAAGAAATATTCTTGAGCTGTCTCTCTCCTGGTTTTGTAGTCCATGCCTAACTGGGTCTTTCACTGATCTTTCATTAGTGTTGATGAGCCCAGTGTGGAAAGGTACTTCTCTTTTCGTTCCTGAGAGAATCTCATCTCGGTTATTTCACACTTTTAATCACCGCTAATAGCTATTTTGGCATACATTCAGAGTAGACTCAGTTAGGAGCAGAAGAAATATTTTACATTAACTGTATTATTTTGTTTCCAGCCCTGCAATGTTGCTTCAAGACAAAATGGATAGTTTCAGGAAAGACAGCTTGCTTTACTCAGCCTGTAAAAAAATAGCTCCTGTGATGCTAAACCATGTTGAATTCCACTTAGTTGTTCATTGGATAATTGTGCTCCACTGGCAGTGGAGATGGGGACTGTGATTGTGATGTGTTCACTGTGTGGCTAGTATATATCATACTAGTACTGGTTATGATGACAGAGGCTGGATAAAAAGAAAAAAGCTGTGAAAACATGTTTTGATGATTTCTTTTAGATGTAAATTTAAATACTTCTGTTTTGAGTCCCTGTAGGTATCCCCACACTATATTCAGAAGACTTTATATTGTTTATGAATGTTAAGACTGAGGATATATATAGGTTGGGTTTGAAGCTTTTTACATGACCTGATTTGAGGAGCTTATGTCCTCCCAGTGTCCAATGTACAACTGAAGTGGACATATCAAAGACAGACAGGGATCTGGGGTCAGGCTGGTTCTGACTGGTTCCGAAGGCGTAGAGTACAAAGATGTTCTGAAACATCCCCAAAGGTGACCCTTTGCCTAGATTCAGTATAACATAGTGGTTGAAGGGATAGATGAGGAGATTGGGATTGAAATCTTAGATATACTCGTTGTATATATTTTTAGCAAATTAATCAACAGTTCTGAGACTCAATTTCATAAATCAGTAGAATTAAGGAAACAATATCAATCTGATAGGATTACTTTGAGGATGTAATGTGATAGTGTGTGTATGCATTATGTGCATATGTGTGCTTTCGTGCATTTGTGCGTGCATGTATGAGTGTGATTGTGTGTGTATATGTGTAGGGCACTGTATCTGTACTTTAATGACTCAACAAATGACAGCTAGTATTATATACCAGGTTGGGGCACTTTTGTAAATATTCCAGCTTCCTCCAAAGCTGCTTCAGTTTCATAGTAGACTCTTAACTTTCTCACTGACAAAATCCTTGTTGAAAGTTGCCTTAGTAGGCTTGGACTGCCTTAATAAAATACCATAGACTGAGTGGCTTAAATAACAGAAATTTATTTTCTCATCTTTTTAGAGTCTGGAAATTCCAAGACTAAGGTTCTGGCAGAGTTCAGTTTCTGGTGAGGCCCCTCTTCCTCGCTTGTCAAAGCCACCCTCTTGCTGTTTATTCACATGGCAGAGAAAGAGAGAGACTGCTCTCTCTTCTTCTTCTTATAAGGCATTAATCCTATCAGATTAGACTTCATGCTTATGACCTAATTTAATCTTAATTAACTCCAAAAGATCCTATTGAAATCACAGTCACACTGGGGCTTAGAGTTTCAACATAAGCATTTTAAGGAGACACAATTCAGTACATAATGAAAGTCAAGCTCTCCCGGGAAAGAATATCTTTGATGAGGGCAGTGGGCCATCACTGATTCACAGAGACCTTTGATTTTGGTTTCTGGTGTGTCTCTTCCTGTTTATTATTTGAGTCATTGCTTTCTGTGGTCCACCAGTCAAGGAGATAAAAGGAAGTATTAGGACCTTGGATCGTGATATAAAATGATGTCTATATGCATATATATAATATATAAATTAGTTTCTTCAATCAAATTCTTTCTCTGAGGCTTGGGAAAATGGAACATGAGAAAAATTTTGAGTTGGTTGGGGAGGGTGACACATAATCACTTCATAAGTTTAGGTTTGGAAGATTAGATATATAGAGACTTATTTTATT
>NW_006434181.1:195864-208595 GCF_000325575.1 Pteropus alecto | reverse complement strand
TTTTACTACTAGTTTGATGTCTGAAGAAAAGCTTTCACCAACTGGGTGCTAGCTTCATGTTAGACTCTGCTGTCAGATAGAGAGATCAGTTTTGAGCACAGATAATTTTCCCTTTTTCCTGACTCTTTAAACCAAAATGTCTCTTATCAATCAGTAAATATTTGGCTAATACATTTGAGCCCCTAAGAACAATTCGTGTTCAAGGAAAGCAGTTTAGACAGTCCCCACCACCTACCTTTTCTCTTGCCTTTACTTTACCACCTTTCTCATCTTCATCTTGCTTTCTACTCCCAATCTAGAGCCTCTCCCTCTGACTCCACCTCTGGTTTCTCTTGATTTGGTGATTTTATATACTCTCCCAAGGATCCAAGCCTTCTTCTACAGGCTTAAGTTTTGCTTATTCATTAGGCTAAAGGTATCTTCACACTCGGTCAAGAATGGTCCACCTTAACCTTTCAGAACCAATGCTGGCTCCAGCTCCTGTCATGGTCAGACCAGCCTTGGTACTCTGATAGGTGCTGGAGAACAATCAAGAATAAAATATGAAAATAGAACATATCTAGCCAATTGGGCATTACTAAAAACTAACATGTTACCTTTGGGTGAAAATAATGAATATTATCTTCTCTCTATGTGATTTAAATGAAAGCTGAAGGATCAGGAGCTAAAGATATGTAGATACTTTTAAAAGATTGATCCTTTATTAATGAATTCAACTGTTATCAATGTCTGATGCACTAAGTATTGACTTACCCTTTTGTTTTCACAAAAAGTTTCATATTCTCCTACTCAGAGTATATGCAACACTACTCACTCTCAGTTCCAGAACTTCCTCTCTCTGTGACCTGGGACAAATCTCTATGCCTCAGTTTCCTCATCTGGATATCATTAGAACATCTGCTAAATAGGGTTACTGCTAGAATGAAATGAGATAATATATAGAGAGGCTTAAAACAGTGCTGGCTAAACAGTGTTATATTCACTTTCCCAAATTTAAATTTTATTTTCTCAAATTGGAACTAAAATTCCCAGGAACTCTGCAGTGTGGTACAGCAGGAGACGCTGCAATCGGAACTCTGTAGTTTGCTCTAAGCAGTGGGAGTGGGCCCGCTGTGGAAGGAAGAGGGAAGGGGAAGGAGCATTTCGGTGTCTCAGTATTGTGTTGGACATATATATCAACTCCTGTAACTCCAAACAGTCCAGTAAAGGTAGGCCTTTACTTCTGATTTTGTAAATGAGAAAAGAAGGTAAAATCAGGCTTTGATCCCAGGTCTATGTGATTCCAGGTCTATGTGATCCCATTAAGGAGAAATGTATAACTGATTACTTCCATTTGGGTTCAGGCTAATAAAAAGCACAGCGGCAAAATGAAAAGTTGAAAAATTTCTCAATTCTTCTTTTCTCTGAGCACTGACTTTTCAGTGATTTATATTTTAATATAATTTTATGTTATAATAATTTTTCACAGTGGGTGTTTTTGGCAAGCACACTATAGTTTCTAATGACTTAGCTTTGAATACACTATATAAATGTACATGTTTTTATTGTTAATTATCTCTGAAACTTTTTTGGAAATAGGGGAGATACAAATATAAATATACAAAATAAAATAAAATCTAATGTAGGAAATGATCAGTGCTAAGCAGACCCAGCCCACTTGCAGGGCAAGGTATAAAGAGCACAAGTGGAGGCACATGTACCATATATCTGAACGTTTAAAAGTTATAAATTATCTTTACACAACAAAATATGTGTATATAACTGAAAGCTTGAAAAATATTGAGGAGAACTGAATTTAACTATTGTTAATTACACATGCCTGAGTGTTCTATTGATAAGTCAGCAATTTTTAGATAAGTAATAAAATGAAGACATACATGATCTACACGCTACTATATTTATAATATAACATTTATTTTTCTTATCTTTATTTTAAAAGATCACTATGTTATAACTAAAATTCCATGTAACTTATTGAAAGTAAAAAATTAAAAATATAATTGGATTGAAAGCATATAAATAATTTTTTATAAAAATACAAATTAAAGTAAATGTAAAAATTAACATTTTTGTGTATGCTCCCCCAAAAAAGGTATTTTTAAGTACGTAAAATAGTTATAAAATTAAAAGGTAAAATTTAAATTACAGTTATCTTCTACTAAAATTTTAAATGAAATTATTTTAGAAATCTTGTATATAATGTTTTGAATATTTTAATCAAATATTATTAGTTTATAAGATTTTTATAGGACTGTGTACATTCATAAAAGTAAACTAAAATGTTATTGTTCAATATCCATCTAGTTGCCAGTACAAAGAATCAATATTATTCTTTGCATAATATATCTAGAGCTGCATATATATGTATATATGTTAAATAATTTTTAAAAGTTATATTACTTTTTAATATTGAAGGATGTTCCTAGGCTGCCATGTGTAACTATTGTGACTACTTTGGTAATTTGTGAGTATTTCTGGGAACACAAAGAGAAGCAAGATGATGGGTGCTAGAAGACTCTGACTTCATCCTATCTGAAAAGAAAGGTTTGGCAAGTTAAACTCCTTTCTTTTGCTGTCTTCCCTTGTTCAAACCACTGTTTCATTGTGAAGTGTGTCCATCTGTGATGATCGCATATCAACAGGACTTCTCAGCACACAGGCACAGTGACCTCTGTGAGACACAGGGCACATAATGTGGAGCAGTGCTGGTCACTTGAGTGGATTGTTAGGTTTATGAATAGAGATGAAAGCACAGATTACTCAATCCCAAGTGACCAATATGTCCAGGAGTTCTTTAACCCAGGGGGCCCCAACATCCAAGCTGTAGACCTGTTCCGGTCCATGACTTGTTAGGAACTGGGCCACACAGCAGGAGATGAACAGTGAGCTAGTGAAGCTTCATGTGTATTTGCAGCCGCTCCCCAGCGCTAGCATCATTGCCTCAGCTCCACATCAGATCATTAGGCATTAGATTCTCACAGGAGTACCATTCCCTGGTGCCAAAAAGTTTGGGGACTGCTGCTTTAATCCATTTATTTTTCATTAGTTTTGTCCTAAAAAATGGCTTCTAAAGTGTGGAGCCTCAACAGAAGCTATGTCCGCTACAGTGCTTCTAATGACACCCACTGTTGTCCGTGAGATGTTCTGTTGACCAAACCTACACCTGAGTTGCCCATTTCTCCAACATACCTTGTGGAAATGGTTTCATGGAGGAAGATGTTTACCATATAAATTGGAGTAGCAAAATGTTGGCAACAGCCTAAATTGTGTTTTTGCAATCTTGGTTATGAGTGAATGTAAAAAATGTAGATAAAAAAAAGATGAGGTAAACCTATGTTTATTGACCTGGAGAAGCTTCCAAAATATATTTTTGAGTTAAAAAAAGCAAGCTACAAAATGACATGTGTAATTTAATTTTTTTCGAAAAGGAAACTAAATAAGATATCTAAATATACGTATATAAGTGCACAGCAAATTTCCTGGAATAGTACCGAATCACTGCTAGTCTTCAATAAACTAGAAAAAGTGATACCTTTCTCTGGGCAGCTACAGTCTCACACCAGGGCACATATCTTGGTGTCTGGGCATAAGCTGGATTTCTGCTCCCCTGCCCCCACTCCCCAAGCATCTGCTGAGGCCTGGAAAGGTAGTAATCTGATCACAATGGTGACCCCCTAGGGAGATTCCTGAAATACGAAGGAAGACATTTAAGGAGTCTTTGTGCTTTAATGTTATTATTTGAATATTTTTATTAACTATTTGTATAGTTTAGATAAAATGAAAAAAATCGTTGTGATTTTCCCAAGGGCTAGGGAAATCTGTGACAGAATAGGCTTAAAAGAGGCTTAGAATCCCCCACCCTCCACCCCTTGATTCTCTTTTAACGCTAATTCTCCTTTCTGCTTTTCTCCTTTCTCTGTCTCGGAGGCTGGACTTTTCTCTCTTATGTAGTTAGTCTCTCTGTCTCAGAAAAACAGAGACTCTGTAGTCCCCTCCCCTTGTTGTAACTCAGAAGGTCTGAGCTGGTGGGGCCATTTTATAATGGTTATTATCTCAACAGATTCCAGAATTCTGGCTCTGGTCTCACAGATTTGATTTACAGGGCTGCAGATTAATTAGTTGGTACTGATTTATATTGTCCTCTGTCTCTAAGATGCTCCTAGGACTCAGAGTGGCTGATAGGGGTTGTCCTTGTTATTTAACAGAACTCAGCTGAATACATTTTATGTATACTGGAAAAACACTCAAAGTATTTGACCACTAATGATTCAAGTATGTTCTGGGTAAGTGGAGACTGAGGCCAATATATCTGTACAACCTACACAGCACCTAGGAATATAGATCTTGAATTGATACAGTCTGATTCCTTTATTTCCGCAAAGATGCATGTTCCATCAAAGCAAATGTATGAGAAGTGGAAAAGATTTTCTTGTGGATAAAGCTCAGTATTTCCAGACACAGTTCACTAAACAAAACTCCTTTGTTTCATACCTTTAAGAACACAGAAATCAAACAGTCCTTGATGAATGTGGGTACTGTCTGTCTGGTTAAAGAACAACAAAATATCCTTCCATCTAACAAATGTTGTCTATAGCAGGCTGTCCACCATTCATACTCAGGGGCAATGACCATTTCTATTAATGCTCTTTTCAGAAGGAAGTCTGTACCCAGTGTTTACTTTAAGCACCCAGCTACTGCCTATAAAGTTCTTTTCTGCTGCAGCCTGGGCCAGATGAGACCAGATTACACATGTTCTAAATACTCTTGTCCTGTTAGCTAGTATTTTATTTGTTAAAGATATATTTGCTAAGTAAAAAACTAACAACCCTGGTGCCATGAGAACAAGAAGCCTTCCCTGTGAGGACAAACCTACACTCCAAAGTGACTCTCCAGACAGGAGCCTAAGCTGCATAATTTGGATTCATCTCCATTAAATACTCCTCCGCTCCGTCCCATAATGTAATTAACATTGCAGGTCTCATGGCTCTTTTTAAGAGAATTAGAAGCCATGAGTCATTTGAGCATCATTAGAACAAGCTCTCCTAATGCAAAATGACTCAATCGCAGAGATTGCTATCTGGCAGCATTCTGAGATAGCAAGACCTGAAAGCCAGCAGTTAGTCTGATTTAGGGCCTCTTAAAATATTCTTCAAATTTGACTACACATTGTTCTGATGGAAAAGATAGGAATTATTTTAGGAACCAATCATCGTCTGAACTGTCTTAGCTGTGTTATTGATTTCTTTTAAGTAATTGCATTTAATTTGGAAACCTATGGACAAACAAGCTAATGAAGATATACGACTATACTAAGTAAAATAGGACTAAGTGTATGGGGGCAAAGATAATATAAAAATAGAAATCTTTGAATAGTGTTCCTAATGTTGGGACTTCCTCTATTAATCTATGTAACTACATTTTCATGGTGATTTTTTTAACATTGAAAATAAAATCTTAACAGGTATCATGCTAGTATTCTAAGGGCTTATGAGAGTTGGCCCATCAAAGTGATAGCACTTTCAGAATGGAAAGTTGATGTAGATGTAAGATATTATTTTAATAATTAAAATGTTTCCAATGTGTTGATGTATCTTGTTTTAAGTTATTCCCAAATTGAAGAACCTTAATGTGACAGCAGGATGGCTTACGATTAGTTTTGGTGGAACAGGTCATGGAGCAAATTTATAAAACCCTCGAACAGTGATGGTAATGAAGAAATGAATCAAATCTCCAAGTTTTATTAGGAAATGGTGATTATGCTCCGAACTTCTCAACCAGCATTAATAATGACTTTCAATGTTTATTTCAAATTTTAGCAGAATGTTTAAACTGTTATCTTTGCACATCAAATCATATTTCAATTTGAGTAGGATTTTTAACTTCACAGCCATTGAGCACATACTACATGCAAATTCCCTATTTATTTCCCCCAAGCAGACTCCTCCCTTGGATTCCATAAGATCAACTTTAATTCCCCCTGTTTCGCATTGGGAAGATCTTTGTCACCTGGATATAGAAGCCACAGAAAGAGCTTCTGTTAAAAAGTGATGTATGACATAACAAAACTCCTTTACTAGGCATTTATAAAGAAAGAAGAGATGCCACAACATTTATCCCCAAATATCTTATCTGTCGCTACATTTAATATTTTTTTGAGAAAGAAAAAAGAACAGAGTTAAAACTCCAAATCAATGAGCTGTTTTCCTTTGGCTTTTGGACAATAGACTCAAAGACCCAAACTGATATTAACAGATAAGTTTTCAGAGGAAGTGAAAGGAAGGAGAACCATAGTGTCAGAAGACAGGCAAAACAGCTCGTTCAGCATACAGATTGAAAGACGAATACTTCTGGAAAATGTGATTAACAGTTTTGTTTTGGCAAGCTCTATCTCTGTGTCTGGTCTATTTTTTTCTTTTTTATATAGGTTTAATCCTTAGGTTGAACATAAAAATTTCTTTTCTGTTTATAGTATTTATTCATTGGGACTAGGTTTTTATTATAGGACATAAAACTATCTGGATTGAAAATTGTTATAATGATAACTCACATTAAAATCAAAACATTAAACTAGCTACAAGACACTTGAATGTTGCTGAACTCCAGTTGATGGCAGAATTATTTAAAACCATGAGTATGATTTTTAGATGACTTATTTGGCTACTATAAAGTAGAAAGGGAAGGGAGTTTAGAAATTTAATCTAAAACACCCTACTTTAAGAGATTGATGACCGAGGAATTAAGTGACTTACATTGTTATTTAGTACCAGTTTGAAGATTAAAACCCAAGAATTCTTTCCCTGGCCCACTGTTCTTTATTTCACGTCCATTTTCTTTTGCCTCAACAGATAACATGTGACCCATAGCTATGTTTGGAATTAGAATCAGCTAGAAGTTGTTAACAAATAACTGGGTGCATAGGTGCTTTTCAGAAGCTGCTGTGGTACTTCCATTCAAAAGGAAAGGGGGTAGAATGCAAGTTGGTCTTCATGTGACATTTATTTAGGGAAAGGTCCTAAGAGGTTCTGTGGGCCAGAGAGAGGAGAGTCCTGGCCATCCCGAGAAATAGCCAGGATATGCTCGAGACCTGTGAAATGCTTTGCAGAATCTTTGAAGAACCTTTGAGGCTTTATGATGAGAGCAATGACACTCTTAAGTAGCTCTCAATTCTACAAGTAGAGCAACAGACTCCTGTCACTGATGCCCCTCTCTCCCTCCTCCTCCCTTGTCTCCTCACTCCCTCTCCACCTTCTCACCACCACCTTTCAGGAGTCTCAATTTGAATATAATTTAAAGAGCTTTCGACGGGTCTCTTTTCCCATTGGTAGTTAGGATTTTCTTCAGAATTGTGTGTATGTCTAATTCAGGACATGGCATCGTGGCCTCTATCCTACATCAGAGCCAGACAGATGTAGAAACTAGACTGCCAAATGTCATTTTGATGTGTACTTGTGGGACCACATCATCAAGAAAGTATAACATAACTCTTGGCATGAGCTCAGGCCTAGTGAGGGCATATTCTGCTTTTGGGAATCACTGTAACAGTCCAAACTGCAAAAAGATTTCAAATAAAATATAATTTTCCACCTGCTAGAGATAAAATTTGATTGCCCACCTGTTGCCCCTAGGCTCTGCAACTATTAGGTGGCTGCCTCAGCTCCTGGTAACAGATGCTTTTCTGTTACTGCTTTTTCTTCCTAGAAAATAATTACCAGTGGGGCTTCATAATGTGCAATGGCTATTAAGATTATACCCCAAGGGAAGATTGTGACTCAAAGATCAGCATGAAATAACAATTCCAACAAATGATGTCTTAAAAAGCTATGAATGTATTTGCCAGCAGATACCCCTAATCCAGAAGATTTTGAGATAGTAAACAAAGTATAGTTGGTGTAACAGAGACTTGTTTGCATATAAAATAGTTTCCCAAATGTTTATTCAGCAATTAGTTAATTTTTAACATATCATTGTTTCTAATAAAGCTGTTCATCTCTAAGGACAAAGAAACTGATGCAAACGAAATCAGAAACTATTTTTATGGCAATGTTTTAATGAAGTTATTAAGGTCTGAAGGATTGAAACAGATGGACCAAATGTGTCTGTCCTCCTAGGCAGAGGGCAGGGAGTGGTTATGATCAGGCTTTGGAATTATTGGTATGTGGATCCACATTCTATATTTAGAATAATAGTTGTATTCAAGCAACACATTTACTCTATTTGCTTTATCTCAAGTCTGTCTCACATCATATTTATTAAAGCATGCATTTATCAAGCACTATCTTGTTTCCAGCACAGATCTAGGTACATTTATCAGAGGAAGGGAGGTCTTTTGGTCTTTCCTTGGGACATAAGAACTTTATAAAATAAACAGACACAAACTTACTAGAGACTAATACTGAAGCACCAAATAAGCAAATCTGGGAGAATGAATGGGTTAAATATGGTTCATTAATCAAATTCAAAGTAAGGAAATTTTATTTTTGGGGTACAGGCAATCAGAAAAGTCTGCCTGAAAAAATGAGACTGCTCTCTTTTACTATACTCTCTAATATATTAATAATCCTCCCAAATTGGGATATAGTCAAGATGGTATAAATAGGAATCTGTAGCCACCAGAGTCTGTCATGAGATAAGCTGAGGGAAGATGTAAGTATAACAAATAATGACTTAGACATCTTGTATTTCCCTTTGGCATAGGCATTGATTATTACATTTTTGGCTGTCTTCCTCATCCTTCTTCCTCCTCATTCCACTTAGCATTTGCTAAGTACTTATTGGGCTGAAGTGAGTTAAACTAGACATGCAGAGTCTCTCATATATAAAGGAGTGAGGTAAGAAAGCTCTACTTATTCTCTGATACTTATTGTTGGAAACCAAGCTTACATTGTTCTAAAATGTCTTTCCTTTATTTGAGATTGTACACCTAGCCAAGAAGTAGTAATTACTTGTTTTCAGTACAACCTATTGAGGTAATAGAGCATGGCACAGTGGTGCATTAAATTCAATTTGCACATCAGAGACAAAGACAATAAAATATTAAACATACATAAATTCTGTCTCACTCATTTAAAAAGTGAAATTAGCAACAATATTTACTTATAATTGGCTATATTCTTTTAGGATAATATCAATTTTATTTATTGGATTTCCTGCCATATGCTAGTCACTAATACTAGACTTCTCTTCTGAGAATTATTAGAGTCATAGTTGACATTAAGAAACTAAGACACCTTTAAAAATTGTAGTAAAGCGACAACCATTTTCTATAGCACAGGCTTCTGTGACTGTGGCTATGTGGATGCCACCTACATGTATTTAAAAATGCAAAAAGTGATTTGTCTCAATAGTCCTTAATCCCCTTAAAAAAAGAAGCCTCTTATCAACCTCTTATAAATTTTATTTATAACACTAATCATGCTTGTTATAATTCTGTTTATTTGTTTATTGTGTGTCTCTACCTTTTGGGTTGTAAGCTCCATAAGGAAAGAGACCGTGTCTATTTTTTGCACTTCAATATCAGAATGGAAAATTTAATAGATGTATTTTCCTGGAGTTACTCATTTTGATCTGTTTAATGTGTTTTCTTCTTTTAAAAAGTGAACCAAGGAGAGAAACAACAGACTCTTTGGCCTCAGCTGTAAATCTGATCTTGCCATCGACAGGGTAAATTTCAAGGGTGGGTTCAAGTAGTTATTTTACTGTTGCGATTTGAAAATCCCATGATTTACCACTTTTTCACTCCCAGAACTGCCACAGTGCTAATGCAAGGTTAGCTAGAGCCAGTATAAGACTCTATGCTTAGACAAACACCTGGTTCCACTCAGCTAGTGTGAGGATGTCCACAGGTGGATCACGTTAAACCTACAAAGCCAGGGTTATTTATTGACAGCCCAGCAGTAGTGGTTTGGAGCTCAGAACAGCTTCTCCTCAGGAGACCTAACAAAGGCCCAGTCTAAGTGATTCTTCCATTTGAGATGTTGTGTGCCTTATTGATTGCACATAGCTCTGCCCTCTTAGACTACTTTAAAAACATATTTGCTTTCATTATAGAGTTAATACATATTCATTATGGAAAAATCAGAAAATACACATATTTAAGATAGATGATCTACCATCCAGAAGTAATCAGCTATCTATCACATTGGTGTACATACAGAGGAGTGCACACACACATTTAAAAATGACATAATCAGATTATTGTTCTGGAAGATACTTTTAAAATACATAATTGACATCTTTCTGTTCAACGAATGTTCCCAAGATGTTATTTTTAATGACAGTAAAATATTCTATTGTATGGATGTGGCACATTTATGTAATCAATCTCATTTTTATAAACTTTGGTTATTTTCTTGGACTATTTTTGAAAATGCAAACATTTATTTTATTCTAGAAATGATTTTAGAATAGAAACATACTTTATTAAATTTTTTATTAAAGTATAGTTGGATAAAGGGGAATGGACTAGAAACATGATTTTTAAAATATTAGTTGCTATGAATGACTTTTGTATCCCCGTTTATTAAAAAAATAATAATGCTTTACTTCAAGTGTTAACTCTCTTTTGAGTACAGCTCATCTACACAGCAGATTTCTTCCTCAGTGGGAAGCACACCTTTAATAACCTCATTGTTCCTAATATATTCCTATTCTTCCTTTTCTAGGATTCATTTTGTTTTTACCTTGGCCAAAAAAAAAAACATGATCATTATATCTTTCTTTCTGTACTCACTCTTGGGGAATATCTCCCGAGCTTCCTGGTGAGAATTAGCTTTCAGAAGAAGAAACTTTAAAAATGTTTATTCAATGTGGGCATGCTTGGGAAGCAGCAGTTTAGAGCTTCAGATGTCTTTGAAAATTTGTATTGGAAAGTCCATTTCCCATGGTTAATTGGTGCTAATCATTTCCTCCATGATTTGTGAAGGGAATGGTGTGCTGACTTCTTTTATTAAAAAGATGCTAAAATTAATTCCCAGGGAAGGTAATTTGTGTTTTTCTACTAGAGCTTTCTCTGGAGGAATTAAAAGTTTATCTATTTAGAAGCACATCATTAAGGATGGTCTCCAACTACAGGTAAAGAGAGGTAAAAATACGAGAGAGAGAGAGAGAGAGAAAGAGAGAGAGAAATCATGCTTAACTTCAAAGAAAACAGTAGAAGATTCTCAATAGGTTGAGTACTCATATACTCATACGCTTAAAGGAATGACAAAGAAAGAAGTTTTCATTGTTTTATAATCAGGGGGAAAAAAGCCCATAATATATTTTAAAAATGCTTAACATCATATAAACTAATTATAGCTATTTTTATGTAAGTCATAACCAGGGGCTTTGTTTTCTGATTTTCAGGGTTTTTAAAAAATAGTCTATATGGTTGTTAAATTTAAAAAATTTTTTAAATAAAATCCAGTTGTAGACTACCATGCAATTCATACCACAGTAAAAGAGTAAAAGGTAGTTACATTTTTCAGTTGCCTAGAAAGCTAAGAAGCTTCAGAAGGAAGTAAAGACTAATGATTTTGAGAGTACTATATTGAGTAATCAATACTGTGGACTTCAGAGCCACAAAAAAACTTAAAAAAAATTTTTTAACTAAAAAAAGTTTAAATTCATGCACCATCACTAGATAGTTATGTGTCCTTGGCCACCTAACATTCTCTTTGTGTCTCTTTCTTCTACTCCATAAAATAGAAATAATAATAACAACAACATAATAATAGTAATTCTTATCTCATAGGGTTGTTGGAATCAAGTGACTTGGAGAACTTGGAAGAATGCCTGTCCTTTTATGCTGTGTCTATTAGAGTTATTTCTTTGCCAGGATGGTGGAGTTCAAATGGTCTAAACTTTATGGCCATGAATTATTAACCTTTCTCCTCAATTTGTAACTAGGGAAAGTTACAAATTTCTTTAAACACCAAATTTCTTCATCTATAAAATAAGCACAGGGGGAGTGGAAAAAATGGTGTAGGTGATAGAGGCTCTGTTCATCCCTCTGGCGACCCAATCAAAATTGTGACAGGAACAGAGAACCAAATGCAAGGAAAAATCACCTGGGATCTAGATGAACAAGCCATACGATTAGAGATAAATCTAAGAAATCACCCTACAACAGCAGAAGGTAGGATGGAGCAAGGATGCGGGGCTGCCAGCTCTCAAGCGGCTCAGTGAGGCAGAGGCTGTGGCAGTGGCAGAAGTCTCTTAAAGGGGCCTGTCCATGAGCGGATATTCACGGTGTCAGACCTGCTCTCTCTGAGCACCAGTGCCGATTGGGCTAGGTGCGGGGGGCACCAGGGACTTATAGGGCGACATTGTCAGACTGAGGGCCGAAGCGAGACTCTGTGCAGAAGTGCCGGCGGTATTCATTGTTCCCTGTTGAGCTCTCCCCACTCCCAGTGCGTGGACACAGCACCACCATGGTTGTGAAATCATCAAACTAGATAACAGAGGTCACTCTGTCCAAAAGATTTCCTGAAACCCCGCCTCTCCCAACTCATGGGCCTATGCAAGACACATGCAGGCATAGCCTCAGTGAGTCAGGTGCTCTTTGCTGAGCAGTGCCTAGACTCACACTGGAGGCAGCTGGCCTTAGTTTCTGGTATGGCCTTTTGAGGCAACTATAAGCACAGCATCTGCGAATTGCTTGTTGAATTTTAACAGGTGGCCCCAGAGGGGCACAGACTTGGGCTAAATTTGGCCTGCAGCTGAACCCCTCTCAGGACTGTGCCACTGGACAC
>NW_006434181.1:98321-194551 GCF_000325575.1 Pteropus alecto | reverse complement strand
GAAAGATACACACTATATGATTTCATTTATATGCAGAATCTAAGGAATAAAAAGAACAAACTAATCAAATACAGACTCACAAATATAGTGGACGATTTGGTGATGGACAGAGCGGAGGGGATTGGGGGTTGGGAGAATTGAGTGAGGATAAAGAAGTTCACAAATATAGTGGACAATTTGGGGATGGACAGAGCGGAGCGGATTGGGGGGCTGGGAGAATTGAGTGAAGGGTTAAAGAAGTACAAATTAGTGGCTTATGGATGGTCATGGGGATGGGGAGCACGGCAGAGGGAATGCGTAAAGGGAGGGAAGGAGGAAATGGGGGGATCATTTTATGAACTATATAGATGTCTAACCAATGTACTCTATACTGAAACTAATCAAAATAAATGAATTTTATAAAAAGTAGAACATAAAAAATAAATAAAATAAAATAAGCACAATGATGTATCTTTATCACAGGGTTAATATGATGATTAAATGACACAGTCCATGTAAAGTGTTTACAAAAGTATCTGGCACATAGTAAATGTTCACTAATTATTTTCATCACTAGTTATTGTCATTAATATTAAACTAAACTTTTCTAACCAGTAATACGTAAGATTACTTACTAGCTTTAAATTCTACAATATGGTTGCTCACAAAATGAAAGTTGAAGGTCATGTATATTTTCCATTAGAAAGTAAGTTGAAAATAGGCCATAGGGTTGCTAAATTATACTGGCGTTTTCTCCCGATCACCAAGACTGGAGTCCTGTAAGTACTAAGTATATAGAATTGTTTTTTTTTCTTTTCTTTTTTTCTGATGATGGCGGTGTCTGTGATACTTTATGTCCATGGCTTTCCCAGTGGCCTTTCTACATTTAGAGAAAACATTACAATGGATGAGTAGGTCCAAGGTTGTTCTAATTTTAACAAATTCTGGTATTCTGTCTGATGAATTTTGCAGTAATAGAATAACCATAATCTTTTTATTGTTAACTAAATGGGGCTGACGAAATTTATCTCTATACTTTGGCATGGCTCTCGTGCTCATCATATTTCATTTTTCTCAGAATTTGAAGGACAAAAACTATAAATTCATGTTTTTCTCCTCTGATTCTCATGCTGTCCATTAGGACCTGCTGAGAAATGAATAGCTTATTTGCTCTCCCTTCTACCTAATTTGAAATGTTCAAATGATGCTTTAAGCACTTCTGGTCACACACACAAAAAAGTGTCTGTTTGAAGCCCACCTTTGAGACACTTTTAGCACCAGAATAATGAATGTCTTAGCTTGGACACTCATCCCATATTGCGAATTTTGATTAGATGTTAAGACAAGGGGATTTTATTAGCAGTTCACCAGAGATATTGTTATTTAGTTGCTACGCAACCAAATAAGTTACTTGTGGCAGAGTGTGATTGCCCCAGGACTGCTTTTTTCCCCTTTTGACCCAGCAGGTTGGTTACTAGTATAATAAAAAATAATGTCATTCAGTCACTTTAGTAGCAGACGTGATTAGGCCATAAAGGTTATAAGCTTATGTCGTCAGATTCTCTTCTTGGCACTCTGCCTTCCACTCTGAAATTACTAATCATATTACTGGAAAAGACTCTTCCCTTGATTTATCATTGCATAAAGATTCCATTCTTTAGTTCTTAAAGAAATTATCCATCACAGCTTGTTTGTTTTTGGTTTCCTTGAGCAAGGTCAAAATAGGCCCCAAAAGAAGACTAAACAAAATTGAATTCTCCTCCAGGTCACAAATTGTTTCGTCAAAACTATTATTTCTCTTTACTTTTCTGTATTAAACTTTGTTTCATAATATTACCTCAGTAACACATGTAGAAGTGAAACGAGTTATTATAAGGCCAGACTCCACAATGTATACTCTATAAAAAGATATGTGGAATGTATAGTCTAACCTGGGTCTCTCTTCAGAGAAAGCTATGTATTAAAAAGGAATTTTAAGCTAAAAGTTTATACTTATGTATATTTTATCAATATACATTATGTTGATTGTCTAAATCTACTTGTGCATATAACAGTACTTTTAGATTGTACTATTACAATTCAAGAGTAGTTTTAAGAGTTTTTGTTTCTTAAGCCTTTATAATACTCCTGGTTTATGAGAACCACAGTTTGAGTTCATTTTGTTTTTCTCTGAAGATAGTAGTAGGCAAGAAATGTGATGAAGAGGATGATGGTTGATTTTTGTTATGATATTCATTTCTACCTATAGAGAAAGTGAGAACAATCCATTTACTTAGTCATGACAATTAATCAATCTAAATTTTGTGGCCAGTTCCAGAGTTCTATATTCCAAGCTGGTACATAAAAAGGTGAGAAGAACCTATACATTCAGACTCAAGAAGAGCTTCAACTCATCCAATAATGTAGAATTTTATATCGGTTTGATAAGGAAAGTTAATACTAGAAGAAACAGATGGAACAACAATGAGGAAAGCTGTAAATAAATAATGATGATAGGTAAGACTCGAATGCCTATTGTGAATCTACGATGTGCCAGGTACTATGATAAAGACTCTACCTTCATTTTATCACCAAACCACACAATAAATCTTCAGGCAGGTTGAATTTTTATACGACCACAACTTGACCATAGTGTGGGAATGACTAGCTTGCTTTATTCCAATTAATACACATAGTATACCTCTCCACTCATTTAGGTCTTTGATATCTCTTAGCAATGTTCTGTAGTTCTTCATGTAGAAGACTTCCATATCTTTTTTTTCAGATTTATTCTTAAGTATTTAATGTTTTTGCCATTACTATAAATTAATTGATATTCTAATTTCAATGACTAATTGTTTGCCTCTACTATATGAAAATGTAATCTAGTTTTCTGTATTAACCTTGTTTCCAGTGACCATCCTAAATTCATTAAGTACATATATTCCTGAGGATTTTTTTAAATAAATAAATATACTATCTACAAATGGAGACAGTTTTACTTATCATCAGATCATAATGCATTTTATTTTCTTGCATATTTTAGCACTTAACAATGGGGTTGATTCTCGTTCCATCAGACACTTGCCAATATCCTATTTTTGGGTTTTTACCACTGGGAGGGGTGTTACTGGCATGTAGTCAACAGAAACCAGGAATACTACTAAACATTGTACAAACAATTATCTAGCCAAATATATTTGGTTTGGAAATTTTGCATCTATGACTCTTAGGGATATTGGTATGTACTTTTCTTATAATACTTTTGGTGACAGTATTAAGTAATGTTGGCCTATAGCACATTAGTTAAGGGATGTTCCATTCTTTTTTATTTTCTGAAAGTGTTTCGGTAGAATTGGCATTTTTTTTTCTTATTTAAACTTTGGGTAGAAATCACTAGTACAGTCATTTGAGCCTGGAGTTTTTTATGGGAAAAATTTTAATTATAAACAACTTCTTTAATAGATATAAAGCCTTGGATGGAACTTGAGGCAATGTGGGTCATACTTTGCTAAAGAAGATCCCCTGTAAAGATAGCACCTTTGTCTGGAGGAAAAGAAGGGAACTGGGGACTTTAGGCTGCTCAAACATTTCAGTTGAAGTATGGGTAGGTTTCACATGTTCACTGTCTTAACTCTGTTTTCCTATAAGATGGCCTTTATTTAATTGATATCAGCCTGGATATTATAACATTATGCTTATAAACATTTAAATATAAGATGCACAGTGATAATGGGTTACTACTCTCTTTGTGGAGGAAGCACTGCTGATGGCTTCAATCTGAAAAACTGGTGGAGCCCTTGATGATTCTAAGAAATGAAATTCTCCAGTTCAAAACTTGAAAAGTGCAGGCTGATGTAAAGAATATCTTCCTTTCTCTGTCTCCCATTTGGCTCATTGCCGATACAAGAAATTTTGCCTACTCTAATTATGTAAGCTAATTGAAATGAATGTGCTAAAGCTATGTAATAAAGTTAATAACCAATTTAAATTATTCAATATTCTCAGTTTTCTTATGTTTGACCATTTCTATATGAATGCTTATTTCAATGGAGGTAATATGGACTCATAACTAATTCTGAGATATAGCTTTATACACACTTTCTCACATACGTATATGTAGATATTATGTATAAATATATGCAGATATATGTATGTTATAAACATATAAACATATATTTTTAATCTTCTAATGACTCCTCAAAGAAGGCTCTGATTATAAGAAAAACAATTATCTGCCTCTTCATACCATGAAATGCTTGTTATCTATAAGGATATAGTTTCTGCAATTTTTCCAGTCAGAAAAAAATCAGACTATATTTAATGAAAATAATCGTCAAGATGAGAATGTTACTTGTTTTTGTAGTGATTGAGCACATATAAGGATGCCATAGTAACATGATGCAAGCAGGGTGTGAATAAACTTGACATTACTAGAGAAAAAAACAGAAGTAGATGTAAAACCCAGAGCCCAAAGATTACCGGGAATATGCCCATAGTGAAAAGTTCAGTTTATTAACTTGCTACGACAAGATAGGACACAAATCACAGACATCTCACCAAGAGGAAGCAACTATGAATATATTATTGCAGGGTTGAACTTGTATTATTTGATTTGGGGGAAGGTGTAAAGATGCAAGAGTTGAGTCTAGATTGAGTGCTGCAAGAAACAGATGTAATTTGATAAGAGTATCTTTTCTCTATGTCCTTGAATTTTAAAAAAAGTTTTATTTATTGAAATATAATTCACATTAAAGATAATTCAACCATGTAAAGTATACATTAAATGACTTTTAGTATATTCATGGACAATGGTCAGACCATAGATAAAAACAGAACCTTAACTCACAATCTGTAACAAGCAGTCCAGGAAGCCAGCCTACTCTCTCTGTCAGACTTGTAAGAAATCGGACTACTATCTCTACTGAAGGGTGCAGAAAGCCAAATAATAACGCTTATAAAAATCAGCCTCAAATGATTAGAAATTCACTACAGCTTCTCTAATTTGAGTCCCTGCTTCCAACTCAGCAAAAACCAGAGAGCCAAACATGCACCCACACCAACCACATAGGATGCTTCACTGCTAATTAGCTTACCTATAGCTTCCCCATGCCAGCAACCTCCCTGCAGGTCATCTCTGAAGGCTTCTCTTTTTTTCCACTGTAAAGCTTTATCAATCTCTGACAACTTTTGAGTCTCTGCCAAATGTAAGTGATGGAGGCTGACTCCATCATTTTGCTATAACGAGCTCTGAATAAGTAACTTTTGTCTGTTCTCATCCAATTGGTTTTCATTTACTTCCACAACAGATATGTACATCCAGCACCACAATCAATTTTCGATCATTTTAATTACACCCAAAAGAAACCCTGTACTCTTAGTTATCACCACCATACCTGCATCTCTCCCTGAGACTTATGCAACCACTGATTTACTTTCTGTCTCTATAGATCTCCCTATTCTGAACTTTCATATGAATAAAATCATATACTATGAGGTCTTTGTGTGTGGTATCTTTCACTTAGCATAATTTTCAAGGTCCATCTATGTTTTAGCATGTCAGTACTGTCTTTCTTTTCCTAGCTGAATAATATTTCATTGTGTGGATAAACCACATTTTGTTTATCCTTTTTTCTTTTAATAGACATTTGGGTTGTTTCCAGCTTTTGGCTGTATGAGTAATGCTATTATAAAGATTAGACTCTCTTAATTTTTATTTAAGAGCTAAAATAAATAAAGTGAGGCTAGAGTTGTCAGTGATAAAGAAGTGATAAGTTATGTGAGCAGGGAGAGAGGAGTGTTTGGTTGCTTTGTGTTAGTATAGCATCCTTGCCTGTTTTCTGTTCAGACATGAATGTGGAGTTGTTTTGTTTCTGACTTTGTCCATTTTGGGTCACAGGGTGACCTTTCTGTTTATTGTTGAGAATGTTTATGTTCATTATAAAAGACTACAGCCTAGCTCCTAATTGCTAGCTTTCATGGCAAGTTTTCTACTTTCTTTCTTGTTCTCAGAGGTAACTGATCTCGCAAGTACGAGATTTCCAGGCGACTTCTACCTCATAATCTCTGCTAGAATAATACAAGCCTTTTAAGAACATGCTGAGGAAACTGCCTCAATATCATTTTCTCAGCTTTCTTTCCATATTGGTTTAGCCAGTCTCTCGCAGATTTTTAGTCTATGGTTTGATATAGAGAAATACTTAAGCAGGCGTTTTTTTGTTTTTGTTTTTGTTTTTTTGTTTTTTGTTTTTGTTTTGCAGTGAAGAGGTAATCTCACAATGACTCAGCATTTTTCCTACAATAAAGCAATATGGCAGCTATGGTTTCAACCGCTATCCATTTGCTGCCTCACAGGACACTCAGGCTCAATTATGAATGCAGCCAGTGGCAACTTCTGCCTCCAATGACATAGGCAGTTTTCATGACAAACAGATAAAAGTAGAGGTGAATTAAAGATCATTGACTGCCCATATATACCGTTGACCTCACATAAGATTTGGAATGTCGACATAATATTCGACTGGAGGTCAGTATGAAGTGTGTCTCACCAAGTTTCTGTTCCACACATACTAGCAATTTCTCAGTGTTGATGTGAGTTTTCTCAGTGATATGCACTCATCTCTTCAAAGAAAGTACAACATCATCTTCCCTTGTGAGGATATGGATAGGACCAAGGCACAAAGCCTGTCTTTTCCTCACAAAAAGTAGAAAGGAGACTGGAAACAAAGGCACTATGCTCTCTGAAAACTAGTAGATGGGATAACTTAAACCAGAGAACATGTCTGTCCTCATGTAATTTGAGTCTTATCTCGAACTCTAAGACCTTGTCTCCTGCCTGCATTTCCTATTGGGATGCAGTGTGCCATCTGTGGTTGCAGTTACAATCCCTACCACTATTTCCAGAAAGTAGATTTGAGAAATTAGCCAGAGCATTCCTTACGACTTTCTGCGACATAGACTGAAACGATGGCGTAAGCCCACATTTCCTATCCTGTTCTGTAAGAACAAATGTTGCCTGAAGTCCTTGTCTCAAAACAAAATCTTAAGAAAAAATACAATGAAGACTGTGGAAATAGGATAACTTAAACCTGGCCCTTGTTACTTGAAACTCTTATGGACACCTTGGCTAATAAAACCAAGCTGCCATCTCCTACGAGGAGGAAGAATGGAGGACTTGGTGCATGCCTCCAAGACTGTACTCCCTTGAAAGCATTTATGATAGAAATTGGGCTGATGGAACCAACCCTGTGTCACCATAACAGTACATTCACCACAAATGGGTCCCAAGTCACATATTTTCCTCTTAGACAAATATTGAAAAGGGACCAAACCTTTCTTCTGGCAAGAGAAGTTATTGTGGGTACTAAGAAACCTGGCCAAAGCCTAGACTGTTCTTTAAATAACTCGATTACGTAGCTTGGAATCACAACCATGTATTGCTCTTAATTCTAGGAAGTAGAGTGGAGACTGTGGCCCACAGAATCCAGCCTTACTTTACGTAACAAGTCTTTAGATAAAAGACTTGTCAAATGATCAAAAACATTCTCGGTAGGAAAAGAAAAGTCATTGGAAGTCCTTGGCCTAGGAATTAGTCCTCTGTTGGAACTGTGATAAGTTGGGTTGACGTTTGTAAACACAACACTAGGCTAATCTCAAATATAAGGTAAACTTGATTGCAATACAATTCATGCTCTGAAGCCTCGTTCATTATATGAAGTAAAGTGAAAACCTACGGCCACAGCAACAAGACAGGTCACTTGGTAGATACCAGATTCGTGCGGGGCATTCCTTGATCCCTAGTGAATCCCACCATGTGTTTACTTGATCTCTGCGTGATTCTCTGCTGATTTCTAAGTGATTTTCAGGTGATTTCAAGGTTATTTATCTTCCCCTATTTTCTAACAAGTGTTTTCAAAACTCGTCTCATAAACTCTTATTTTCAATATTCAGCATTGAGTCATTGGCCTTTAGTCAATTCTCTATCGATAGAAGTGGCTGAGGTCCGCATAAAATATAGTGTGGGAGTCCCACGTAAACTGTGCAGAGTTATGCTCACAATGACTCAGCATTTTTACTACAATAAAGCAAAATGGCGCTTACTGTTTACACTGTTCTAAAGTAGCTTCATCCAGCAGACTCAGCCTCCAAATATCAACGCAGTTAATGTTCTACTGCAGCTTCCACTGTGTTCAAGTAGGTTGCCTGACCACAGATGAAACCTAAGGGCAGTTATCTAACTACAATTGTCTGTTAACCTATGCCGCCATCTCAAGCAAACCATCTACTGTAGATATGACCCATTGACTGAAGGGTCATTAGGTGGCTATGTTCCACAGACACTATAATTTTCCCAGTGGTTATCTAAATTTTACCAAGGAATGCAGAAGAGTAACTGAAAAGTGAGTGCCACACCATCAACCCAATATCACGTGATGACCTCAGGCCTGTCTCTTGACGGTCACTTGAATCCCACATGGAAGGCTCATGAGTATCGCGAGATTCCCTAATTCTTGTTATGAGTTTTCCAACTACTTCCATCTCACTTTCCCTGCTAGGCTAAAATTAGCCTCTTCAGAAAATGTTGATGGAACAGCCTCAATGTCAATTCACATAAACACTGAGAATAACCCTCAACGGTTCTGGTGGAAAATCCTTGCTATTTTTTAAGGTGAACCTTAGGCTACGACTGTCGAGAAAAATTCTTAAAAGCCAATGACCCAATGCTGAATTATTGAAAATAATTGTTTATGAGATGTGTTTTGAAAACACTTGTTTGAGGAGGAGGCTGTCTCTGCTACTTCTGCTCCATGTAGAGTACTGACTTCTCAGTGCTGATGTGAATTTTCTCAGTGTAATACACTTGTCACTACAAATGGAGCACAGCATCATCCTCCCTTGTGAGGATATGTATTAGTGACATGGGCTGAAGGCACAAGGCCTGTCTTTTCCTAACAAAAAGTAGAAGGGAGACTGGGACCCAAAGCACTGAGCCGGTCCTCTCTGAAAACGAATAGATAGGAAAACTTAGTGCAAAGGGCAAGTCTGTCCTCAGGTAATCTGAGTCTTATCTAGAAAACTAGGACCTTGTCTCCTGCCTCTATTTCCTATTATAAACCAGGGTGCTGACCTTGGTTTTCTTGACAGTAGTGGCCTAAATTTCACCTTCAAGAATAGTGTGTATCTCCCACCAGAACCATTAAAGGTTATGCTCACAATGACTCAGCATTTCTGCTACAATACAGCATAATGGCTCTTAGAGTTACCACCACTCTAAGATAGCTTCGTCATTCAGACTCAGCCTCAAAACTTCAATGTGTGTGACTGCTGCTTCCATTGTATACAAGCAGGTAGCATGACCGGAGATTAAACCACAGGGCAGTTACCTAACTACAAGTGTGTGTTAGCCTATGCTACTATCTTCAAGCAAGTCTTCTTATGCACACATGACCTTTCCATTGGAGGGCTGTTAGGTGGCTATGTTACACAGGTAATCTTATTTTCAGTGCTTATGTGAATGTTTCCAAGGAATGTAGAAGGGTAACACAAAGTGAGCGCCACATCATCACCCTAATTTCATGTGATTTTCGTATGATGCTCTCAGGCCAGTCTCTTCCTGGTCACGTAAATCCTGCGGGAAACCTTGTGAGTATTGCGAGATTCTCTAATTCTTGGTATGAGATTTCTAGTTGAATTCTACCTCATTACCTCTGATAGGCTAATACAAGCCTTTTCAGAACATGTTGAAGAAACTGCCTCAATGACAGTCTCTCACATTTTTTTCATATATCTCAAACCAGTCTCTTGCAGAGTTTTAGTCTGTGGTTTGCTATGGGCGAATTCTCAAGCATTTGTTCTTTTTGCAATAAAAATGTATCCTAACAATGACTCAGTATTTTCCTACAATAAAGCAATATGGCAGCTATGGTTTCATCCTTTATCCATTCGCTGCCTCACAGTACCCTCATGCTAATTATGAACGTAGCCAATGTTTGACTCCTGTCTCCACTAACATAGTCAGTTTTCCTGATTAACAGACAAAAGTAGAGGCGGATTAAAGATCATTGACTGGTCATACATATCGTTGACCTCACATAAGATTTGTAATGTGGACATAGCATTCAATTGGCGGTCAGTATGAAGTCTATCTCAGGCACCTTATGTTCCACACATACTAATGATTTCTGAGTGTTAATGTGAATTTTCTCATTTATATGCACTCGTCAATTGAAAGAAAGCACTACATCATCTTCCCTTGTGAAGATGTGGATTGGTGATTTGGGACCAAGGCACAATGCCTGTCTTTTCCTACAAAAATTAAAAGGGAGACTGAGAACCAAGGCACTAAGCCTATCCTCTATGAAAACTCGTTGAAAGTTAAACTTAAAAAGAAGGGCAAGTCTGTCCTCATGTACTTGACTCTTATCTCGATACCTAAGACCTTGTCACCTGCCTGCATTTTCTATTGGCAACCAGTGTGCTGTCCTTGGTTGTAGTTACAATCCCTACCTCTATTTCCAGATAGTAGATTTGAAAAATTACCCAGAGCATTTCTTAAGACTTTCTCTGACATAGACTGAAAGGATGGCATAAGCCCACAGTTCCAAGCCTGTTCTCTTTGAACAAAGTAGCCTGAATCCCTTGTCTCACAGCAAAAACCTTCTTTAGGGAATAAAAAATAAAATGAAGACTGTACTCCTTTGAAAGCATTTGTGATAGAAACTGCGCCGATGGCAAAAACCCTGTGTCATCATAACCGTATATTCAGCACAAACTGGTCCCACATCACCAATTATCCTTTTAGACAATTATTGAGAGGCGACCATTGCCTGCAGCACCAAGCCTTTCTTCTGGTAAGAGAAGGTAGTGTGGGCACTAAGAAACCTGGTCAAAACCTGGACTGTTCTTTAAAAAACTTGATTGGGGTGCTTTGAATCAAACCAAGTATTGCTCCTGTTTCTAGGAAGTAGAGTGGAGCTATTGGCCCACAAAATCTAGCCTAATTTTACATAACAAATCTTTAGGTACAGGATTTGGAAAAAGGTCACAAGACATTCTTAGTAGGAACAGAAATGTGGTCGGAAGTTTATGGCCTAGGAGTCAGTCCTCTGCTGGTACTGGGGTAAGTTGGGTGGACGTTTGAAATCACAACACCATGCCAATCTCATATATAAGGTAAACACGTTTGCAATACGATTCATGCTCTGAGGCCAGGTTTATTCTACGAAGTATATGAAAACTATGGCCACAAGAAGACTGGTCACTTGGTAGATACTAGATTAGTGCAGGGTATCCTTGATCCCCATATGAATTCCACCAGGTGTTTACTAGATCTCGGCGTGATTGTCACTACAAAGGGAGCACTACATCATCCTCCCTTGTGAGAATATAGATTGGTGGCACAGGCTCAAGGCACAAGGCCTGTCTTTTACAAACAAAAGTAGTAGGGAGACTGGGACCCAAAGCACTAAGGCTGTCCTCTCTGAAAGGCACCAAGCCTTTTTTATGATGAGACAAGGTAGTGTGGGTACTAAGAAACCTGACCAAGGCCTGTACTGTTATTTAGAAATGCGATTAGTGAGCTTAGAATCACAACCAAGTGTTGCTTCTATTTCTAGAAAATTGACTGGAGACCGTATCCCGAAGAATCTAGCCTAACTTTACATAACGAATCTTTAGGTAAAGGAATTGGCAAATGGTCACAAGACATTCTTGGTAGGAAAAGACAGTCGTTGGAAGTCCATGGCCAATAAGACAGTCGTCTGCTGAAACTAAGTCAGGTTGGGTAGATGTGTGAAAACACAACACCAAGCCAATCTCATATATAAGGTAAACTCGTTTGCAGTACAATTCATGCTATGAAGGCTGGTTCGTACTACAAAGTAAAGTGAAAACTTAGGGTCACAGCAACAAGACTAGTCACTTGGTAGATATCCAATTAGTGCGTGGTAATCCTCAATCCCAGTGTGAATTCCACCAGGTTTTTACTTGATCTCTGCGTGATTCCCTAGTGACTTCAAAGTGATTTTTAGGTGATTTCCACTTTAGTTCTCTTCCCTTATTTTCAAACAAGTGCTTTCAAAACTTGTCTCATAAACTCTTATTTTTAATATTCAGCACTGAGTCATTGGCCTTTAAGCAATTTCCGGTATATGGTAGTCTCCAAAATTCCGCAAAATAGAATAGTGCATGTGTCTCATATGAAGCCGTTCAGAGTTATACTCACAATGATTCAGCATTTTTGCTATAATACAGCAAACTGGCGCTAACAGTTTACACCATTCAAAAGTAGATTCGTCAAGTAGACTCAGCCTCCAAATATCAACGCAGTTAATGTTCAACAGCAGCTTCCATTGCGTTCAAGCAGGTTGCCTGAAAACAGATGAAACCTAAGACCAGTTAGCTAACAATTGTCTATTAACCTATGCTGCCATCCTCAAGCAAACCTTCTACAGACATGCCCTTTTGATTGAAGGGCTGTTAGGTGGCCATGTTACACAGACACTATCATTTTCCCAGTGGTTATCTAAATTTTACCAAGGTTTGGAGAAGGGTAACTCAAAACTGAGCACCACACCATCTACCCAATATCACGTGACTGTGTGTGATGCCCTCAGACCAATCTCTTGACGGTCACACGAATCCCGCAGGGAAGCCACGTGAGTACCGGGCGATTCCCTAATACTTGTTACAAGATTTCCAGACGACTTCCACCTCACTTTCTTCTGCTAGGCTACAATCAGCCTCTTCAGAACACGTTGATGGAATAGCCTCAAAGCCAATAACTTAGTTTTCTTTCTTTGGTGGTTAAGCCAGTTCCTCTCAGAATTTGTAGTCTGAGGTTTGGTATAGAGAAATTCTGAGGCAGCTGTTCTTTCCGCCATCAAGTGGTATCCTCACAATGACTCAGCATTTTTCCTACAATACAGAAAATTGGCAGCTATTGTTTCCACCACTATCTAGTCACTGCCTCATGGCACACTAAGGCCAATGATCAATGCAGCCAATGTGTGACTGTTGTCTCCATGAAGAGAAGGCAGTTTTCCTGACAGACAAAATTAGAGGTGAATTAAAGATCATTGACGGCCCACATATACCATTGACTTCAAATTAGATTTGTAATACGGACTTGACATTTAATTGGACGTAAGTGTGAAGTCTGTCTCGGCTACCTTCTGTTCATGCATACTAATGATTTCTCACTGCTGATGTGAATTTTCTAGTTATATGCACTCATCCCTTCAAAAAAAAAGCACTACATCGTCTTCCCTTGTGAGGATGTGGATTGGTGACATGGTCCAAGGCACAAAAAGTAGAAGGGAGACTGTGAACCAAGGCACTAAGCCTGTCCTACTGAATACTAGTAGACAGGATAATTTAAACCACAGGATAAGTCAGTCCTCAGGTAATTTGGGTCTCATCTTGAAATCTAGGACCTTTTCTCCTCCCTGCATTTCCTATTGTGCTCAAGGGTGCTGCACATGTTTGCAGTTACAATCCCTACCTCTAAATCCAGGCAGTAGACTTAAGAAATTAGCCAAGAGCATTTCTTACAACTTTCTCTGACATAGACTGAATGGGTAAGCCCACAGTTTCAAGCCTGTTTTCTGTGAACAAATGTTTCCTGAAGTACTTGTATCCACGTAAAAACCTTCTTAATGGAAGTAAAAATACAATAGAGACTGGAAATCTTAACCAAGCCTGAATCTCCTTAAAGGATATAGTTAAAGAACAGCCCCACAACGTCAAGATCATCCAATTGGTAACAATATCCATTCTGAAGACCTATGTCCACAAACATTCAGCCTGGCCCCTGCAACCTGAAACTATTGTGGACACTTTGGCCAATAGAATCAAGCTGTTATGTCCTAGAAGGAGGAAGAATGGAGGATTCGGTGCAGGGTTCCAAGACTTTTCTCCCTTGAAAATATTTACGATAGAAATTGGACCAAAGACACCAACCTGTGTCATCATAACAGTACATTCAGCACAAACTGGTTTCACATCACCAATTTTTCTTTTAGACAGTTATTGAAAAGTGACCATACCTTACAGCACCAAGCCTTTTCTCTGGTAATAGAACATAGTTTGAGCACTAACAAACCTGGATCAAAGACTGAAATTGTTTTGTAAGTTACTCGATTGAAGAGCCTGGAAGCATGACCAAGCATTGTTTTTATTTTCAGGAGGTAGAGTGGAGACATTGGCACACATAAATGGCTAACTTTACTTAAGAAATCTTTAGATAGAGGACATGGCACCCAGTCACAAGACCCTCTGGGTAGGAAAAAATGTCGATGGAAGTCCATGACCCAGGACCCAGCCATCTGCAGAAACTAGGGTGATTTCTGTGGACACTTGAATACATACTACCATGCCAGAATCATTTACAGGGTACTCTCAAGTGCAAAACATTTCACAGACTGAAGCCTGATTCATTGTAAGAGGTAAGGTGAAAACCTATGACAACAGCAACAAGACTAGTCACCTGGTAGACAACAGATTCCTGCAGGGTCTTCATTGATTCCAGGCATCAGTTGACTGACATGTAATTCCATGGTCATTACTACCTGATTTTCAGGTGACTTCCACCTTATACCTCTTCCCCTATCTGCAAACATGTGTTTTCAAAACACGTGTCATAAGTCTTATTTTCAATATTTCAGCATTGAATCATTGGCCTTAAAGCAATTTATTCTCAACAGTAGTAGCTTAATGTTCACCTTCAAGAATAGCGTGGATCTCCCCCCAGAACTGTTAAGGGTCATGCTCACAGTGACTCAGCGTTTCTGCTACAATACAACATAATGATGCTTAGAGATTCTACTGCTCGAAGGTAGCTTCGTCATTCAGACTCAGCCTCGAAATTCAAAGCGGTTAATATGTGACTGCTGCTCTAATTGTATACAAGCAACCTGCCTGACTTGAGACGAAACCTCAGGACAGTTCCCTAATGTGAAGTGTGTGTTTGACCTTGCCACCATCCTCAAGCAAGTCTTTTCATGCAGACGTGAGCTTTCGATTGAAGGGCTGTTAGATGGCTATGTACACAGGTAATCATATTTTTTCAGTGTTTATGTGAATTTCACCAAGAAATGCAGAAAGGTAACACAAAAATGAGCACCATAAAATCACTCCAATTTCACGTGATTTTCATGTGTTGTCCTCAGGCCAGTCACTTCTAAGTCATGTGAATCGTGGGAAATCCTTGTGAGAAATGCGAGATTCCCTAATTCTTGGTACTAGATGTCCAGGAGACTTCTACCTCATTATCTCTGCTAGCCTAATACCAGCATTTTAGGACTTGGTGAAGTAACTGCCTCAATGTCATTATCTCAGCTTTTTTTTTCATATTGGTTAAGCCAGTCTCTGGAAGATTTTTAGTTTGTGGTTTGATATAGACAAATTCTTAAGCAGCCATTCTTTTTGCAATGAAAAGGTAAACTCACAATGATTCAGTAGTTTTCCTACAATAAAACAATCTGGCAGCTGTGGTTTCAACCGCTATCCATTCTCTTCCTCAGAACACACTCAGGCTCAAATATGAACCCAGCAATGTGCAACTTCTGCTTCCACTGACATAGGCAATTTTCCTGACAAACAGACAAAATTAGAAACAAATTAAAGATCATTGACTGCCCGTATATACCGTTGACCTCACATAAGATTTGGAACATGGACATGACATTCGATTGGAGGACAGTACGAAGTCTGGCTCATACACTTTCTGTTCCATGCATACTAGTGATTTCTCAGTGTTGATGTGAATTTTCTCAGTGATATGCACTCGTCACTTCATAGAAAGCACTACATCATCTTCCCTTGAGAGGATATGGATTGGTGACATGGGCTCAAGGCAAAACGCCTTTCTTTTCCTAACAAAAAGTACAAGAGAGACTGGGAACCAAGTCATTAAGCCTATGCTCTCTGAAAACTAGTAGATAGGATAGCTACCACAGGCATGTCTATGCTCATGAAAGTTGAGTCTTATCTCAAACCTAGGACCCTGTCTCTTGCCTGCATTTCTTATTGGGATCCAGTATGCTATCTTTGGTTGCGTTTATAATTCCTATGTCTATTTTCAGAAAGTAGATTTGAGAAATTAGCCCAGAGCATTTCTTTACTCTTTCTCCATAATAAACTGAAATGATGGCCTAAGCCCACATTTCTAATCCTGTTCTCTGTGAACAAATGTTGCCTGAAGAACTTGTCTCAAAGCAAAAACCTTTTTTAGAGAAGAACCAATATGATGGAGACTCTGGAAATCTGAAAGAAGCCTAGACCTCCTATAAATACATAGTTAAAGTTCAGATCCACAACGTCAAGGTCATCCAACTGGCAACAATGTCCAGTCTCAAGACCTAGGCCCACAAAGATCCAGCCTGGCTCTCTTTTCCTAAAACTCTTGTTGACACCTTGGCCTATAGAAACAAGCTGTCATCTCCTAGGAGGATGAAGAATGGGAAACTCGGTGCACATCTCCAAGACTATAGTCTTTTAAAAGCATTTACTATAGAAATTGGGCCAATGGCACCAGCCTTGTGTTATCATAACAGTATATTCAGGACAAACTGGTTCCATGTCACCAATTTTCCATTTAGACAGTTATTGAGAGGTGACCTTTGCTTCCAGCACCAAGCCTTTCTTCTGGTAAGAGAAGGTAGTTTGGGAATTGAGAAATCTGGCCAAAACCTAGACTTTTCCATAAAAATCACATTTGGGGAGCATTGAATCACAACCAAGTATTGCTTCCATTTCTAGGAAGTAGAGTGGAGACCTTGGCCCACAATATCTAGCCTAACTTTACATAACAAATCTTTAGGTAGAGGACTTGGCAAACAGTCACAAGACATTCTTGGTAGGAAAAGAAAAGATATTGGAAGTCCATGGCCTAGGAGTCAGTCCACTGCTGGAACTGAGGTAAGTTGGGTGGACGTTTGAAACACAGCACTACGCCAGTCTCATATATAAGGTAAACTTGTTTGCAATACGATTCATGCTATGAAGCCTCATTCATTCTACAAAGAATGAAAACCTACACACACAGTAACAAGAATGGTCACTTGGTAGATACCGGATTACTATGGAGTATTCCTTGATCCCAATGTGAATTCCACCAGGTGTTTACTAGATCTCCGCATGATTCCCCAGTGATTTCTAAGTGATTTTCAGGTGATTTCCACCTTATTCTTCTTCCCCTATTTTCAAACAAGTGTTTAAAACTCATCTCATAAACTCTTATTTTCAATATTCAACATTGACCCATTGGCCTTTAAGCAATTCCTTGTCAACAGTAGTGGCCCAAGGTCCGCATAAAAGAATAGTATGGGAGTCTCACATGAAGCTGTTCACAGTTATACTCACAATGACTCAGTATTTTTGCTACAATACAGCAAAATGGCACTTAGAATTTACACTGCTCTAAAGTATCTTCATCAAGCAGACTCAGCCTCCAAATATCAAAGCAGTTAATGTTCAACAGCAGTTTCCATTGCGTTCAAGCAGGAATCCTGACCACAGATGAAACCTAAGGCCAGTTATATAACAACTACTGTTTGTTAACTTATGGCCCCGTTCTCAAGCAATCTTTCTCATGCATACATGACCTTTCAATTGAAGGGCCGTTAGGAGGCTATTTTGCACAGACACTATAATTTTCTCAGTGGTCATTTAAATTTTACCAAGAAATGGAGCAGGTTAACTCCAAAATGAGTAGCATACCATCAACCCACTATCACGTGACTCTCTGTGATGCCCTCAGGCCTGACCTTTGATGGTCACATGAATCCCACAGGGAAGCCTCGTGAATATCACTAAATTCCTCTATTCTTGTAATGAGATTTCAAGGCGACTTCCATCTCACTTTCCTCTTCTAGGCTAAAATAAGGTTCTTCAGAGCACGTTGATGGAACAGCCGCAAATGTCAATATCTAAGTTTTTCCTTGGTGGTTAAGCCAGTTTCTCTCGGAATCTTTAGTCTGAGGTTTGGTATAGGAAATTCTGAGGCAGCTGTTTTTACCACCATCAAGTGGTATCCTCACAATGACAGCATTTTTCCTACAATAAAGAAAAATGGTGGCTATTGTTTCCACCACTATCCAGTCACTGCCTCACAGCTCATTCAGGCTCAATTATTAATGCCAACAATGTGCAACTGTTGTCTCCGTGAACGTAAGGGAGTTTTCCTGACAAACAGACAAAACTAGAAGCGAAGTAAAGATCACTGACTGCCTACATATATTATTGAGTTCATATTAGATTTGTAGAGTGGACAAGACATTTGATTGGAGCGTTCTTACAAGGCTGTGTCGGCCACCTTCTGCTCCATGTAAACTAATGACTTAGTGTGGACCTGAGTTTTCTCAGTGATATGCACTTGTCACTACAAAAGGAGCACTACATCATCCTCCTTTGTGAGGATATGGATTGGTGACAGAGGCCCAAGGTACAAGGCCTGTCTTACCTAACACAAAGTAGAAGAGAGACTGGGAACCAAAACACTAAGCCTTTAATCTCTGAAAACGAGTACATAGGAGAATTTAATCCCAAGGACAAGCCATCCTCATGTAATTTGAGTCTTATCTAGACACCTAAAACCTTGCCTCATGTCTCTATTTCCTTTTAGGAACTAGAGAGCTGACCTTGGTTTTGCAGTTACAATCCGTACCCCTATTTCCAAGAGGAAGGTCTGAGAATATAGCCCGCAGGATTTCTTCCGACTTTCTTCGATATATATGAAATAATGACGTAAGTCTAAGTTCCAAGCCTATTTTCTGTGAACGAATGTATCCTGGAGGCCTGGCTCAAACCAAAAGCCTTCTTTATGGAAAAATATAATAAAATAAAACAGAAACTGTGGAAATCTAAACCAACCCCGAACCACCTAAAAGTAAGCAGTTATTCTCAGAGCCACAACGTAAAGTTCATCCAATTGGTAACTACATCCAATCTGAAGACCTAAGTCCACAAATATCCAGCCTGGCCCATGCTACCTGAAACTATTGTGAACACTTTGCCCTATAGAATCAAGCTGTCATGTCCTAGAAAAAGGAAGAATAGAGGACTCGGTGAATGGT
The DNA here is from genome assembly GCF_000325575.1 of Pteropus alecto. Taxonomy (NCBI): domain Eukaryota; kingdom Metazoa; phylum Chordata; class Mammalia; order Chiroptera; family Pteropodidae; genus Pteropus; species Pteropus alecto. Next base: position 175,520 of record NW_006434181.1, on the reverse strand, counting down.
TCCAAGACTGCCCTCCCTTTTAAGTATTTCTGATAGAAATTAAGCCTAAATCACCAACCTGTGTCAACATAACAGTACATTCAGCTCAAACTGGTTTTAGGTCACCCATTTTCCAATTCTACAATTATTGAAAGGTGACCATATCTAACAGCACCAAGCCTTTCCTCTGATAATAGAACATAGTTGAGCACTAAGAAACCTGGATCAAAGCCTGAACTGTTTGATAAGTTACTAGATTGGTGAGCCTGGAAGCATGGCCAAGCATTGCTTTTATTTCCAGGTAGTAGAGTGGAGACCTTGGCACACAGAATCTAACCTAACTTTACCTAAGGAATCTTTAGATAGAGGACATTGGACATGGTCAGAAGATCTTTTTGGTAGGAAAAAAAATGTTGATGAAAGTCCATGACCCAGGAAGCAGTCCTCTGCCAGAAAGAGGGTAAGTAGTGTGGTGTTTGAATACACAACATCACGTCCACCCCATTTACAGAGTACACTCGTGTACAAAACATTTTACAAATTGAAGTCCGATTCATTGTAAGAGGTAAGGTGAAAACCTATAACAACAGCAAGACTAGTCACCTGGTAGACACCAGATTCCTGCAGGATTGTCCTTGATCCCTACATGTAATTCCCTGGTGATTACTATGTTATTTTCAGGAGAGTTCCACCTTATTACTATTCCCCTATCTCAAACAAGTGTTTTCAAAACATGTCTCATTAACAATTATTTTCAAGATTTCACGTTGAGATATTGAGTCATTGCTCTTAAACAGTTTCTTCTTGACAGTAGTAACCTAAGGTTCACCTTCAGGAATAGCGTGGGTCTCTCACCAGAACCGTTAAGGGCTATGCTCACAATGACTGAGCATCTCTGCTACAATACAGCATAATGACGCTTAGAGTTTCCACCGCTCTAAGATAGCTTCGTCATTCAGACTTATCCTCTAAATTTCATCGTGCTTAATGTGTGACCTCTGCTCTCATTGTATACAAGCAGGTATCAGGACCAGAGACAAAACCTCAGGGCAGTTACCCAACGACAAGTGTATGTTAGCCTTTGCCATCGTCCTCAAGAAAGTCTTCTCATGCAGAAATGACCTTTCCATTGAAGGGCTGTTAGGTGGCTATGTTACACAGGCAATGTTATTTTCTCAGTGCTTACGTGAATTTTACCAAGAAATGCAGAAGGGTAGCACAAAAGTGAGTGCCGCAATTCACGTGATTTTCAGGTGTTGCCTCAGGCCAGTCACGTTAATCCCGCCAGAATGCCTTGTGAGTAACGCCAGATTTCCTAATTCTTGGCATGAAATTTCCAGGCCACTTCCACCTCAATACTTCTGTTAGGCTAATAGAAGCCTTTTCAGAACATGAAGAAAATTCGATAGTCAGTATTTCAGCTTTTTTTCCATATTAGTTAATCTAGTCTCTCGCAGATTTTTAGTCTGTGATTTGATATAGAGAAATTCTTAAGCAGCCATTCTTTTTTGCAATGAACAGCCTCACATTCAAAGCCTCACCATGATTCAGCATTTTTCCTAAAATAAAACAATATGGCAGCTATGGTTTAATCTGCTATCCATTCGCTGCCTCACAACACACTCAAGCTCAAGTATCAATGCAGCCAATGTGAGACTTCTGCCTCCATTGACATAGGCAGTTTTCCTGACAGACATAAGTAGAGGCGAATGAAAGATCATTGTTGCCCACATATACTGCTGACCTCACGTAAGATTTGTAATGTGGACATGACTTTCGATTGGAGGTCAGAATGAAGTCTGTCTTGGCCACCTTCTCTTCCAGGCATACTAATGATTTCTCAGTATTGAAGTGAATTTTCTCAATTAAAGGCACTGATATATTCAAAGAAAGCACTACAACGTCTTCTCTTGTGAGGATGTGAATTGTTGACACGGACCCAAGGCCCAAGCCTGTTTTTTTTCTAACAAAAAGTAGAAGAGAGACTGGGAACCAAGACACTAAGCCTATCCTCTCTGAAAACTAGTAGATAGGATAACTTAAACAAAAGGGCAAGTCTATCCTCATGTAATTTGAGTCTCATCTCAAAACCTAGGACCTTGTCTCTTGCTTGCCTTTCTTACTAGAATCCAGTGTGCAGACCTTGGTTGCAGTTACAATCCCTACCTCTATTTCCAGAAGGTAGATTTGAGAAATTAGCCCAAACCATTTCTTACAACTTTCTCCAACATAGACTGAAAGGGAGGCATAATCCCAAGTTCCAAGCTTACTCTCTGTGAACAAATGTTGCCTGAAGTCCTTGTCTCAAAGCAAAGCCTTCTTTAGGGATGAAAAAGTAAAACATAGACTGTGGACTTCTGAACCAAGCCTGGGTCTTCTAAAAAGATATAGTTAAAACCCAGACTCACAACGTAAAGATCATCCAATTGGGAACAATGTCCTGTCTCAAGACCTACACCCACAAACATCCAGCTGGCTTTTGTTACCTGAGACTCTTGTGGACACTTTGGCCTACAGAACCAAGCGGTCACCTCATAGGAAGAAGAATGGAAGACTTGATGCACGCCTCCAAGAATGTACTCCCTTGAAAGCATTTAAGATAGAAATTGGGCCGATGACACCAACCCTGTGTCATCATAACTGTACATTCAGCACAGCCTGGTCTCACATCACTCATTTTCCCTTTAGATATTTGTTAAAAGGTAATTATAACTAGCAGCACCAATCCATTCTTCTGGTAAGAGAAGGTAGTGTGGGCACTAAAGCCTTGTCAAACCTGGACTGTGTTTTTAAAAAAATCGATTGGGGAGCTTGGAATCATATTTCTAGGAAGTAGAGTAGAGACCTTGGCCCACAATATCTAGCCTCACTTTACATAACGAATCTTTAGGTAGAGGACTTTGCAAATGGTCACAAGACATTCTTGATAGGAAAAGAAAAGTCGCTGAAAGTTCATAGCCTAGGAGGCAGTCCTCTGCTAGAACTGGAGTAAGTTGGGTGGACGTTTGAAAACACCACGCCAATCTCATATACCAAGTAAACTTGTCTACCATATGATTTATGCTCCGAAGCCTCGTTTATTCTACAAAGTAGAGTGAAAACCTGCGGCCAAGCAACAAGACTGGTCATTTCATAGAAACCAGTTAGTGCTGGATATTCTTTGATCCTCATGTGAATTACACCAGGTGTTTCCTTGATCTCTACCTGATTCCCTAATGATGTCTAAGTGATTTTTCAGGTGACTTCCACCTTATTCCTCTTCCCTTCTTTTCAAACAATTGTTTTCAATACTTGTGTCATAAACTTTTATTTTCAATATTCAGCATTGAGTCATAGACTTTAAGCAATTCCCTGTCGATAGTAGTGGTCAAAGGTCCGTATAAAAGAATAGTCTGGGAGTCCAATATGAAGCCGTTCAGAGTTATACTCACAGTGACTTAGCATATTTGCTATAATACAGCAAAATGGCGCTTACAGTTTATTCTGCTCTAAAGTAGTTTCATAAAGCATACTCTGCCTCCAAATATCAACGCAGTTAAGGTTCGACAGCAGCTGCTACTATGTACAAGCAGATTGCCTGACCACAGATTAAACCTAAGGCCATTTATCTAATAAGAATTGTCTGTTAACTTATGCCACCATCCTCAAGTGAACCTTTTCATGCATACATGACCTTTCAATTGAAAGACCATTAGGTGGCTTTGTTCCACAGAAACTAGCAATTTCTTAATTGTTATCCTAATTTTACTAAGGAATGGAGAAGGGTAACTCAAAAGTGAGTGCCACACCATCAACCCAATATCATGTGACTCCCTGTGATGCCCTCAGTCTCATCTCTTGACAGTCACGAGATTCCTGCAGGGAAGCCTCATGATTATCTCAAGTTCGTCTAATTCTTGGTATGAAATTTCCAGGCAACTTCCACCTCGAATTCTTCTGCTAGGCCTCTACAGAATACGTTGATGGAACAACTGCAATGTAAATATCTCAGTCTTCTCTGCTTGGTCGTTAATTCAGTCCCTCTCAGAATTTGTAGTCTGAAGTTTGGTATAGAGAAATTCTGAGGCAGCCATTCTTTCCACCATCAAGTGTTATCCTCACGATGACTCATCATTTTTTCTACAATACAGAAAAATGTTGTGAGTCGCTGCCTCACAACACACTCAGGCCCCTATGAACAGAAAACCATGTGGTTTGCATGGCCCCAAAATAAATAAATAAATAGATAAAGCTGTCTTCACCGAATAAATGTAAGTATAGAGGCCAACGTTCATACCAGCAACCTGTCTGCCCTTAAAAGGATTTTGAGTGATGAAACTTGCTCAAGGCACAAAGCCTGATTTTTCTAACAATATTATAAGGGAGACTGGGACCCATGGCAATAAACCTATCCTCTCTCAAAACTACTAAAGAGGAGATTTTACACCCCAGGGCAAGCAAGTCCTCAGGTAAGAGAATCTTAACATGAGACTAAAACCTCGTCTCCAACCTGGATTTCTAATCAGGATCAAGAGTGCTGACCTTGGGTTGCAGTTTCAATTTCTTCCCCTATTTCTAGGAAGTAGAGCTGAGTTATTGGCCCATAGCATTTCTTCTGTTTTTCCAAACAGAGCCTGAAAGGTTGGATTTGGCACATGGTTCTAATCCTGTCACCTTCAGTCCTAGTCACCTAGCAACGAGCCTTCTTTATGGAAGAGAATGTAGAACGAAGATTGCAGAAATCGGCACCTAGCCTGGACCTCCTAAACGAAGCTAGTTGGCAGGGCCAGGCCCACATGGTCCTGACCATTCAATGGAAACAAAGTGTATCCTGAAAACCTAGGCCGACAACAACCGACCTGGCCCTTACTACAAGGTACTCTTGGAAAAACCTTGGTTCACACAAACAAGATATCAGAGGACTCAATTCATGGCACCAAGATTGTCCTTCCTTTAATGCATATATGATAGAAATTTGGGCCGACTGCACCAAACTTCTGTTATCCTAACAGTCCATTGAGCACAACCTGGTCCCAGGCCACTAGTTTTCCCTTTTGCCAATTACTGAAAGGTAACCATACGCTACAGCATTAAGCCTTTTTTAGGGTAAGAGAAGGTAGTGTGAGCACTTTGAAAAACAGAGCCTGGACTCTTCTTGCAGGAACTTAGTCGGAGAGATTGGAAGCACGGCCAAGCATTGTTCCTATTTCCAGAAAATAGAGTGGAGACTTGGCCAGCAGAATCTGGCCTAAAGTTTCATAATGGAATCTTTGGTGAGTGATGTAGCACGTGGTAACAAGACCTTCTTGGTAGGGGAAAAAAAAAGGTTGATAGAAGTCCATGGACCATGACCCAGTTTACTGTCTGGATCAGGGGATTGAGAGTGAATGTTTGAAGACACAACACAATGCCAGTAACATTTTCAATGTAAACTTGTGTGGAAAATGTTGAACACACTCAAGACTGGTTCACTCTAAGAAGTAGAGTAAAATCTATGTCCGCAATAACAACACTAGTCACCTGGCAGACAAACAATTCCTGCAGGGTCTTCCATGACCCCATGTGAATCTCCCAGGGTCTTCACGTGACCACCGCATGAATCCCTAGTGATTTTATATGATTTTCACGTACTTCCACATTATTCGTCTTCCCCTATCCTCAACCAACTGTTTTCAAAACACATCTCAAAAAATGCTCATTTTCAATATTTCAATATGCATTGGCAGTTAAGCAATTCCCTCTTTACAAACTTGGCCTAAGATACGCATCCAAGAAGAGTGTGGGAGTCGCACCTGAACCCATTAAGGCTTATGCTCACAATGACTCAGCATTTTTGCTACAATACAGCAAAATGGTGGCTGCTGTATCCACTGCTCTAAAGTAACTTCCTCAAGCAGAGTCATCCTCCAATTTCAATGCGGTTCATGTGTGACAGCAGCCCTTTTTGCCTTCCAGCAGATTGCCTGACCACAGTTGAAACCTCAGGCCACTTACCCAAGGATCATTGTCTAGTAGCCTACACTGCTGTTTTCAAGCAAGTCTTGTCATGTAGACCTGAACTTTCGATTGAAGGGAAGTGAAGTGGTTGTCATGGCCTCACTCTTTTACACATGGACTCTCCTTTTATCAGTGTTTATGTGAATTTTACCAAGAAACGTACAAGGGTAACTCAAAAGTGAGCACCACACCATCACTCAATGTCTCATTATCCTTCTTTGATGCCATCAGCCAGGCTCTTGATGGTCACGTGATTCCCATGGGGCAGTTATGTGAATGTCACGAGATCCCTCATTCTAGCTTCGAGATTTTCAGGTGACTTTCACCTTATTTTCTATTGCTGGCCTACACCAGGGTTTCCAGACCACGTTAAAGAAACTGCCTCCATGTCAATATTTCAGCTTTCTTTTTATGCTCGTTAAGCCAGTCCTGCTTAGAGTTTGTAGTCTGAGCTTTGCCACAGAGGAATTCTGACGCAGCCATTTTTTTTTTTTTTTGCCATTAAGAGATATCATCAAAATGATTCAGCATTTTACCTACAGTACAGCAAAATGTCGGCTGTTGTTTACAGCGCTATCCAGTCGCTTCTTCACAGCACACACAGCCTTAGATTTAAACACAGCTATATGTAATTATTGCCTCCAGTGCCATAAAGCAGCTTTCCTGACATCAGACAAAAACATAGGCAAATTAAGGAATATTGTCAGGCCACATATAACGTTGACGTTAAGCCAGTCTTATAATGTGGACATGACATTCGATTTGAGGTCAGTTAGCGGGCAATCTCGGCCACATTCTGCTACAGAGAGACTAATGTTTTTTCAGTGTTTATGTGAATGTTATCAAGTGATATGCACTCGTCATTCCAAAGGGAGCACTAGGTCATCCATATCTGTCATATGAAATCCCTGTGTTTCATAGAGGCTAATCTCTTAATGGACTGTGATTCACATCAGGCGATCAAGTGATCCTATAGCGACTCCTGCTGGGCCTTTGTACTGAAGTCTAATTTTGAACAGACTCAGCAAAAAACCTAATCACAATACCAATAACCTAGATTCTTTGATGGAAACAGATGTGCGGCACATAGCACACAGACCAAAGCTGTCTATTCTTACAGAAAAGGAAGGAGACCTCTGTTTATGATAACAGACTGTCCTCCTTTCAAATGATGGAGACTAGAGACATGGGCCCATGACAGAAAGCCTGTCTCTTCCTACTGATAATACAAAGGATCCCTGGGCTAAAGCCACCAAGTTTGTCCTTTTTGAAAACTTGTAGATTGGAGACCTTAAACAACAAAGCAAAGCTTTCCTCTGGTAAGAATATCTTCTTTGGAGAACTATAACCTTGGCTCCATATCTAGAAATCCTCTTAGGAGTGAGAGTGGTGATTTTAACTTACAGTTCAAATTCTTCACCTATTCCAGGAGGTAGAGCTGAGATATCGTCCCTCAGCATTTTTTCCGTCTTTTTATAACAAAAACAGAAGTGATGGCCTGGGCCCACGGTTTTAAGCCTGTCCTCCCTGAATGAATATCGAGTGCGGTCATAAGCCCACAGCAACAAACCAGTCTTTATGCAAGGGAATCTCGAATGAAGATTCAAGCCTGTGACACCTAGCCTGAACTCTCTTCACAGGAAATAGAATGCAGGCACAGGCTCACAAGATAAAGACTGTATAATTGATAAGGGAATAGGGAATGTATCTACTACAACTACACCCAAGGTAGCCCCTGTGAACAAAAAATCATGTGGGTTGCATGACCCACAAACAAAAAAGTCTGTCTTAATGAACAAAAGTAAGAATGGAGGCCAATGTTCATACCAGCAACATGTCTACCTTGAAACAATGTCGAGTGGTGAAACCAGCATAAGCAAAAAGCCTGACTTTTTCTAACAATAATTATAAGGAAGACTGGGACCCACGGCAATAAACCTGTACTCTTTCAAAACTATTAGAGAAGAGACCTTACACCCTAGGGCAAGCATGTCCTCAGGTAAGAGAATCTCAACTTGAGACCTAGGACATTGTCTCCAACCCGGATTTCTATTCAGGAACCAGAGTGCTGACCTTGGTTTGCAGTTTCAATCCCTTTCCCTATTTCCAGGAAGTAGAGTTGAGTAATGGTCCACAGCATTTCTTCAGTTTTTCCAAACAGAGACTGAAGGGGTGGCCTGGGCACACGGTTCAAAGCCTGTCCTCTCTGAACAAATGTCACCTTCAGTCCTAGGCAACAGCAACAGCCTACTTTATGGAAGAGAAACTACAACTGCAACTGTGGAAATAGGCTACTAGCCTGTACCTCTTAAATGGAACTAGGTGGCAGCCCCAGGCCCACAAGTTCATGATCCTTCAATTGGTAACAAAGTCCATCCTGAAGATAAAGGCCCATAACGAGCATCCTGGACCTTGCTACGAGATATTCTTACTAAAACTTTGGTTTACACAAACCAGATATTATCACTAAGGAGACAGAAACCAGAGGACTTGGTTCATGGCACCAATTTTATTCTCCCTTTAATGCATTTATGATAGAAATTTGGGCCGACGGCACCAACTTTCTATCATCCTAACAGTCCATTCAGCAAAATCTGGTCCCACGTCAACAATTTTCCCTTTTGCCAATTATTGAAAGGTTACCGTATGCTACAGCACCAAGCCTTTCCATTGGTAAGAGAAGGTAGGGTGAGCATTTTGAAAACCATAGCCTGCACTCTTCTTTCAGAAAATAAATCGGAAAAATTGGAAGTATGGCTATACATTGTTCCTATTTCCAGGAAGTATAGTGGAGACCTTGGCCAGCAGAATCTGGCCTACATTTTCATAAGAAAACTTGGGTGAAGGACGTAGCACACCGGAACAAAAAGTCTTCATAGAAAAAAAAAAAAACAGTTAATAGAAGTACATAGACCATGTTCTAGTCCACTGCCTGGAGCAGGGAAATTAGAGTGGATGTTTGAAGACACAACACCGTGTCAGTCACATTTTCATGTAAACTTGAGTGGAAAATATTCCACACACTCAAGACTGGTTCACTCTAAGAGGTAGAGTGAAAATCTACGCCCACAGGAAAGGACTACTGACCTGGTAGACAAACGATTCCCACAGGGTCTTCCATGACCCCATGTGAATCCGACGAGGTGTTTATGTGACCGCCGCATATTTCCTACTGATTGCTACGTGATTTTAAAGGTGACTTCCATGTTATTCCTCTTCCCCTATACTCAACTAAGTGTTTTCAAAATATGTCTCAAAAAGTGCACATTTTTAATATTTCAGCATCGACGCATTGGCCATTAACCAATTCCATCTTGACAATCTTGGCCTAAGATTCCCATCCAAGAAGAGTATAGTCGTTGCACCTGAAGCCATTAAGGTTTATGTTCACAATGACCTAGATTTTTGCTACAATACAGCAAAATGGCGACTGCTGTTTCCACCGCTCTAAAGTAGCTTCCTCAAGCAAAGTCGGGCTCCAAATTTCAATGCGGTTCATGTGTGACAGCCGCTGCCATTGCCTTCAAGCAGGTTGCCTGGCCACAGCTGAAACCTCAGGCCACTTACCTGTTGATCACTGACTGGTAGCCTACACCGCTGTCTTCAAGAAAATCTTGTCATGTAGACCTGAACTTTCGATTGAATGGCAGTGAGGTGGTTGCCTCGGCCTCCCTCCGTTACACACAGACTCTTATTTTCTCAGTGTTTATGTGAATTTTACCAAGAGACTTACAAGAGTAACTCAAAAGTGAGCACCATACCATCACTCAATGTCTCGTGATCTCCCTTTGATGCTTTCTGCCAGACTCTTGATGGTCACGTGATTCCCTTAGGGCAGCTGCGTGAATGTCACGAGATTCCTATGTTCTAGCTATGAGATTTTCAGGTGACTTCCTCCTTATTTTCTTCTGCTGGTGTGCACCGAGGATTTCCAGAACACGTTGAAGGAACTACCTCAATGTGAATATTTTAGCTTCTTTTTATCGTCGCTAAGCCAGTCCCGCTCAGAATTTGTAGTCTGAAGTTTGCTACTGAAAAATTCTGAGGCAGTCGTTCTTTCCTCTATGAAGAGGTATCATCAAAATGACTCTGCATTTTACCTACAGTACAGCAAAATGGTGGCTGATGTTTCCACCACTTTCCAGTTGCTTCCTAACAGCACACTCAGCCTTATGTAACACAGCCAATATGTAACCTCCGCCTCCACTACCATAAAGCAGGTTTCCTGACATCAGAAAAAAACTAAGGCAAATTAAGGATCATTGTCAGGCCACATATACTGTTGAAGTCAAGCAAGTCTTGTAATGTGGACACAACATTCGATTAGAGGTCAGTTAGCAGGCTGTCTTGGCCGCATTCTGTTACACAGAGACTAACGTTTTCTCAGTATTTATGTGAATGTTATCAAGTGATATGCACTCATCATTCTAAAGGGAGTAGTACATCATCCCCATCTGTCATATGGTCTCCCTGCGTTTCATGGATGCCAGTCTCTTGATGGGCAAGTGATTCATACCGGGCGGTCACGTGATCCTGTACTGACTCCAGCTGGGCCTTTGTACCCGAAGTAAACACTGTCTCGTTTTGAATAGACTAGGCAAAAGACCTACTCACACTATCAACAACCTAGATCCTTTGACGGAAACAAATGTGCAGTGCATGTCCCGCAGACCAAAGCTGTCTATTCTTACAGAAAATGAAGGAGACCTCTGTTTATGGAAATAATACTGTCCTCACTCCAAATGATGTAGCTTGGATACCTGGGTCATGACACAAAACTAGCCTTTTTCTAACCAATAACACAACAAAGTCCTGGTCTAAAACCAACAAGCTACAGCCTTGCCACCCTGAATAAACGACTTCCACCTCATTACCTCTGCTTGGCTAATACAAGTCTTTTCAGAACACGTTGAAGAAACTGCCTCAATGTAAATTTCTCAGCTTATTATCCTTATCGGTCTAACCAGTTTCTCACAGATTCTTACTCTGCGGTTTTATATAGAGAAATACTTAAGCAGTCGTTCTTTTCTCAATGAAGTGGTATCCTCACAATGACCCAACAGTTTTCCTACAATAAAGAAAAAATGGCAGCTATTATTTCCACCACTATCCACAGCACACTCAGGTTCAATGATCAACTTCGCCAATGTGCGACTGGTGCCTCCATGAACATAATGCAGTTTTCCTGACAAACAGACAAAAGTAGATGCAATTTAAAGATCATTGACTGCTTGCATACAACGTTGACTTCAAGTGAGATTTATAATGTAGACATGACATTCGATTGGAGGACAGTTAGGAGGCTATCCTGGCCATCTTCTACTCCACGTAAACTAATGACTTCTCAGTGTTGATGTGAATTTTCCCAGAGATATGCTATTTTCACTACAAAGGAAACACTATATCATCCTCCCATCTGAGGATATGGATTGGTGACATGGGTCCAAGGCACAAGGCCTGTCTTTTCCTAACTAAAAGTTGAAGGGATACTGGGACCCAAAGCACTAAGCCTGCCCTCTCTGAAAACTAGTAGATATGAGAAATTAATCCAAAGAGCAAGGCTGTCCTCATTTAATTTGAGTCTTATCTAGAATCCTAGGACCTTGTTGCATGCCTCTATTTTTCATTCGGATCCAAGCTTTTTTCTGTGACAAATGTTGCCTGGAGGCCTGTCTCAAAGCAAAAGCATTCTTGGTGGAAGAAAAAAATCAAACAGAGACTGTTGAAATCTGAACCTGTCTGGACCATCTAAAAAGAAGCGGTTAAACTCACGGCCACAATGTCAAGATCATGCAATTGATAACAATATCCAGTCTGAAGACCTAGGCCCACAAAAATTCAGCTTGACTTCTACTGCCTAAAACTAGGTGGAAACCTTGGCCTACAGAACCAAGCTGTCATTTCCTAGAAGGAGGAAGAATGCAGGACTCAGTGCACAGTTCCAATACTGTCCTCCCTTTAAATATTTACAATAGAAATAGCACGAACTGGTTCCACATCACCAATTTTTCTTTTATACAATTATTGAAAGGTGACCATACCTTACAGCACCAAGCCTTTCTCCTGGTAATAGAACATAGTTTGGGAACTAAGAAACCTGGACCAAAGCCAGAACTGTTTTGTAAGTTACTCGATTGGAGAGCCTGGAAGCACGTGCTAGCATTGCTTTAATTTCCAAGTAGAGTGGAAAACTTGGCACACAGAATCTAGCCTAACTTTACTTAATGGACCTTAGATAGAGGATGTGGCACATGGTCACAAGACCTTCTTGGTAGGAAAAAATGTCAATGGAAGTCCATGGCCCAGAACCCAGTCCTCTGCCGGAACTGGGGTAAGTTGTGTGGATGTTTGAAAAACAACACCACGCCTGTCTCATTTACAGGGTACACTTGAGTGCGAAATATTTCACGAACTGAAGACTGATTCATAGTAAGAGGTAATGGAATACCACAGCCACAGCATCAAGACTAGTCACCTGATAGACACCAGATTCCTGCAGCATCTTCCTTGATCCCCAAGTGAATCCTTCCAGGTCTTCACTTGACCTCCATGTAATTACATGATTTTCAGGTGACTTCCACCTTATTCCTCTTCCCCTATCTTCAAACAAGTGTTTTCAAAACACGTTTCATAAACTCTTATTTTCAATATTTCAGGATAGAGTCATTGGACTTTCAGCAAGTTCTTCTTGACAGTACGAGCAAAAGGTTCACCTTCAAGAATAGCGTGGATCTCCCACCAGAAGAATTAATGGTTATGCTCACAATGACTCAGCATTTCTGCTACAATACAGCATAATGGCACTTAGAGTTTCCACCGCTCTATTGTAACTTCGTAATCAGATTCAGCCTCTAAATTTCAATGCGGTTGATGTGTGACTGCTGCTCTCATTGTGTACAAGAAGGTATCCTGATGAGAGACAAAATCGCAGGGCAATTACCTAAGGACAAGTGTGTGTTATCCCTTTCCGCTGTCCTCAAGTAAGTCTTCTTATGCAGACATGACCTTTGATAGAAAGGCTTTTAGGTGATTATGTTACACAGGTAATCTTATTTTCTCAGTGTTTATGTATATTTTACCAAGGAATGTAGAAGTTTAACAGAAAAATGAGCACCGGACCACCACTCCAATTTCAGTATTTTTGCAGTGTTGCTCTCAGGCAAGTTTCTTCCTGGTCACAGGAATCCCGAGGGAAAGCCTCGTGAGTATTGCGAGATTTCCTAATTCTTGGTAGGAGATTTCCAGGCGACTATCACCTCACTACCTCTGCTATGCTTATATAAGCCTTTTCAGAACATGTTGAAGAAACTTCCTCAACATCAGCATCTCAGTTTTGTTTTTATATTGATTAAGCCAGTCTCTTGCAGGTTTTTAGTCTGTGGTTTGATATAGAGAAATTCATAAGGAGCCGTATTTTTTGCAATGAAGAGGTATACGCACAATGACTCAGCATTTTTCTTACAATAAAGCAACATGGCAGCTATGGTTTCAACCGCTATCTTTTCGCTGCCTCACAGAACACTCAGACTCAATTATAAACGCCGCCAATGTGCAACTTCTGCGTTGACCCTACTTAAGATTTCTAATGAGGACATGACATTCGATTGGAAGTCAGTACTATGACTGTCTCAGCTACTTTCTGTTCCACACATACTAATGATTTCTCAGTCTTGATGTGAATTTTTTCAGTGATGTGCACTCGTCACATCAAACAAAGCAATACATCATATTCCCTTGTATGGATGTGCATTGGTGACATGGGTCCAAGGCACAAGGCTGGTCTTTACCTAACAAAAAGTAGAAGTGAGATTGGAAACTAGGACAATAAACCTATTCTCTATTAAAACTAGTTCATAGGATAACATAAACCACAGGGAAAGTCTTTCCTCATGGAATTTGCATCTTATCTCGAAACATAATACCTTGTCTCCCTCCTACATTTTTTATTGGGATCCAGTGAGCTGTCCTTGCTTGCTGTGAGAATTCCTACCTCTATTTCCAGAAAGTAGATTTGAGAAGTTAGCCCAGAAAATTTCTTATGACTTACTCTGACATAGACTGAAAGGATGGTGTAAGCCAAGAGATCCCAGCCTGTATCCTGTGAACAAATGTTGCCTGGAGTACTTGTCTCAGAGCAAAAGGCTTTTTTAAGGAAGATAATATAAAATGGAGATTGTGGAAATCAGACCCGAGCCTGGACCTTTTAAAGGATAAAGCCCAGTCTCACATCGTCAACACCATCCAAATTGTAACATATCCAGTCTCAAGAACTAGGCCTACAAACATCCAGCCTGGCCCAAGTTACCTGACACTCTTGTGGGCACATTGGTATATAGAATCAAGCTGTCATCTCCTTGGAGGATGAAGAATGCTGTGTGCCATGCATGCCTCAAAGACTGTACTCCCTGAAAGCATTTACAATAGAAATATTTCCAATGGCACCAAACCTGTGTAGTCCTAATAGTACATTCAGCACAACCAGGTCTCAGGTCACCAATTTTTCTTTTAGACAATTATTGAAAGGATACCATACTTTGCAGCACCCAGCCTTTCTTCTGGTAAGAGAAGGTAGTGTATAAACTAAGAAACCTGGCCAAAGCCCAGACTGTTCTTTAAAAAAACTTGATTGAGGAGCTTGGAATCACAACCAAGTATTGCTCCTATTTCTAGGAAGTAGAGTGGAGACCTTGGCCCTCAATCTACCCTAACTTTACATAACGAATGTTTAGGTAGAGGACTTGGCAAATGGTCACAAGACATTCTTGGTAGGAAAAGATAAGTCGTTGGAAGTCTGTGGCTAGTAGGCCGTCCTCTGCTGGAACTTGTGGAAGTTGGGTGGACATTTGAAAATACAACACCACGCCAATGTCATATATAAGGTAAACATGTTTGCAATACAATTCATGTTCTGAAGCCTGGTTCATTCTTGAAGATGAAAGTTAGGCTACTACTGTGAGAAGAAATTGCTTAAAGGCCAATAACTCAAAGCTAAAATATTGAAAATAATTGTTTATGAGACGTGATTTGAAAACACTTGTTTGAGGATAGGAGAAGAGGAAAAAGGTAGAAGTCACCTGAAAATCACGTAGTAATCAACAGGGAATTACATGGAGGTCAAGTGAATATCTGGAGAACTTCACATGATGATCATGAAGACATTACAGGAATTTGGTGTACACCAGGTGATGAGTCTGGTTGCTGTGGCTTTGGGTTTTCATCTTACCTCTTACAGTTTCTGAAATGTTTTGCACTCGAGTGTACACTGTAAAAGACACCCACATGGTGTTATGTATTCAAACATCGACAGGACTTACCTTATTTCTGGCAGAGGACTGGGTCCTGGGCCTTGGACTTCCATCGACATTTTTTCTAACCAAAAAGGTCCTGTGACTGTGGGCCACGTTTTCTATCTAAAGATTCGTTAAGTAAATTTAGGCGAGATTCTATGTGCCAAATTCTCCACTTTATTTCTTGGAAATAAAAGCAATGCTTGGCCGTGCTTCCAGGCTCTCCAATTGAGTGAATTACAAAACAGCTCAGGCTTTGAACCAGGTTTCTTAGTTCCCAAACTATGTTCTGTTACCAGGGGAAAGGCTTGGTGCAATAAAGTATGGTCACCTTTCAATAATTGTACCAAAGTAAAATTGATGATGAAACCGGTTTGTGCTGAATGTATGGTTATGATGACACAGGTTGGTGTTTTTGGCCCAATTTCTATCATCAATACTTTCAATGGAGGAGAGTCTTGGAACCATGCACTGAGTCCTTCATTCTTCCTCTTTCTAAGAGATGACAGCTTTATTCTGTAGGTCAAGTTGTTTTCAATAATTTCAAGTAGCAGTGTCCAGGCTGGATGTTTATCAGCCTAGGTCTTCAGACTGGATATTGTTACCAATTGGATGATCTTTACATTGCGGCCCTGAGTTCAACTGCTTCCTTTTAGGCCGTCCAGACTTGGTTCAGATTTCCACAGTCTCGCTTTTATTTCTCTTCCATAAAAAAGGCTTTTGCTTTGAGTCAGGGCTCCAGGCAACATTTATTGACAGAAAAGGGGCTTGGAACCGGGTTTATGCCACCATTTCAATCTATATCGGAGATAGTCTAAAGAGAGGCTGCAGGCTAAATTCTCAGATCTACTTCCTGGAAAAGAACTTGGAAATGGAACTTCAAAACCAAGGTCAGCACCCTGTTTCCTAATAGGAAACCAAAGCCATAGACAAGGTCCTAGGTTTCAGGATAAAAACTCAAATTACATGAGGACAGGCTTGCCTTTAGGATTAAGTTCTTCTATCTACTACTTTTCAGAGATTGTGTCTCAATCTCCCTTCTACTTTTTTGGGGGAAAGACAGGCCTTGTGCCTTGGGCCCATGTCACCTATCCATATCCTCAGATCGGAGAATGATGTAGTTCTCACTTTGTATTGAAAAGTGCATATCTCTGAGAAAATTCACATTAACACTGAGAAGTCATTAGCCTACATGGATCGGAAGGTGGCCTAGACAGTCTCCTAACTGTCCTCTAATCGAATGTCGTGTCCACATTACAAATCTAATTTGAAGTTAAAGGTATATGCAGACAGTCAGTGATCTTTAACTGGCCTCTATTTTTGTCTTCTTGTCAGGAAAACTGCCTTACATTTGTGGAGGCCACAGTTGCACATTGGTGGCATTGATAATTGTGCCTGAATGTACTGTGACGCTTTGACTGGATAGTGATAGAAACAATAGCTGACATTTTTCTGTATTGTAGTATAATACCGAGTCATTGTGAGGTTATCTCTTCATTGCAAAAAGAAAGGCTGCTTAAAAATTTCTCTGTATCAAACAACACACTAAAAATCTGTAAGAGACTGGCTTAGCCAATCTGGAAAAAAAAGCTGGATACTGACATTGAGGCGGTTGCTTCAATGTGTTCTGAAAAGGCTTGTATTAGCCTAGCAGTGGTATGTCGCCTGGAAATCTCTTACCAAGAATGAGGGAATTTCGCGATATTCATGAGGCTTTCCCGCGGGATTTACATGACCAAGAAGAGACTGGCCTGTGGGCAACACACGGAAATCATGTGAAATTCAGGTGATGGTGTGGCACTCAATTTTGTGTAACCCTCCTTGGTAAAATTCACATAAGCACAATTGGATGATCTAGAAGTTGTGGCCTGAATTTATCTGCTTTTCTTTGGGTGGTCCAGACTTGGTTCTGTAATCCACAGTTTCTGTTTTATTTTTTCTTCCATCAAAAAAAGTTTTTTGCTTTGAGCCAGGCCTCCAGGATACATTCGTTTACAGAAAAATTGGCTTGGAACTTGGGTTTACACCACCATTTCAGTCTATGCTGGAGAAAGTCGGAAGAAATGCTGTGGGCTAATTTCTCAAATCTACTTCCTGGAAATAGAAATAGGGATTAAACTGTAAAACCAAGGTCAGCACCCTGGTTCCTAATAGGAAATAGAGGCTGGAGACAAGGTCTTAGGTTTCTAGATAAGATTCAAATCACATGAGGATATCTTTCCTTTGGATTAAGTTATCCTATCTACTCATTTTCAGAGAGGATATGGCCTAGTGCTTTGGGTACCAGTATCCCTTTTCTTTTTTGTTAGGAAAAAAAGAGGCTTTGTGCCTTGGGCCCGTGTCATCAATCCATATCTTCACAAGGGAGGATGATGCAGTTCTCCCTTTGTAGTGATAAGTGCATATCACTGAGAAAATTCACATCGACACTGAAAAGCCATTAGTCTACATGGAGAAGAAAGTGGCTGAGATAGCCTCCCAACTGTCCTTCAATCAAAATTCATGTCCACATTACAAATCTAACTTAAGTCAATGGTATATGCGGGTAGGCAATGATGTTTAATTCACCTCTAGTTTTGTCTGTTTGTCAGGAAAACAGCCTTCTGTCCATGGAGGCCACAGCTGCACATTAGCAGTATTGATAATTGAGCCTCAATGTGCTGTGAAGCAGTGAATGATAGTGGTGGAAACAATAGCCGCCATTTTCTGTATTGTAAGAAAAATGCTGAATCATTGTGAGGATACCGCTTGATGGCGGAAAGAATGGCTGCCTCAGAATTTCTCTATACCAAACCTCAGACTACAAATTCTGAGAAGAACTGGCTTAACCACCAAGGAAAGAAAACTGAGATATTGACATTGAGGCTGTTTCATCAAAGTATTCTCAAGAGGCTTATTTTAGCCTAGCAGAGGAAAATAAGGTGGAGGTCACCTGGAAATTTTGTAACAAGTGTTAGGAAATCTCGCAATATTCATGAGGCTTTCCCGCCAAAATCACGTGACCAGGAAGAGACTGTCCTGAGGGCAACACACGAAAATCACGTGACATTGCGGTGATGGTGTGGCACGCACTATTGTGTTACCTTTCTACATTCCTTGATAAAATTCACAAAAGCACTGAGAAAATAAGATTACCTGTGTAACATAGCCACCTAACAGCCCTTCAATCGAAAGGTCATGTCTGTATGAGAAGATTTCCTTGAGGACAGCGGCATAGGCTAATACACACTTGTAGTTACGTAACTTCCTGTAGGTTTTGTCTCTGGTCAGGCAACCTCCTTGTATACAATGAAAGCAGCGGTCACACATTAACTGCATAGAAATTTTGAGGCTGAGTCTAATTGAGGAAGCTTCCTTAGAGCATGGAAACTTTAAGTGCCATTATACTATATTGTAGCAGAAATGCTGAGTCATTGTGAGAATAAAACTTAACGGTTCTGGTGAGAGATCCAAGATGTTCTTGAAGGTGAACCTTAGGCTACCCCTGATGTGAAGAAATTGCTTAAAGACCAATGACTCAATGCAGAAATATTAAAAATAATTGTTTATGAAATGTGTTTTGAGAACACTTGTTTGAGAATAAGAGAAGAGAAATAAGGTGGAAGTCACCTGAAAATCACATAGTAATCACCAAGGAATTACATGGAGGTCAAGTGAATACCTAAGGAATTCACATGCAGAACAAAGAAGACCTTGAAGAAATCTGGTGTCTTCCAGATGACTACTCTTGTGGCTGTGGCTGTAACTTTTCACCTTATCTATTACAATGAATCAAGCTTCAGTTTGTGAATTGTTTTGCATGGAGTGTATCCTTTAATTAGAATGGTGTGGTGTTTTGTATTCAAATGTCCACACTTCTTACCATAGTTCTGGCAGAGGACTGGGTCCTGGGTCATGGACTTCCATCGATGTTTTTTTCAACCAGGAAAGTCTTGGGACCATGTGTAACATCCTCTATCTAAAGATCAGCTCAGTAAAGTTAGGTGAGATTCTGTGTGCAAAGGTCTCCAACCTGCTTTCTGGAAATAAAAGCAATACTTGGCCGTGCTTCCAGGCTCTCTGATTGAGTAACTTACAAGACTCTTCAGGTTTTGATCCAGGTTTCTTAGTGCCCAAACTATGTTCTATTACGAGGGGAAAGGCTTGGTGCTGTAAGGTTTGGTCACCTTTCAATAACTGCATCAAAGGAAAATTGTTGACGTGGAACCAGTTTGTGCTGAATGTATTGTTATGATGACACAGGTTGGTGTCTTCGGCCCAATATCTATTTTCAATACGTTCAAGGGAGTACAGTCTTGAAACCATGCACTGTGTCCTCCATTCTTCCTCCTTCAAAGAGATGACAGCTTAATTCTGTAGGCCAAGGTATCCACAGCAGTTTCAGGTAGCAGGGGCCAGGCGGCATGTTTGTGGACCTAGGTCTTCAGACTGGATATTGTTACCAATTGGATGATCTTGACGTTGTGGCCCTGAGTTTAACTGCTTCTTTCTAGGTGGTCAAGGCTTGGTTCACATTTCCACAATCTCCACTTTATATTTACTTCCATAAAGAAGACTTTTGCTTTGAGCTAGGGCTCCAGGCAACATTTGATAACAGAAAACAGGCTTGGAACTTGGGCTTTCGCTACCATTTCAGTCTATGTTGGAGAAAGTCTGAAGAAATATTGTGGGCTAATTTCTGAGATCTACTTCCAGAAAATGGGGGAAGGGTTGGAACTACAAAACCGAGATCAGCATTCTAGTTCCTAATAGGTAATAGAGGCAGGAGACAAGGTTGTAGTTTTCCAGATAAGACTCAAATTACATGAGGATAGTCTTACCCTTTGGATTAGGTTTTCCTATCTATTAGTTTTGAGAGTAGGTTAGGTTTGGGTCCCAGTCTCCTCTCTAATTTTGTTAGGCAAAGCCAGGCCATGAGTCTTGGGCCCATTTCACCAATCCATATCCTCACAAGGGAGGATTATGTTGTGCTTCCTTTGTAGTGAAAAGTGCATATCACTGAAAAAATTCACATCAACACTGAGAAATCATTAGTCTATGTGATGCAGATGGTGGTCAAGACAGCCTCATAACTCCAAACGAATGTTGTGTCCACATTACAAATCTAATTTGAAGTCGACGGTATATGCAGACAGTTTTGTCTGTTTGTCAGGAATACTGCCTTATGTTCTTGGAGGCAACAGTCGCACATCAGTGGCATAGATCATTGAGCCTGAGTGTGCTGTGAGCAGCAACTAGATAGTGGTGGAAACAATAGCTGCAAATTTTCTGGAGTGTAGGAAAAATGCTGAGTCATTGTGAGGATACCACTTGATGGCAGAAAGAACGGCTGCCTCAGAATTTCTCTATGCCAAACCTCAGACTACAAATTTTGAGTGGGGCTGGCTTAACCGCCAAGGAAGAAATCCGAGATTTTGACACTGTGGCTCTTCCACCAACGTGTTCTGAAGGGGCTGATTGTAGCCTAGTAGAGGAAAGTGAGGTGGAAGTCCTCTGGAAATCTCGTAACAAAAATTAGAGAATCTCGAGATACTCATGAGGCTTCCCTGCGGGATTCATGTGACCGTCCAGAGACAGACCTGAGGGCATCACAGGGAGTCACGTGATATTGGTTTGATGGTGTGGTATTCAGTTTTAGTTATCCTTCTCAATTCTTTGCTAAAATTTAGATAACCACTGAGAAAATTACAGTGTCTGTGGAACATAGCCATCTAACGGCCATTAATCAAAAGGTCATGTCTACATGAGAAGTTTTGCCTGAGGATGGAGGCATAGGTTAACAGACAATTGTTGTTACATAATTGGCCTTAGGATTCATCTGTGGTCAGGCAACCTGCTTGACTGCAATGGAAGCTGCTGCCGAACATTAACTACATTGATATTTGGTGGCTGAGTCTCCATGATGAAGCTTCTTTAGAGCCGTGTAAACTGTAAGTGCCATTTTGCTGTATTATAGCAAAAATTCTGAGTCATTGTGAGTATAACTATGAATGGCTTCATGTGAGCCTCTATCTTTTGTGAGTCACTATCTTTTATGTGGACCTATGGCCAAATATCGACAGAGAACTGCTTAAATGTTAATGACTCAATGCTAAATATTGAAAAAAAGAGTTTCTGAGATGAGTTTTGAAAACACTTGTTTGAAAATAGGGGAAAGGAATAAGGTGGAAATCACCTGAAAATCACTTAGAAATCACTAAAGAATCACACGGAGATCAAGTAAACAACTGGTGAAATTCACATGGGGATCAAGGAATACCTCGCACTAATCTGGTATCTATGAAGTGACCAGTCTTGTTGCTGTGGCCATAGGTTTTCACTTTGCTTCATATAATGAACGAGGATTCAGAGCATGAATCACATTGCAATCAAGTTTACCTTATATATGAGATTAGTCTGGTGTAGTGTTTTCAAATTTCCACCCAATTTACCCCTGTTCCAGCAGAAGACTGACTCCTAGGCATGCACTTCCAATGACTTTTCTTTTCCTACCAAGAAAATCTTGTGACCGTTTCCTAAATCCTCCACCTAAAGACTCGTTATGCAAAGTAAGGCTAGATTCTGTGGGCCATGGTCTCCGCTCTTCTTCCCAGAAGTAGAAGTAATACCTGATGGTGGTTCCAAACTCCCCAATCGAGTTTTTAAAGAACAGTCTAGGCTTTGGCCAGGTTTCTCAGTGCCCACACTACCTTCTCTTACCAGAAGGAAGGCTTGGTGCTGCCTTTCCTTTCTAAAAGGAAAATTGGTGGTGTGGGACCAGTTTGTGCTGAATGTACAGTTACGATGACACAAGGTTGGCACTTCGACCCAATTTCTATCATAAATGCTTTCAAGGGAGTAAGTCTAGGAGGAGTGCACCAAGATCTCCATTCTTCCTCTTCCTAGGTGATGACAGCTTGATTCTATACACCAAGGTGTTCACAAGAGTTTCAGATAACAAGGTCCAGGCTGGATGTTTGTAGACCTAGGTCTTGAGGCTGGACATTGTTAACAAGTGGATGGTCTTGATGTTGTGGGCCTGGGCTTAACTATGTCATTTTAGGAGGTCCAGGCTTGGTTCAGATTTCCACAATCTCTGATTTATTTTTTCTTTCCTAAAAAGGATTTTGCTTTGTGACAAGGACTTCAGGCAACATTTGTTCAGAGAATATTATTCAATATATGGGCTTACACCATCATTTCAGTCTATATCACAGAAAGTCATAAGAAATGCTCTGTGCTAATCTCTCGAACCTACCTTCTGGACATAGAAGTAGAAATTGGAACTGCAATCAAGGACAGCACACTGGATCCCAATAGGAAATGCAGGCAGGAGATAAGTTTCTAGGTTTCAAGATAACACTCAAATTCCATGAGAACAGACATGTCCCTTGGTTTAAGTTATCCTATCTACCAGTTTTCAGAGAGCATTGGCCTAATGCCTTGGTTCCCAGTTTCCCTTCTACTTTTGTTAGAAAAAGACAGACCTTGTGCCTTGGTCCATGTCACCAAAACATATCCTCACAATGGAGGATGATGCAGTGCTCCCTTTGTAGTGAAAAGTGCATATCATGAGAAAACTCACATCAACACTGAGAAATTATTAGTCTACATGGAGCAGAAGGTGGCCGAGACAGCCTCCTAACTTTCCTCCAATCAAATGCCTTGTCCACATTACAAATATAATTTGAATTCAACGATATATGAGGGCAGACAATGATCTTTAATTCGCCTCTAGTTTTTTCTGTTTGACAGGAAAACTGCCTTTGGTTCGTGGAGGCAACAGTCGCCCATTGGTGGCGTAGATCATTGAGCCTGAGTGTGCTGTGAAGCAGTGACTGGATAGTGGTGGAAACAATAGCCATCAATTTTTTGTATTGTAGGAAAAATGCTGTGTCATTGTCAGGATACCAGTTGATGGCAGAAGAAATAGCTGCCTCACAATTTCTCTATGCCAAACCTCAGACTACAAATTCTGAGAGGGACTGGCTTCACCACCAAAGAAAGAAAACCGAGATTGACATTGAGGCTATTCTATCAATGTCTTCTGAAGAAGCTGATTTTAGCCTAGCAGAGGAAATTGAGGTGAAAGTCGCCTAGTAATCTCGTCATAAGCGTTAGAGAATCTCATGATACTCACTAGGCTTCCTAGCTAGATTCACGTAACTATCAAGAGACATGCCTGAGTGCATGATAGGGAGTCACATGATATTGGGTAGATGGTGTAGCACTCACTTTAGGGTGACCGTTGTCCATTTCTTGGTAAAATTTAGATAACCACTGAGAAAATGGTAGTGTCTGTGGAACATAGCCAGGTAACAGCCGTTCAATCGAAATGTCATGTAGGTATGACAAGATTCACTTGATGATGGCGGCATAGGTTAACAGACAATTGTTAGATAACTGGCCTTAGGTTTTATCTGTGGTCAGGTAACTTGCTTGACCTCCTTTGAATTGCTATCAAATATTAACTGCATTAATAATCGGAGGCTGAGTCTGCTTGACGAAGTTACTTTAGAGCCGTGTAAACTGTAAGCACCATTTTGCTGTAGTATAGCAAAAATGCTGAGTCAGTGTGAGTATAACTCTGAACGGCTTCATGTGGGACTCCCACACTTTTCTTTTATGCTGACCTTTGGCCACTAATGTCAACAGGGAAATGCTTAAAAACAATGACTCAATGCTAAATATTGAAAATAAGAGTTTATGAGACGAGATTTGAAAACACTTGTTTGAAAATAAGGGATAAGGAATAAGCTGGAAATCACCTGAAAATCACTTAGAAATCACTAGAGAATCACGCGGAGATTTAGTAAACACCTGGTGGAATTAACATGGGGATCAAGGATAACCCCGCACTAATCTGGTATCTACAAGTGACTATTTTTGTTGCTATGGCCGTAGGTTTTCACTTACTTCATGTAATGAACCAGGCTTCAGACATGAATCGTATTGCAAACGAGTTTACCTTACATATGAGTTTGACGTGGTGTTCTGTTTTCAAACATCCACCCAACGTACTACAGTTCCAGGAGATGACTGACTCCTAGGCTATGGACTTCCAATGACTTTTCCTTTCCTACCAAGAATGTCTTGTGACCGTTTGCCAAGTCCTCTACCTAAAGATTCGTTATGCAAACTAGGGCTAGATTCTGTGGGCCAAGGTCTCCACTCTACTTCCTAGAAATAGGAGCAATGCATGATTGTGATTTCAAGCTCCCTAATCGAGTTTTTTAAAGAATAGTCTAGGCTTTGGCCAGGTTTCTTAGTGCCCACACTACCTTCTCTTACCAGAAGAAAGGCTTGGTCCTGCAAAATATGGTCACCTTTCAATATTGTCTAAAAGGAAAATGAGTGACGTGGAATCAGGTTGTGCCAAAAGTATTATTAGGATGACACAGGGTTGGTGCCATCAGCCCAATTTTTATCATAAATGCTTTCAAAGGAGTACAGTCTTGGAGGCATGCACTGAGTCCTCCTTTCTTCCTCTTCCTAGTAGGCAACAGCTTGATTCTGTAGGCCAAGTTTCCAACATAGTTTCAGGTAGCAGGGGCCTAGATGAATGTTTGTGGGCCTAGGTCTTCAGAATGGATATTGTTAGCAATTGGATTTTCTTGACATTGTGAGTCTAGGCTTTAACTATGTACTTTTAGGAGATTCATGCTTGGATCATATTTCCACAGTCTCCGTTTTATTTTTTCTTACCTACAGAAGGCTTTTGCTTTGAGACAAGAACTTCAGGCAACATTTGTTCACAGAGAACAAACTTGGAATGGTGGGCTTACATCACCAATTAGTCTGTGTTGGAGTAAGTCTTAAGATATGCTCTGGGCTAATTTCTCAAATCTACTTTCTGGAAATAGAGGTAGGGATTGTAACTGCAACCATGGATAGCACACTGGATTCCAATAGGAAATGCAAGCAGGAAACAAGGTCTGAGGTTTCAAGATGAGATTCAAATTACCTGAAGGACGTACTTTGTGGTTTAAGTTATCCTATCTACTACTTTTCAGGAAGCATAGGCTTAGTGCCTTGGTTCCCAACTCTCTTTTCATTTTTCTTAGGAATAGACAAGTCTTGTGTCTTGGAGCCATGTCACCAATCCACATCCTCATAAGGGAAGATGAGAAGACTGGCTTGAGGATAGCGGCACAGGAAAATGCACATTTGTCTTCGGTGACTGCCCTGAGCTTTGGTCTCTGGTCAGGCAACCTGCTTGTATAAAATGGGAGCAGCAGTCTCACATTACCACTTTGAAATTCAGAGGATATGTCTGATTGACGAAGCTACCTTAGAGCAGTGGTAACTCTAAGCGCCATTAGGCTATATTATAGCAGAAATGCTGAGTCATTGTGAGGATAACCCTTAAAGATGGGATATCCACGCTATTCTTGAAGGTGAACTTTAGGTCACTAATGTCGAGAAAACCAAGATCAGCACACTGGTTCCTAATAGGAAATAGAGGCAAGAGACGAGGTCCTAGTTTCCTAGATAAGACTCAAATTACAAGAGAACAGGCTTACTGTTTAAACTAAGTTCTCCTATCTACTAGTTTCCAGAAAGGACGGGCTTAGTGCTTTGGGTCTCAGTCTCTTTTCAACTTTTTTTAGGACGTACAGGTCTTGTGCCTTGGGCCCATTTCACCAATCCATATCCTCACAAGGGAGAATGATACCGTGCTCCATTTGTAGTTAAAAGTGCATTGCAATGAGAAAATTCTCCTCTACAATGAGAAGTCATTATCTACAAGGAGCAGAATATTCCTCAAACAAGTGTTTTCAAAACACGTCTCATAAACTCTTATTTTCAATATTTCAGTGTTGAGTCATTGGCCTTTAAGCAATTTCTTCTTGACAGCAGTAGCCTAAGGTTCACCTTCAAGAATAGCATGGATCTTCCACCAGAACCTATAACGGTTATTCTCACAATGATTCAGCATTTCTGCTACAATACAGCATAATGGCGCTCAGAGTTTCCACCGCTCTAAGGAAGCTTTGTCATTCAGACTCAGCCTCTAAATTTCAACACGGTTAATGTGTGACTGATGCTACCATTGTATACAAGCAGGTTCCCTGACCAGAGACAAACCTCAGGGCAGTTACCTAAGACAAGTGTGTGTTAGCCTATGCCGCTATCCTCAAGCAAGTCTTCTTCATGGAGACATGACCTTTCGACTGAAGGGCTGTTAGGTGGCTAAGTTACACAGTTAATCTTATTTTTTCAGTGCTTATGTGAATTTTACCAAGGAATGTAGAAGGGTAACACAAAAGGGAGCACCACACCATCACCCCAATTTCACGTGATTTTCGTGTGCTGCCCTCAGGCAAGTCTCTTCCTGGTCACCTGAAACCCGCAGAAAAGTCTAGTGAGTATCACGAGATTCTCTAATTCTTGGTATGAGATTTTCAGGCAACTTCCACTTCACTTTCTTCTGCTAGGCTAAAATAAGCCTCTTCAGAACACTATGATGGAACTGTTGGCATCTTAATATCTTAGCTTTCTTTCCTTTGTGTCTAAGCCAGTCCCTCTAGAATTTGCAGTCTGAGGTTTGGTAAAGAGAAATTCTGAGGCAGTTATTCTTTTGCCATCAAGTGGTATCCTCACAATGACTCAGTATTTTTCCTACAATACAGAAAATTGGCGGCTATTGTTTCCACTACTATCCAGCCATGGCCTCACAGCATACTCACGCTCACTCATAAACGCCGTCATTGTACAACTGTTGCTTCCACAAACAGAAGGCATTTTTCCTGACAAACAGACAAAACTAGAGGTGAATTAAAGATCGTTGACTGCCTGTGCATATCGTTGACTTCAAATTAGCTGTGTAATGTGAACACAACATTTGATTGAGGGACAGTTAGGAGGCTGTCTCAGCCCAAAGCACTAATCCTGTACTCTCTGAAAACGAGTGGATCAGTAAACTTACTCCAAAGGGCAAGCCTGTCCTCATGTAATTTGAATTTTATCTAGAAACCCAGGACCTTGTCTCCGGCCTCTATTACCTATTAGGAACCAGGGTGCTGACCTTGGTTTTGCAGTTCCAATCCCTACCCCTATTTCCAGGAAGTAGATCTGAGAAATTAGCCCACAGCATTTCTTCTGACTTTCTCTGACATAGACTGAAATGGTGGCATAAGCTCAACTTCAAAGCTTGTTTTCTGTGAAAAATGTTGCCTGAAGCCCTGGCTAAAGCAAAGCCTTCTTTATGGAAGAAAAAATAAAACAGAGACTATGGAAATCTGAATCAAGCCTGGCCCACCTAAACGGAAGCAGTTAAACTCAGGGCCACAACCTCAAGATCATCCGATTGATAACAATATCCAATCTGAAGACCTTGGCCCACAAACATACAGCCTGGCTCCTGCTACCAGAAACTATGATGGACACCTTAATCTATAGAATCAAGCTGTCATCTTCTAGATACAGGAAGAAGCGTGACTCAATGCACGGTTCCAAATCTGTACTCTTTAAAGTATTTACAATAGATTTTGGGTGGAATACACCAACTTGTGTCATCATAACAGTACATTCAACACAAACTGGTTCCAGGTCACCAATTTTCCTTTTAGAAAATTATTGAAAGGCGACCATACCTTACAGCACCAAGCCTTTCCCCTGGTAATAGAAAAAAGTTTGCACACAAAAAAAACCTTGATCAGAGACTGCACTGTTTTACAAATTACTCAATTGGAGATCTTAAAAGCAAGGCATAGTAGTGCTTTTATTTCCAGGAAGCAGGTAGGAGACCTTCGCACACAGTATCTAGTCTAACTTTACGGATCTTAGATAGAGGATGTGGCACACGGTCACAAAACTTTCTTGGTAGGAAAAAATGTTGATGGAAGTCTATGGCCCAGGACCCAATTCTCTGCCAGAAGTAGAGTAAGTTGTGTGGACATTTGTATACACAACACCACGCAGATTTCATTTACAGGGTACACAGTGCAAAATATTTCACAAACTGAAGCCTGATTCATTGTAAGAGGTAAAGTGAAAACCTACAACCACAGCAAGACACGTCACCTGGTAGACACCAGATTCCTGCAGTCTTCCTTAACGCCCACATCATCCCTCCCTATCATTCACTTCACCTCTCTATCATTCCCTGGTTAATACTACGTGATTTTCAGATGACTTTTACCTTATTCCTTTTCACTTATCCTCAAACAACTGTTTTCAAAACACCTCTCATAAACTCTTATTTTTAATATTTCAGCATTGAGTCGTTGGCCTTTAAGCAAATTCTTCTCGACAGTAGTAGCCTAAGGTTCACCTTCAAGAATTACGTGGATCTCCCACCAGAACCATTTAGGATTATGCTCACAATGACTCAGGATTTCTGCTACAATACTGCATAATGGCACTTACAGTTTTTATCGCTCTAAGGTAGCTTTGTCAATCAAACCCAGTCTCTTTATTTCAAAGCGATTACTGTGTGACTGCTGCTTTCATTGTATACAAGCAGATTGCGTGACCAGAGAGAAAGTTCAGGGCAGTTACCTAAGATAAGCGTGGGTTAACCTATATCGCTGTCCACAGCAAGTCTTCTAATGCAGAAATGACCTTTCGAATGAAGGGTTGTTAGGTAACTATGTAAGACAGATAGTCTTATTTTCTCAGTGCTTATGTGAATTGTACCAAAGAATGTAGAAAGGTAACTATCGGATTGCGTGACCAGAGAGAAAGTTCAGGGCAGTTACCTAAGATAAGCGTGGGTTAACCTATATCGCTGTCCACAGCAAGTCTTCTAATGCAGAAATGACCTTTCGAATGAAGGGTTGTTAGGTAACTATGTAAGACAGATAGTCTTATTTTCTCAGTGCTTATGTGAATTGTACCAAAGAATGTAGAAAGGTAACACAAAAGTGAGCGCCACACCATTACCCCACTTTCATGTGATTTTTCTGTGTGCCCTCAGGCCAGTCTCTTCCTGGTCACGTGAATCCTGCTGGAAAGCCTCATAAGTATCGCAAGATTTCCTCATTTCTTGTATAGGATTTCCAGGTGACTTTCACCTCATAACCACTGCGAGGCGAATACAAGCCTTTTCAGAACACGTTAAGAAACTGCGTCAATGACAGTATCTCAGCTTTTTAAAAAAAATCAGTTAAGCCAGTCTCTCGCAGATTTTTAGTCTTTCTTTGGATATAATGAAATTCTTAAGCAGCCGTTCTTTTGGAATGAAGAGGTATCCTCACAATGACTCATCATTTTTAATACAATAAAGCAATATGGGAGCTATCGTTTCAACCGCTATCAATTCACTTTCTCACAGCACTCACAGGCTCAATTATTATAGCAACCAATGTGAGAATTCTGCCTGTACTGACATAGGCAATTTTTGATACAAACACACAAAAGTAGAGGCAAATTAAAGATCATTGACTGTCCACATATACTATTGACCTCACATAAGATTTGTACTATGGACATATTAGATTAGAGGTCTGTGCAAAGTCTGTCTCAGTCACCTTCGGTTCCACACATACTAATGATTTCTCAGTGTTGATGTGAATTTTCTCAGTGATATGCACTCGCCA
Organism: Pteropus alecto; assembly: GCF_000325575.1. Lineage (NCBI taxonomy): Eukaryota > Metazoa > Chordata > Mammalia > Chiroptera > Pteropodidae > Pteropus > Pteropus alecto. The sequence continues at coordinate 145,756 of NW_006434181.1, read as the reverse complement.
CCTCAAGGAAAGTACTACATCATCTTCCCTTGTGAATTTGTGGATTGGTGACATGGGCCCAAGGCCCAAGGCCTATCTTTTCTTAACAAAATTAGAAGGGATGCTGGGAACAAAGGCACTAAGCATATCATCTCTGAAAACTAGGAGGTAGGATAACTTAAACCACATAGCAAGTCTGTTCTCATGTAATTTAAATATTATTTAGAAACATAGGACCTTGCCTCCTGCCTATTAGGTTCCAGTGTGCTGTCCTTGGTTGCAGTTACAATATCTACAATTATTTTCATAAAGTAGATTTAAGAAGTTAGTCAAGAGCATTTCTTCCACCTTTCTCTGACATAGACTGAAAGAGTGGTGTAAGCCCATAGTTTCAAGGCTGTTCTCTGTGAACAAAAATTGCCTGAAGTTCTTATCTCAAAAAACTTTCCTTAGGGAAGAAAATATAAAACATACACTATGAAAATCTGAACTCAGCCTGGACTTCTTAAAAGGATATCAAACATCAAGGCCCACAACATCAACACCATCCGATTGGTAACATTGTCCAGTCTCAAGAGCTAGGCCAACAAATATCCAACCTGGCCTTTGTTACCTGAAACTCTTGTGCACATCTGAGACTATAGAAACAAGTTCTCATCTTCTTAGAGGAGAAAGAATGGAGGACTCGGGACATGCCTCCAACACTGTGCTCCTTGAAAGCATTTACAAACCCTGTGTCATCATAACAGTACATTCAGCACAACATGGTCCCATCACCAATTTTTCTTTTAGACAATTATTGAAAGGTGACCATACCTTGCAGCACCAAGCCTTTCTTATGGTGAGAGAAGGTAGTTGGACACTAAGAAACCTGGCCAAAGCCTGTACTGTCCTTTAAAAAACTCAATTGGGGAGCTTGAAATGACAACCTAGTATTGCTCCTATTTCTATGTAGTTGAGTGGAGACTCTTCCCTGCAGAATTTAGCCTAATTTTACATAACGAATCTATAGGTAAAAGACTTGGCAAATGGTTCCAAGACATCTTTGTAGGAGAAGAATAGTCGTTGGAAGTCCATGCCTAATAGGCAGTCCTCTGATGAAACTAAGGTAAGTTGGGGGACGTTTGACAACAGAACATCGTGCCAGTCTCATCTACAAGGTAAAGTCATTTGCAGTACGATTCATGCTGTGAAGCCTGGTGCATTCTACCAAGGACAGTGAAAACTTACGGCCACAGTAACAAGACTGGTCACTTGGTAGACACAGATTAGTGCAGGGTATTCATTGATCCCCATGTGAATTACACCAGGTGTTTACTTGATCTCCATGTGATTCCCTAGTGATTTCTAAGTGATTTTCGGTGATTCCCACCTTATTCCTCTTTTCCCATTTTCAAACAAGTGTTTTCAAAACACGTCTCATAAACACTCACTTTCAATATTTCAGCATTGAGTCATTGGCCTTTAAGCAATTTCTTCTTTACAGAAGTAGCCTAATATTCACCTTCAATAATAGCGTGAATCTCCCACCAGAACTGTTAAAGGTTATGCTCAAAATGACTCAGCATTTCTGCTACATTACAGTATAATGGCTCTTTGAGTTTCCACCACTCTTAGACATCTTCGTCATTCAGACTCAGGCTCTAAATTTTAACATGGTTCATGTGTGACCACTGCTCCCATTGAATACAAGCAGGTTGCCTGACCAGAGACGAAACCTCAGTGCAGTCACCTAAGGACAAGTGTATGTTAGCCTATGCTACCTACCCCAAGCATGTCTTCTCATGCAGATATGACCTTTTGAATCAAGGGCTGTTAGGTAACTGTGTTACACAGGTAATCTCATTTTCTAGGTGGTTATCTATATTTCACCAAGAAAAGAAGGGTTACACAAGTGTGAGCACCACACTATCACCCCAATTTCACCTGATTTCCATGTGTTACCCTCAGGCCAGTCTCTTCCTGGTCACATGAATCCTGCAGGAAAGCCTCGTGAGTATCGAGAGATTCTCTCATTCTTGCTAAGGGATTTCCAGGGGACTTCCACCTCATTACCTCTGCTAGGCTAATATGAGTCTTTTCAGCACACATTGAAAAACTACCTCAATGTCAGTATCTCAGCTTTCTTTCAACATAAGTTAAGCCTGTCTCTCGAAGACTTTTAGTCTGCAGTTTTATCTAGAGAAATTCTTAAGCAACCATTCTTTTTGCAATGAAGATATATCCTCTCAATGACTAAGCGTTTTTCCTATAATAAAGCAATATGACAGCTATGGTTTCAACCGCTATCCATTCTCTTCCTCACAGCACACTTAGACTCAATTATAAACTCAGCCAATGTGTGATTTCTGCCTCCATTGACATAGGCAAATTAAAGCTCATTGACTGCCTGCATATACCGTTGACCTCACATAAGATTTGTAATGGGGATATGACTTTCGATTGGAGATCAGTATGAATTCTGTCTCAGCTACCTTCTGTTCCACCCATACTAATGATTTCTCAGTGCTGATGTGAATTTTCTCAGTGATATGCACTGGTCACTTCAAAGAAAGCACTACATTATCTTTCCTTGTGTGTACGTTTATTGGTGACATGGGCCCAAGGCAGAAGGCCTGTCTTTTCCTAACAAAAAGCAGAAGGGAGACTGGGACACAAGACACTAAGCCTATCTCTCTGAAAACTAGTAGATGGGATAATTTAAACCTCAGGGCAAGTTTGTCCTCATGTAATTTGAGTCTTATCTCGAACCTTAGGACTCGTCTCCTGCCTGCCTTTCCTATTGAGATCCAGTGTGCTGTCCTTGGTTGCAGTTACGATCCCTACCTGTATTTCCAGAAAGGAGATTTGAGTATTTCTTATGACTTTCTCTGTTGACTGAAAGGGTGGCATGAGTCCACAGTTCCAAGCCTGTTTTCTGTGAACAAATGTTGCCTCAAAGTAAAAGCATTCTTTAGGTGAGAAAAAATAAAATGGAGACTGTAGAAATCTGAACCAAGGCTGGACCTCCTAAAAGGACATAGTTAAAGCCCAGGCTCACAATGTCAAGGCCATCCAATTGGTAACAATTTCCAGTCTCAAGATCTAGGCCCACAAACATTCAGCCTGGCCCTTGTTACCTGAAACTCTTGTGAATATCTGGGCCTTTAGAATCAAACTGTCATCTCTTAGGATGAGGAGGAATGGTGGACTCAGTACATGCCTCCAAGACTGTACTCACTTGAAAGCATTTACGATAGAAATTGGGCCGATGGCACCAACCTTGTGTCATCCTAACAGTACATTCAGCAAAACCTGGTCCCACATCATCAATTTTCCTTTTAGACAATTATTGAAAGGTGACCATAGCTTGCAGCATCAAATCTTTCTTATGGTAAGAGAAGGTAGTGGGGCACTAAGAAACCTGGCCAAAGCTTGGATTGTTGTTTTAAAAACTCGATTGGGGAGCTCGGAATCACAACCAATTATAGCTCCTAATTCTTGAAAGTAGAGTGGAGACCGTGGCCCATAGAATCTAGCCTAACTTTACATAGCAAATTTTTAGGTAGTGGAATTGACAAACTGTCACAGGACATTCTTGGTAAGAAAAGAAAAGTCGTTCGAAGTCCATGGCCTAGAAGGCAGTCCTCTGCCGGAACTGGGGTAAGTTGGGTGGACGTTTGAAAACACAGCACCACACTAATCTCATATATAAAGTAAACTCATTTGCAATACGATTCATATTCACAATGACTCAGCATTTTTGCTATAATACAGCAAATTGATGCTAACAGTTTATGCCGCTCTAAAGTAGTTTGACAAGCAGACTCAGCCTCCGAATATCAACACAGTTAATGTTTGACTGCAGCTTCCATTGCATTCAAGAAGGTTGTTTGACCACAGATAAAAGCTAAAGTCATTTATCTAACAACAATTATCTGTTAACCTATGCTGCCATCATGAAGAAAACCTGCTCCTACAGACATGATCTTTCAATTGAAGGGCCTTTAGGTGGCTATGTTACACAGGCACTATCATTTCCTCAGTGGTTATCTAAATTTTACCAAGGAATGAAGAAGGATGCCTCAAAAGTGAGCGCCACACCATCACACCACTTTCACGTGATTTTCGTGAGTGCCCTTAGGCTTGTCTCTTCCAGGTCACGTGAATCCCTCAGGGAGGCCTCGTGAGTATCGAGAGGTATCCTAATTCTTGTTAAGAGATTTCAAGGCGACTTCCACTTCACTTTCCTCTGCTATGCTAAAATAAGCATCTTCAGAACACCTTGATGGAACAGTCTCAATGTCAGTATCTCAGATTTCTGTCCTTATTGGTCAAGCTAGTCCATCTCAGAATTTGTAGTCTGAGGTTTGGTATAGAGAAATTCTGAGACAGCCATTCTTTCCATCATCAAGTGGTATCCTCACAATGACTCAGCATTTTTCCTACAATACAGAAAAATGGCAGCTATGGTTTCCACCTCTATCAAGTCGCAGCCTCACAGTACACTAAAGCTCAATTATCAACTATGCCAGTGTGCGACTGTTGCCTCCACGAACAGAAAGCAGTTTTTCTGACAAACAGACAAAACTAGAGGTGAACTGAAGATCATTGACTGCCCACACATACCGTTGACTTCAAATTAGATGTGTAATGTGGACACAACATTCAATTGGAGGATGTTTAGAAGGCTGTTCTGGCACCTTCTGCTCCACGTAGACTAACGACTTCTCAATGCTGATGTGAATCTTCTCAGTGATATGCACTTGTCTCTACAAAGGGAGCATGACATCATCCTCACTTAGAGGATATGGTTGGTGACATGGGTCCAAGGCACAAGGTCTGTCTTTTCCTATCAAAAAGTTGAAGGGAAATTAGGACCCAAAGCACCCAGCCTGTCCTCTTCGAAAACTAATAAATAGGAGAACTTAATCCTAAAGGCAGACTTTATGTAATTTGAGTCTTATCTAGAAAACTAGGACCTTGTCTCCAGCTTTTATTTCCTATTAGAAAACAGGGTGCTGACCTTGGATTTGTAGTTCCAATCCCTACTTCTACTTCCAGGAACTAGATCTGATAAATTAGTCCACAGCATTTCTTCCATCTTTCTTCACCTTAGACTGAAATGGTGGCGTAAGCCCAAGTTCTAATCCTCTTTTCTATGAACAAATTTGCCTGGAGCCCAGGCTCAAGCTAAAGCCTTCTTTATGGAAGAAAAAATAAAAGAGACTGTGAATATCTGAACCAAGCCTTAATCACCTAAAAGAAAGTTAAACTTTACGGCCACCAAGTCAAGATCATCCAATTGTTAACAATATCCAGTATGAAGACCTAGGCCACAAACATGCAGCCTGGTCCCTGCTACCTGATATTACTGTGGACACCTTGGCCTACAGATTCAAGCTGTCATCTCTTAGAAAGAGGGTGAATGGATGAACTCGGTGCATGATTGCAAGATTTTCCTCCCTTTAAAGTATTTAAGATAGAAATTGGGCCAGAGACATCAACCCATGTCATCATAATAGTACGTTCAGCACAAACTGGTTTCATGTCACCAATTTTCCTTTTAGACAATTATTGAAAGGTGACCATACCTTACAGCACCAAGCCTTTTTCTGGTAATAGAACATAGTTTGAGAACTAAGAAACCTGGATCAAAGCCTGAAATCTTTTGTAAGTTAATTGATTTGAGAGCCTGGAAGAACGGCCAAATGTTGCTTTTATTTCAAGGAAGTAGAGTGGAGACCTTGGCACAGAGAATCTAGCCTAACTTTACTTAATGGATCTTTACATAGAGGACGTGGCACATGGTCACAAGACTTCTTGGTAGAAAAAAATGTCGATGGAAGTCCATGGCCCAGAAACCAGTCCTCTGCTGGAACTAGGGTAAGTTGTTTGGACGTTTCAATACACAACACCATGCCGATCTCTTTTGCAGAGTACACTCAAGTGCAAAACATCTCGTAAACTGAAACCTGATTCATTATAAGAGGTAAGGTGAAAACCTAAAGTCAGAGCTACCAGACTCATTACCTGATAGACACCAAATTCCTCCAGGTTCTTCGTGATCACAATGGGAATTTCTCTAGGTATTCATTTGCCCTCCATGTAATTACTCCATGTGATCACTATGTGATTTTCTGGTGACTTCCCCTTTTTCCTCTTCACCTATCCTCAAACAAGTGTGTTCAAAACACTTCTCAGAAACAGTTATTTTCAATATTTCAGCATTGATTTATTGGCCTTTAAGCAATTTCTTCTCAACAGTAGCAGCCTAAGGTTCACCTTCAAGAATAGCGTGGAACTCCAACCAGAACCATTAAGGTAATATTATGCTTACAATGACTCAGCATTTCTGTTATAATACAGCAAAATAGCGCTTAGAGTTTCAATTGCTGTATGGTAGCTATTGCATTTAGACTCAGCCTCTAAATTTCAAAGCGGTTAATGTGTGACTGCTGCTCCCATTGTATACAAGCAGGTTGCCTGACCAGAGACGAAACCTCCGGTCAGTTACCTAATGACAAGTTTGTATTAGCTTATGCTGCTGTCCTCAAGCAAGCTTCTCATGCAGACATGACCTTTCGATTGAAGGGCTGTTAGGTGACTATATTGCACAGGTAATATTATTTTCTCAGTGCATATGTGAATTTTAATAAGGAATGTACAATGGTCACTCAAAAGTGAGTGCCATATCATCACCCCAATTTCATATGATTTTTGTGTGTTGCCCTCAGTGCAGTTTCTTCCTCGTCATGTGAATCCCACAGGAAAGCCTTGTGAGTATCACGAGATTCCCTAATTCTTGTTACGAGATTTCCAGTCGATTTCTAACTCACTTTCCTATGCTAGGCTAAAATAAGCCTATTCAGAAAACTTTTTGGAACAGCCTCAATGTCAATATCTCAGTTTTCTTTCCTTGGTGGTTAAGCCAGTCCTCACAGAGTTTGTAGTCTGAGGTTTAGTATAGAGAAATTCTGAGGCAGCTGTTTTTTTCTGCCATCAAGTGGTATCCTTCAATGACTCAGCATTTTTCTACAATACAGGTAAATGGCGGCTATCGTATCGACCACTATTTAGTTGCTGCCTCATAGCACACTCAGACTCAATGATCAATGCTGCCAACGTGCAACTGTTGCCGCCACAAACAGATGGCAGTTTCTCTGACAAACAGACAAAACTAGAGGCAAATTAAAGATCATTGACTTCCCACATATGCTGTTGACTTCAAATGAGATTTGTAATGTGGACACGACATTCGATTAGGGGACAGTTAGGAGGCTATCTCACCCATCATCTGCTCCATGTAGGCTAATGTCTTCTCGGTGTTGATGAAAATTTTTTGAATGATATGCACTTCTCACTACAAAGGGAGCACTACATCACTCTCCCTTGTGAGAATATGGATTGGTGACATGGGCCTAAGGCACAAGGCCTTTTCCTAATGAAAAGTAGAAGGGAGACTGGGACCCAAAGACTAAGTCTGTTCTCTCTGCAAATGAGTATATAGAAGAACTTAATCCAAAGGGCAAGCCTGTCCTCCTACAATTTCAGTCTCATATAGAAACCTAAAACCTTGTTTCTAGCCTCTATTTCCATCAGGAACCAGGGTGCTGATGTTGGATTTGCAGTTCCAATCCCTACCACTATTTCTAGAAAATCGATCTGAGAAATTAGCCCACAGCATTTCTTTCAATTTTCTCTGACACAGACTGAAATGGCAGGGTAATCCAAAGTTCCAAGCCTGTTTTCTGTGAAGAAATGTTGTCTGGAGCCCTGTTTCAAAGCAAAAGCCTTCTTTATCGAAGAAAAACTAAAATGGAGACTGTGTAAATCTGAGCCAAGTCTGGACAACCTAAAAGGAAGCAGTTAAAATCAGGGCCACAAAGTCAAGATCATCCAATTAGTAACAATATCCAGTCTGAAGACCTAGTCCCACAAACATTCAGGCTGGTCCCTGCTACCAGTAACTACTGTGGACACCTTGGCCTACAGAATCAAGTTGTCTTCTAGTAGGAGGAAGAATGGAGAACTCAGTATACGGTTCCAAGACTGTCTTCCCTTTAAAGTAGTTACAAGAGAAATTGGGCCGGAGACCCCAACTTGTGTCATCATAACAGTAAATTCAGCACAAACTGGTTCCTCGTCACCAATTTTCTTTTTATACAGTTAGTGAAAGTTGACCATATCTTACAGCACCAAGCCTTTCTTCTGGTAATAGAACATAGTTTGGGCTTTTATTTCCAGGAAGTAGAATGGAGACTTTGGCACACAGAATCTAGCCTATCTTTACATAATGTATCTTTAGAAGTATGACATGGCACAGGGTCACAAGACCTCTAGTAGGAAAAAAATGTCAATGGAAGTCCATTGCCCGAGACCTAGTACTGTGCCGGAATAAGTGTAAGCTATGTGGACATTTGAATACACAACACCACGCTGGTCTCAATTATAGAGTACAATCGAGTGCAAAATATTGCATAAACTGAAGTCTGACTCATTATAAGAAGTAAGGTGAAAACCTACAGCCACAGCAACAATACTCATCACCTGGTAGACACTAGATTTCTGCAGAGTCTTCCTTGATAATCACGTGAATCGCTCCAGGTATTCACTTGACCTCCATATAATTCCCTTGTGATTACTATTGCCTCCTAACTGTCCTCCAATCAAATGTCCTGTCCGCATTAAAAATGTAATTTGAAATCAACAGTATATGTGGACAGTTAAAAATCTTTACTTTGCCTCTAGTTTTGTCTGTTTTTCAGTAAAACAGCCTTTTGTTCGTGGAGGCAACAATCGCATATTGGTGGCATTGATCATTAAGCCTGAGTGTGCTGTGAGGCAGCGACTGGATAGTGGTGGAAACAATAGCCGCCAATTCTCTGTATGTAGGAACAATGCTGAGTCATTGTGAGGATACCACTTGATGGTGGAAAGAATGGCTGCCTCAGATTTTCTCTATACAAAACTTCAGACTACAAATTCTGAGAGAAATTGGCTTAACCACAAAGGAATGAAAACTGAGATATTGACATTGAGTTTATTTCATCAATGTGCTCTGAACAGGCTTATTTTAGGGTAGTAGAAGAAAGTGAAGTGGAAGATGCCTGGAAATCATGTCACAAGAATTAGAGAATGTCATGATACTCACGAGTCTTCTAGGTAGGATTCACATACCTTCAGGAGAAAGGCTTGAGTGCATCACAAAGAATCACGTGATATTGGGTTGATGGCATGGCTCTCACTTTTGAATTACCCTTCTCCATTCCTTGGTAAAACTTAGATAACCACTGGGAAAATGATAATGTCTGTGTAACATAGCCACCTTATGGCCCTTGAATTGAAAGGTCATGTCTGCTGGAAAAGGTTCGCTTGAGGACAGCAGCATGGATTAACAGACTCTTATTGTTAGATGACTGGCTTTAGATTTGATCTGTGGTCAGGCAACCCTCTGGAACGCAATAAAAACTGCTGTCTAACACTAACTGTGTTGATAATTTGGAGGCTGAGTCTACTTGACAAAGATACATTAGAGCAGTGTAAACTATAAAGGCCATTTTGCTGTATTATAGCAAAAATGCTGAGTCATTGTGAGCATAACTCTGAACAGGTTCATGTGAGACTCCCATACTATTCTTTTATGTGGACCTTTGGACACTACTGTTGACAGAGAATTGCTTAAATGCCACTGACTCAATGCTGAATATTGAAAATAAGAGTTTTTGAGTCAAGTTTTGAAAACAATTCTTTGAAAATAGGTGAAAAGGAAAAAAGTGGAAATGACCTGAAAATCACTTAGATATCACTAGGAAATCACACGGAGATTACGTAAACACCTGGTAGATTTCTAATGGGGATCAAGGAATATCTCACACTAATTTCATATCTATCAAGTGACCAGTCTTGTTGCTGTGGCTGTAGGTTTACACATTTCTTCTTAGAATGAACCAGGCTTCAGAGCATGAATCGTATTGCAAATGAGTTTACTTTATATATGAGATTAGTGTAGTATAGAGCTGTGTTTTCAAACGTCCACCCAACATACCCCAGTTCCGGCAGAGGACTGCCTCCCAGGCCATGGACTTCGAACGGCTTTTCTTTTCCTATCAAGAATGTCTTGTGACCATTTGCCAAGTCTCTATCTAGACATTCATTATGTAAAGTTTGGCTAGACTCTGTTGGCCAAGGTAGCCACTTTACTTCCTAGAAATAGGAGTTCTACTTGGTTGTGATTCCAGCTCTCCAATCTGTTTTTTAAAGAACAGTCCACGCTTTAGCCAGGGTTTTTAGTGCCCAACTACCTTCTCTTACCAGCAGAAAGGCTTGGTGCTGAAATGTATACTCGCCTTTCAATAATTGTCTAAAAGAAAAATTGGTGACATTGGACCAGGTTGCGCTGAATGTACTGTTAGGATGACACAGTGTTGGTGCCATCGGCCCAATTTCTATTGTAAATGCATTGATGAAAGTATAGTTTTGGAAGCTTGCACTGAGTCCTCCTTTCTTCTTTCTCCTAGGAGATTACAGCTTGGTTCTATAGGCCAAGGTGTCCACAAGAGTTTCAGGTAACAAGGGCCAGGCTGGATGTTTGTGGGCCTAGATCTTGAGACTGGACATTGTTACCAATTGGATTGCCTTGACATCGTGACCCTAGGCTTTAACTATGTCCTTTTAGAGGGTTCAGGCTTGGTTCAGATTTATATTTTCTTACCTAAAGAAGGCTTTTGCTTTGAGACAAGGACTTCAGGTAACATTTATTCACAGAGAGCAAGCTTGAAACTGTGGGCTTATACCACCCTTTCAGTCTATGTCAGAGAAAGTTGTACAAAATGCTCTGGGCTGATTCCTCAAATCTACTTTCTTGAAATAGTGGTAGGGATTATAACTGCAAAACCAACATCAACACGCTGGTTCCTAATAGAAAATAGCTGCCGGAGACATGGTCCTAGGTTTCTAGTTAAGAATTAAGTTACATGAGGAAAGTCTTGCCCTTGGGATTAAGTTCTCCTATCTACTCGTTTTCAGAGAAGACACACTTAGTGCTTTGTGTCCCAGTCTCCCTTCTACTTTTTATTAGAAAAAGACAGGCCTTGTCCCTTGGGCCTGTATCACCAATCCATATCCTCACAAGAAAGGATGATGTAGTGCTCCCTTTGTATTGCTAAGTGTATATCACTGAGAAATTCATATCAACACAGAGAAGTCATTACTCTACGTGGAGCAGAAGGTGACCGAGACATCCTCCTAACTGTCCTTCAATCGAATGTCGAGTCCACATATCAAATCTAATTTGAAGTCAATGGTATCTGTGAGCAGTCAATGATCTTTAATTCACCTCTAGTTTTGTCTGTTTGTCAGGGAAACTTCCATCTATTCATGGGGGCAACAGTCACACATTGGCGGTGTTGATCATTGAGCCTGAGTGTGCTGTGAGGCAGCGACTGGATAGTGGTAGAAACATTTGCTGCAATTTTTCTGTATAGTAGGAAAAATGCTGAGTCATTATGAGGACACCACTTCATGGCGGAAAGAACGGCTGCCTCAGAATTTCTCTATACCAATCTCAGACTAAATATTCAGAAACTGGCTTAACCACCAAAGAAAGAAAACTGAGATATTGAAATTGAGGCTGTTCCATCAAAGTTTTCTGAAGAAGCTTATTTTAGCCTATCAGAGTAAAGTGAGTTGGAAGTTGCCTTGAAATTTCGTACCAAGAATTAGGGAACTCGCGATACTCACAAGGCTTTCCCGTGGGATTCTCGTGACCAGGAAAAGACTGGCCTGTGGGCAACACACGAATATCACATAAAATTGGGGTGATGGTGTGATGCTCACTTTTGTGTTACCCTTCTACATTCCTTGGTAAAATTCACATAAACACAGAGAAAATAAGATTACCTGTGTAACATAGCCACCTAACAGCTCTTCAATCGGAGTCATATCTGCATGAGAAGACTTTCTTGAGGACAGCAGCATAGGTTAACACACACTTGTCATTAGGTAACTGCCCTGAGGTTTCATCTCTGGTCAGGCAACCTGCTTGTACACAGGGGGCAGTGGTCACACATTAACTGCGTTGAAATTCATGATGGTTCTGGTGGGAGTCCACTCTATTCTTGAAGGTGAACCTTAGGATACGACTGATAAGAAATTGCTTAAAGGCCAATGACTCAATGCGTGAAATATTGAAAATAAGAGTTTATGGGACATGTTTTGAATTCACTTGTTTGAGGATAGAAGAAGAGGAATAAGGTGGATGTCACCTGAAAATCACGTAGTATTCACTAGGGAATTCTATGGAGTCAAGTGAATACCTGGAGTGATTCACATGGGGATCAAGGAAGACCCTGCAGGAATTTGGTGTCTACCAGGTGACGATTCTAGTTGCTATGGCTATAGGTTTTCACCTTACCTGTTAAAATGAATCAAACTTCAGTTTGTGAAATGTTTTGCACTTGAGTGTACTCTGTAAATGAGACCAACATGGTATTGTGTATTTAAATGTCCACACTACTTATCCTAGTTCCAGCAGATGACACAGTCCTGGACCATGGACCTCCATCAACATTTTTTCCAACCAAGAAGGTCTTGTACCGTGTGCCACGTCCTCTATCTAAAGATCTGTTAGGTAAAGTTAGGCTAAAATCTGTGTTCCAAGGTCTCCAGTCTACTTGTTTAACTGGAGCAACACTTGGTTGTGATTCCAAGTTCCACAGTCAAGTATTTTAAAAAACAGTCCAGGCTTTGGCCAGGTTTCTTAGTGCTTCCACTACCTTCTCTTACCAGAAGAAAGGCTTGGTGTTGCAAGTTATGCTCACCTTTCGATAATTATCTAAAAAGAAAATTGGTGACGTGAGACCAGATTTTTCTGAATGTGCTGTTATGATGACACAGTGTTGGTGCCATCAGCCCAATTTCTATCCTAAATGCATTGAAGAAAGTATAGTTTTGGAAGCTTGCACTGAATCCTCATTTCTTCCTTCTCCTAAAAGATTACAGCTTGGTTCTATAGGCCCAGGTGTGTACAAGAGTTTCAGGTAACAAGGGCTGGACTGGATGTTTGTGGGCCTAGATCTTGAGACTGGACCTTGTTACCAATTGGATGGTCTTGACATTGTGAGCCTGGGCTTTAACTATGTTCTTTAAGGAAGTCCAGGCTTGGTTCAGGTTTCCACAGTCTCTGTTTTATTTTTTCTTCCCTAAAGAAGGCTTTTGCTTTGAGACAAGGACTACAGGCAAAATTTGTTCACAGAGAACAGGCTTGGAACTGTGGATTTACACCACTCTTTCAGTCTATGTCAGAGAAAGTTGTAAAATATGCTCCAGGCTAATCTCTCAAATCTACTGTCTTTAAATAGAGGAAAGGATTGTAACTGCAACTAAGGACAGCACTCTTGATCCAAATAGGAAATGCAGGCAGGAGACAAGGTCCTAGGTTTTGAGGTAAAACTCAAATTCCAGGGGGACTGACATGCCCTGTGGTTTAAGTTATCCTATCTACTCATTTTCAGAGGGCATCGGCTTAGTACCTTGGTTCCCAGTACCCCTCTACTTTTTGTAGGAAAAGACAGGCCTTGTGACTCTGGCCCATGTCACCAATCCACATCCTCACAAGGGAAGATGATGTAGTGCTTTCTTTGAAGTGATGAGTGCATATCATTGAGAAAATTCACATCAACACTGAGATATCATTAATATGCATGGAACAGAATGTGGACGAGACAGACTTCCTACTGACCTCCAATCAAATGTCATGTCTACATTCTAAACCATATGTGAGGTCAACCATATATGCAGGCAGTTAATAATCTTTAATTTGCCATAGTTTTTGTCTGTTTGTCAGGAAAACTGCCTATGTCAGTAGAGCATAAGTCACACATTGCTTCATTATATTTGGGTCTGAGTGTGCTGTGAGGAAGCAAATGGATAGTAGTTGAAAACGTCACTGCCATATTGTTTTATTGTAGGAAAATGCTGAGTCATTGTGAGGTTACCTCTTCATTGCAAAAAGAACAGCCACTTAATAATTTCTCTATATCAAAACGCAGACTAAAAATCTGCGAGAGACTGGCTTACCAATATGGAAAACAAGCTAAGACACTGACATTGAGGCAGTTTCTTCAACATGTTCTGAAAGGCTTGTATTATCCTAGTAGAGGTAATGAGGTGGAAGGCGCCTGAAAATCTTGTACCAAGCTTAGGAAATCTCGTGATATTCACAAGGCTTTTCCATGGGATTCACCTGACCAGGAAGAGACTAGACAGAGGGACAAACACGAAAAACATGTAAAATTAAGTTGATGGTGTGGTGCTCATTTTTAGTTACCAGCGACAGAGGCTAAGACACATTTGTCATTAGATAACTGCTCTGAGGTCCTGGGCCACGGACTTCCATAGACATGTTTTCTACCAAGAAGGTATTGTGACTGTGTGTCACTTCCTCTATCTAAAGATCCATTCAGTATTTTAGGCTAGATTCTGTGTGCCAAGGTCTCCAATATGCTTTCTGGAAATAAAAGCAATGCTTGGCCATGCTTCCAGGCTCTCCAATCGATTAACTTACAAGACAGTTCAGGTTTTGATCCAGGTTTCTTAGTGCCCAAACTATGTTGTATTACCAGGGGAAAGGCTTGGTGCTATAAAGTATGATCACCTTTCAATAATCGTATCAAAGAAAAATTGGTGATGTGGTACGAGTTTGTGCTGAATGTACCATAATGATGACATTTGTCGGTGTCATTGACCCAGTTTCTATTGTAAATACTTTCAAGGGAGGACAATCTTGGAACTGTGCATGGAGTCTTCCATTCTTCCTCCTTCAAGGAGATGACAGCTTGATTCTGCAAGCCAATTTGTCCACAGTAGTTTCAGGTAGCAGGGGCCAGGCTGCATGTTTGTGGACCTAGTTCTTCAGACTGGATATTGTTACCATCTGGATGATTTGATGTTGTGGCCCTGATTTTAACTGCTTCCTTTTAGGTGGTCAAAGCTTGGTTCAGATTTCCAGTCTCCGTTTTATATTTACTTACATAAAGGCTTTTGCTTTGAGCCAGGGCTCCAGGCAACATTTGTTCAAAGAAATCTAGCTTGGAACCTGGGCTTTCACCAGCATTTCAGTCTATGTTAGAGAAAGTTGAAAGAAATGCTGTGTGCTAATTTCTCAGATTTACTTTCTGGAAATAGGGGAAGGGATTGTTATCACAAAACCGAGGTCAGTATCCTGGTTCCTAATAAGAAATAGAGGCCAGAAAAACGGTTTTAGTTTCTAGATAAGACTCAAATTACATGACAATAGGCTTACCCTTTGGATTAGGTTTTCCTATCTACTAGTTTTCAGAGTAAACGGACTTAGTGCTTTGGGTCCCATTTTCCCTTCTACTTTTTGTTAGGCAAAGACAGGCCCTGTGCCTTGGGTCTCTGTCACCAATCCATATCCTCACAAGGGAGGATGATGTAGTGCTCCCTTTGTAGTGAAAGGTGTCTATCACTGAGAAAATTCACATCAACTTTGAGAAGTCATTAGTCTCTGAGGTACAGAAGGGGGCCGAGACTGCCTCCTAATTGTCCCCTAATCAAATGTCATGTCCACATTACAAATCTAATTTAAAGTCAACAATATATGCAGGCAGTCAGTGATCTTTAATTTGCCTCTAGTTTTATCCGTTTGTCAGGAAAACTGCCTTCTGTTCGTGGAGGCAACAGTCGCACATTGGTAGCTTTGATCATTGAGCCTGAGTTTACTGTGAGGCCATGACTGGATAGTAGTGAAAACAATAGCCGTCAATTTTCTGTATTGTAGGAAAAATGCTCAGTCATTGTGAGGATACCACTGATCGCAGGTCGAACGGCTGCCTCAGAATTTCTCTATACCAAACCACAGACTACAAATTCTCAGAGAGATGGGCTTAACCACCAAGGAAAGAAATCTGAGATATTGACATTGAGGCTATTCCATCAACATATTCTAAGAGACTTATTTTAGCCTAGTAGAGGAAATTGATGTGGAAGTCTCCTGGAAATCTCGTAACAAGAATTAGGGACTCTCGCAATACTCAAGAGGCTTCTCTGCAGGATTCATCTGACCGTCAAGAGACCTGCCTGAGGGCATCGCAGGGAGTCATGTTATATTGGGTTGATGGTGTGGCGCTCACTTTTGAGTTACCCTTCTTTATTCTTCGGTAAAATTTACATAATCACTGATAAAATGGTAGTGTCTATGTAACATAGTCACCTAATGGCCCTTCAATCGAAAGCACATGTCTGCAGCAGAAGGTTCGCTTGAGGACAGGGGCATAGGGTAACAGACAATTGTTGATAGATAACTCACCTTAGGTTTCACCTTTGGTCAGGAAACCTGCTTGAACACAATGGAAGCTGCTGTCGAACACTAAAGCGTTGATATTTGGAAGCTGAGTCTCCTTGAGGAATCTACTTGGGAGCGGTGTAAACTGTAAGCATCATTTTCCTTTGTTAAGGCAAAAATGCTGAGTCATAACTCTGAATGGCTTCATGCGGGACTCCCACACTACTCTTTTATGCGGACCTTTGGTCACTACTGTCAACAGGGAATTGCTTAACGGCCAATGACTCAATGCTAACTACAGAAAATAAGAGTTTACGAGACAAGTTTTGGAAACACTTGTTTGAAAATAGAAGAAGAACAAGCTGGAAATCACCTGAAATACACTTAGAAATCTCTAGGGAATCATGCGGAAATCAAGTAAACATGAGAATCAAGGAATATCCTGCACTAATCTGGTATCGAAGTGAACAGTCTTGTTGCTGTGGCCATAGGTTTTCACTTTACTTCGTAGAATGAACCAGGCTTCAGAGCATGAATGGTATTACATACAAGTTTACTTATATACGAGCTTGGCGTGGTGTTGTGTGTTTTCAAACGACTACCCAACTTACCCCAGTTCCAGCAGAGGACTGCCTTAGGCCACGGACTTTTCTTTTCCTACCAAGAATATCTTGTGACCATTTGCCAAGTCCTCTACCTAAGGGTCCGTTATGTAAAGTTAGGCTGGATTCTGTCTGCCAAGGCAGCACTCTACTTCCTAGAAATAGGAACAATACATAATTGTAATTCTAAGCTCCCCAAACAAGTTATTTAATGGACAGTCCAGAATGTGGCAAGGTTACTTAGTGCCCACACTACATATCTTACCAGAAGAAAGATTTGGTCCTGCAAGATATGGTCACCTTTCAATAATTGCCTAAAAGAAAAATTGGCAATGTGGGACCAGGTTGAGCTCAATGTACTGTTTAGATGACACAGGGTTGGTGCCATTGGTCCAATTTCTATCGTAAATGATTTCAGGAGAGTCGTGGAGGTGTTCACGGCATCCTCCATTCTTCCTCCTCCTAGGAGATAACAGCTTGGTTATTTAGGCCCGGATGTCCACAAGAGTTTTACTTAAAAAGGGCCAGGATGGATGTTTGTGGGCCTAGGTCTTGAGACTGGACATTTTTATAGATTGGATGGTCTTGGTTTTGTGGGTCTGGGCTCTAACTATGTTCTTTTAGGAGGTCCAGGCTTAGTTTATTTTCCCACAGTTTCCATTTTATAATTTCTTTCCTAAAGAATGCTTTTGGTTGAGGCAAGGACTTCAGGCAACATTTGTTCACAGAGAACAGGCTTGGAACTGTGGGCTTACACCGCCTTTTCAGTCAATGTTGGAAAAAGTCAAAAGAAATGCTCTGAGTTAATTTCTCAAATCTAATTTCTTGAAAAAGAGGTAGGGATTGTAAGTGCAACCAAGGATAGCACACTAGATTCCAATAGAAAATGCAGGCAGGAGACAAGGTCCTAGGTTTTGATATAAGACCCAAATTGCATAAAGACAGTCTTGATCTTTGGTTTAAGTTATCTTCTCTACTTCTTTTCAGAGAGGATAGGTTTAGTCCCTTGGTTCCCAGTCTCCTTTCTACATTTGTTAGGAAAAGACAAGCCTAGTGCCTTGGGCCCATGTCATTAATCCACATCCTCACAAGGGAAGATAATATAGTACTTTCTTTGAAGTGGCAAGTGCATATCACTAAGAAAATTCACATCAACAGTGAGAAATCATTAGTATGCGTGGAACAGAAGGTAGCCGAGATAGACTTCATACTTACCTCCAATCGAATGTGATGTCCACATTCTAAATCTTATGTGAGACCAATGGTATATGAGGGCAGTCAATGATCTTTAATTTGCCTCTACTTTTGTTTCTTTGTCAGGACAACTGCCTATGTCAGTGGAGGCAGAAGTTGCACATTGGCTGCATTCATAATTGAGCCTGAGTGTGCTGTGAAGAAGAGAATGGATAGCAGTAGAAACCATAGCTGCCATATTGGTTTATTTTTTTAAAAAATGCTGAGTCATTATGAGGATACCTCTTAATTGCAGAAAGAACGGCTGCTTAAGAATTTGTCTATATCAAAACATGGACTAAAATCTGCGAGAGACTGGCTTAACCAATATGAAAAAAAGAAAGCGGAGATACTGACATTGAGGCAATTTCTTTAACGTGTTCTGAAAAGGCTTGTATTAACCTAGCAGAAGTAATGAGATGGAAGTCACCTGGAAACCTAGTACTAAGAATTAAGGAATCTCGCAATACTCACAAGGATTTCTCATGTGATTCACGTGACATGGAATTGACTGCCCTGAGGACAATACATGAAAATCACATGAAATTGGGGTGATATTATGGCACTCACTTTTGTGTTACTTTCCTGCATTCCTTGGTAAAATTCACATAAGCACTGAGAAAATAAGAGTACCTCTGTAACACAGCCACCTAGTAGCCCTTCAATGAAAAGCTCATGTCTACATGAAAAGACTTGCTTAAGGATGGCGGCAAGTGCTGACACACACTTGACATTAGGTAACTACCCTGAGGTTCATCTCAAGTCAGGCAATTTGCTTGTATACAGTGGGAACAACAGTCACACGTTACCTGCGTTGAGTCTGAATGGCGAAGCTACCTTCGACTGGTGGAAACTCTAAGCGCCATTATACTGTATTGTAGCAGAAATGCTGAGTCATTGTGAGCATAACGCTTAATGGTTCTAGTGAGAGATCCATGCTATTCTTGAAAGTGAACCTCAGGCTACTATTCTCGAGAAGAAATTGCTTAAAGGCCAATGATTCAATGCTGAAATATTGAAGATAAGAGTTTATGAGAAGTGTTTGTAAAACACATATTTGCAAATAGGGGAAGAGCAATAAGGTTGAAGTCACCTGAAAATCATGTAGTAATCATCAGAGAATTATATGTCGGTCAAGTGATGCCTGGAGTGATTTAAATGGGGATCAAGGAAAATCCTGCAGGAATTCGGTGTCTTCCAAGTGACTAGTCTTATTGGTGTTGCTGTAAATTTTCACCTTACCTCTTAGAATGAATCAAGCTAAAGTTTGTGAAATGTTTTGCACCCGAGCATACTCTGTAAATGATTCTGGCGTGGTGTTATATATTCAAGGGTCCATAGAACTACTTCTGGCAGATGACTGGGTCCTGGGCCTTGGACTTCCATTGACATCTTTTTCTACCAAGAAGGTCTTGTGACCGGGTGCCATGTCCTCTATCTAAAGATTTGTTAAGTAAAGTTAGGCTAGATTCTGTGTGCCAAGTCTCTACTCTATTTCCTGGAAATAAAAGCAATGCTTGGTCTTGCTTCCAGGCTCTTTAATCGAGTAACTTACAAAGCAGTTCAAGTTTTGTCCAAGTTTCTTTGTGCCCAAACTATGTTCTATTACCAGTGGAAAGGCTTGGTGCTGTAACGTTTGGTCACCTTTCAATAACTGTCTAAAAGGAAAATTGATGACGTGGAAATAGTTCGTGCTTAGTGTACTGTTATGATGACACAGATTGGTGGCTTCAGCCCAATTTCTATTGTAAATACTTTAAAGGGAGTACACTCTTGGAGCCGTGGACTGAGTCCTCCATTCTTCCTTCTTCTAGGACATAACAGCTTGATTCTATAGGTCAAGGTGTCCAAAATAGTTTCAGGCAGCAGGGGCCAGGCTGGATGTTTGTGGACTTATGTCTTTAGACTGGATATTGTTACCAGTTGGATGATCTTGACATTGTGGGACTGGTCTTTAACTATGTCCTTTAAAGAGGATCAGGCTTGGTTAAGATTTCCATGGTCTCCATTTTATTTTTTCTTCCATTAAGAAAGTTTGGAGACAAGGACCTCAGGCAACATTTCTTCACAGAAAACAGGCTTGGAACTGTGGGCTTATGCCACCCTTTCAATCTATGTCAGAGAAAGTCCTAAGAAATGCTCTGGGCTAATTTCTCAAATCTACTTTTTGGTACTAGAGGTAGGGATTGTAACTCCAACCACGGACAGCACACTTGAGCCCAATAGAAAATACAAAGAGGAGACAAGGTCCTAGGTTTCGAGATGAGACCCACATTATCTGAGGACTGACTTACCTTGTGATTTAAATTATCCTATCTACTAGTATTCAATAGGACAGGCTTAGTGCCTTGATTCACAGTCTCTCTTCTACTTTTTGTTAGGTCTTGTGCCTTGGGCCCATTCACAAATCCCCATCCTCACAAGAGAAGACAACGTAGTGCTTTCTTTAAAGTGACAAGTGCATAACTGAGAAAATTAACATCAACAATGAGAAATCTTTAGTATGCGTGAAAAAAGGTAGCCGAGACAGACTTCATACTTACCTCCAATTGAATGTTGTGTCCACATTACAAACGTAATTTGAAGTCAATGGTATATGCGCGCAGGCGATGACCTTTAATTCACCTCTAATTTCGTCTATTTGTCAGGAAAACTGCCTTATGTTCATGGAGGCAACATTCGCACATCAGCGGCATTGATTATTGAGCCTGAGTGTGCTGTGAGGCAGCGACTGGATAGTGATGGAAACAATCGCCGATATTTTTTTTTTATATAATGTAGGAAAAATGCTGGGTCATTGTGAGGATACAACTTGATGGCAGAAGAAACGACCGCCTCAGAATTTCTGTATACCAAACCTCGGACCACAAATTCTGAGAGATAAACAAGCTTAACAACCAAGGAACAAAATCTGTGATATTGACATTAAGGCTGTTCCAACAACTGTTCAATCAACGTCTTCTGAAGGGGCTGATTGTAGCCTAGTAGGAGAAAGTGAGGTGGAAGTCATCTGGAAATCTCGTAACAAGAATTAGGGAATCTCACGATACTCACGAGTCTTCCCTGCGGGATTCACGTGACCTTCAAGAGACAGGCCTTAGGGCATCATAGACAGTCACATGATATTGAGTTGATGGTGTGACGCTCACTTTTGAGTTACCCTTCTCCAAACCTTGGTAAAATTTAGATAACCACTGGGAAAATGATAGTGTCTGTGTAACATTACTGCCTAACAGCACTTCAATTGAAACATCATGTCTGCATGAGAAGGTTCACATGAGGATGTCAGCACAGGTTAACAGACAATTGTTAGATAACTGGCCTTAGGTTTCATCCATGGTCAGGCAACCTGCTTGAAGGCAGTAGAAGCTGCTGTCAAACATTAACTGCATTGATATTTGGAGGCTGAGTCTGCTTGACGAAGATACTTTAGAGCGGTGTAAACTGTAAGCACTATTTGGCTGTAGTATAGCAAAAATGCTGAGTCATTGTGAGTATCACTCGGAACGGCTTCACATGGGACTCCCGTACTATTATTTTTTGCGGAACTTCAACCACAGTTATCGACAGGGATTTCCTTAAAGACCAATGACTCGATGCTGAATATTGAAAATAAGAGTTTATAAGACAAGTATTGAAAAGACTTGTTTGAAAATAGGGGAAGAGTAATGAAATGGAAATCACCTGAAAAATCACTTAGAAATCTCTAGGGAATCTCATGGAGATCAAGTAAACACCTGGTTCAATTCACATGGGTATCAAAAAATACTCAGAACTAATCTGGTATCTACCAAGTGTTCAGTCTTGTTGGTGTAGCCGAACGTTTGCACTTCTTGGAATGAACCAGGCTTCAGAGCATGAATCGTACTGAAAATGAGTTTACCTTATATATGAGGTTGGCGTGGTGTTGTCTTTTCAAATGTCCACCCAACTTATCCCAGTTCCAGCAGAGGACTGCCTCCTAGGCCGTGGACTTTCAACAACTTTTCTTTTCCTACCAAGAATATCTGTGACCGTTTGCCAAGTTCTCTACCTAAAGATTCATTATGTAAAGTTAGGCTAGATTCTGGGGGTCAAGGTCTCCATTCTACTTCCTAGAAATAGGAGCAATACTTGGTTTATGATTCCAAGATCCCCAATCAAATGTTTGAAAGAACAGTCTAGGATTTGGCCAGGTTGCTTAGTGCCCACACTACTTTCGCTTTCCAGAAGAAAGGCTTGGTGCTGCAAGATATGGTCACCATTCAATAATTGTCTAAAACAAAAATAGGTGACGTGAGACCAGGTTTTTCTGAATGTACTGTTAGGATGACATGGGGATGGTGCAATCAGCCCAATTCCTATTTTAAATGCTTTCAAGGGAATACATTCTTGGAGGTGTGCACAGATACCTCTGCTATTCCTCATCCTAAGAGATGACAGCTTGGTTCTATTGGCCAAGGTGCCCACAAGATTTTCAGCTAAAAATGGCCAGGCTGGATGTTTGTCGGCCGAGTCCTTGCGACCGGACATTGTTCCCAATTAGATGGTTTTGACCTTGTGGGCCTGAGCTTTAACTATGTTCTTTTAAGAGGTCCAGGTTTGGTAAGGATTTCTACAGTCTCCATTTTATTTTTTTTCCCCTAAGAAGGATTTTGCTTTGAGACAAGGACTTCAGGCAACGTTTGTTCACAGTGAACAGGTTTGGAACTCTGGGATAATTTCTCAAATCTACTTTCTGCAAATAGAGGTAAGAATTGTTACTGCAACCAAAAACAGCACACTGGATCCCAATAGGAAATGCATGTAAGAGACAAGGTCTTAAGTGTCAAGATAAGACTCAGATTACATGAGGACAGACTTGCCTTGTGGATTAAGTTATCCTATCTACTAGTTTTCAGAGAAGATAGGCTTATTGCCTTGGTATCCAGTCTTCCTTCTACTTTTGTGTGGAAAAGAGAAGACTTGTGCCTTGGTCCCAAGTCACCAATCCACCTCCTCACAAGGGAAGATGATGTAGTGCATTTTTGAAGTGACAAGTGCATATACCTGAGAAAATTCACATCAGCACTGAGAAATCATTAGTATGCATGGAATGCAAGGTGGCCAAGACAACTTAGTACTGACTTCCAATCTAATGTCGTGTCCACAATACAAATCTTATGTGAGGTCAATGGTATATGCGGGCAGTCAATGATCTTTAAATTACATCTACTTTTGTCTGTTTATCAGGAAAACTGCCTATGTCAGTGGAGACAGGAGTCAAACATTGGCTGCATTCATAATTGAGCCTGAGTGTGCTATGAGGCAGCGTATGGATAGCGATTGAAACCATAGCTTCTATATTGCTTTATTGTTGGAAAAATGTTGAGTCATTATGAGGACACTTCTACATTGCAGAAAGAATGGCTGCTTACGAATTTCTCTATATCAAACCACAGACTAAAAATGTGCAAGAAACTGGCCTGACCAATATGGAAAAATAGCTGAGATACTGACACTGAAGCAGTTTCTTCAACATGTTCTGGAAAGGCTTCTATTATCCTAGCAGAGGTAATAAGGTGGAAATTGCCTGGAAATCTCGTTCCAAGAATTAGGAAATCTCGCAATACTAGCGAGGCTTTCCCACGGGATTTTTGTGACCAGGAAGAGAATGGCCTGAAGGCAAAACATGAAAATCACGTGAAATTGGAGTGATGGTGTGGCACTCACTTTTATGTTACCCTTCTGCATTCCTTGGTAAAGTTCACATAAGCACTGAGAAAATAAGATTACTTGTGTAACACCCACCTAACAGCCATTCAATCGAAAGGTCATGTCTCTATGAGAAGACTTGCTTGAGGATGGTGACTAAGGCTAACACACACTTGTCATTAGGTAACTGCCCTGAGGTTTCATCTCTTGTCAGTCAACCTTCTTGTATACAATGAGAGCAGCGGTTGCACATTAACCGCGTTGAAATTTAGAGACGGAGTCTGAAAGATAAAGCTTCCTTAGAGCGGTAGAAACCATATCTCCATTATGCTGTATTGTAGCAGAAATGCTGAGTCATTGTGAGCATAACCCTTAAGGGTTCTGGTGGGAGATCCAAGCTGTTCTTGAGGTTGAAGATTAAGCTTCTACTGTCGAGAGGAAATTGCTTAAAGGCCAATAATTCAATTCAGAATATTGAAAATAAGAGTTTATGAGATAAGTTTTAAAAAGCTGTTTGAAAACAGAAGAAGAGGAATAAGGTGGAGTCACCTGAAAATCAATTAGAAATCACCAGGGAATCATGTGGAGATCAAGTAAAAAGCTGGTGGAATTCATGTTGAAATCAAGGATTACCACGAACTAATCAGATATCTACCAAGTGACCAAGTGACCAAGTCTTGTTGCTGTAGCCATAAGTTTTCACTTTATTCATAGAATGAACCAGGCTTCATAGCATAAATTGTACTGTAAATGAGTTTACCTTATATATGAGATTGCCGTGCTGCTGTGTTTTCTAATAATCCACCGAATTTACTACAGTTCCAGCAGAGGTCTGCCTCCTAGGCCATGAACTTCCAAAGACTTTTCTTTAACTACCAAGAATATCTTTGTGATCTTTTGCCAAGATCTCTAAATAAAGATTCATTATGTAAAGTTAGGCTAGATTCGGTGGGCCAAGGTCTGCACTCTAATTCCTAGAAATAGCACCAATACTTGGTTGTGATTCCAAGCTCTGCAGTCAAGTTTTTTAAAGAACAGTCCAGGCTTTGGCCAGATTTCTTAGTACCCACACTACCTTCTCTAATGAGAAGAAAGGCTTGGTCCTGCAAGGTATGGTCACCTTTCAATAACTGCCTGAAAGGAAAATTGGTGACATGGGACCAGTTTGTGCTGAAAGTACCATTAGAATGACACAAGATTAGTGCCATCAGCCCCGATTTCTATCATAAATGCTTTCAAAGTATTACTGTCTTGGATGCGTGTACCGAGTCCTCTATTATTCCTCCTCCTAGGAGATGGCAGCTTGATTCTGTAGGCCAAAGTGTCCACAATAGCTTCAGGTAGCAGGGGCCAAGCAGGATTTTTGTGGGCCTAGATCTTTAGACTGCTCATTGTTAGCAATTGGATGGTCTTGACATTGTGGGCCTGGGCTTTAACTATATCCTTTTAGGAGGTTCATGCTTGGTTCAGATTTCCACAGTCTCCATTTTATTTTTTCTTACCTAAAGAAGGCTTTTGCTTTGAGACAAAGACTTCAGGCAACATTTGTTCACAGAGAACAGGCTTGGAATTGTGAGCTTATGCCACCATTTAGTCTATGTTGGAATAAGTCTTAAGATATGCTCTGGGCTAATTTTTTAAAACCACTTTCTGGAAATAGCAGTAAGGATTGTAACTGCAACCAAGGACAGCACACTGGATCCCAACAGGAAATGCAGGCAGGAAACAAAGTCCAAAGTTTCGAGATGATACTCATATTACCTAAGGACAGACTTATCCTGTGATTTAAGTTATCCTATCTACTACTTTCCAGGAAGGATAGGCTCAGTGCCTTGGTTCTCAGTCTCCAGTCTACTTTTTGATAGGAAAAGACAGACCTTGTGCCTTGGACCCATGTCACCACTGCACATCTTCATAAGGGAAGACGATGCAGTGCTTTCTTTGAAGTGATGAGTACATATCACTGAGACAATTCACATTAACACAGAAATCATTAATATGCATGGAACCGAAGATGGCTAAGAAAGACTTCATAGTGACCTCCAATTGAATGTCATGTCCACATTAAAAAACTTACCTGAGTTCAGCAGTATATGCAGTCAGTCAATGATCTTTAATTTACCTCTACTTTTCTGTTTGTCAGGAACTGCCTTTGTCGGTGGAGGCAGAATTTGCACATTGGCTGCATTCATAATTGAGCCTGATTGTGCTGTGAGGAAGCGAATGGATAGCAGTTGATATTATGGATAGCTGCCATATTGCTTTAGTGAAGGAAAAATGCTCAGTCAGTGTGAGGATACCTTTTCATTTCTAAAAGAACGAATGCTTAAGAATATCTCTATATCAAACCATAGAATAAAAATCTACAAGAGACTGGCTTAAGATATATGGGGAAGAAAAGGTGAGATATTGTCATTGAGGCAGTTTCTTCAAACTTTTCTGAAAAGGCTTGTATTAGCCTATCAAAGGTAATGAGGTGGAATTCACCTCAAAATCTTGTACTATGAGTTAGGGATACTCGCGATACTCATGAGGCTTTTCTGTGAGATTCACGTGACCAGGAATTGACAAGCCTGAGGGCAGCATACAAAAATCACGTGATATTGGGGTGATGGTATGGCGCTGACTTTGTTTTACACTTCTGCATTCCTTGGTAAAATTCACATAAGCATGAGAAAATAAAAATACCTGTGTAACATAGCCACCTAAC
This sequence comes from Pteropus alecto, assembly GCF_000325575.1. Classification (NCBI taxonomy): domain Eukaryota; kingdom Metazoa; phylum Chordata; class Mammalia; order Chiroptera; family Pteropodidae; genus Pteropus; species Pteropus alecto. The sequence continues at coordinate 119,274 of NW_006434181.1, read as the reverse complement.
AGCCTTTCAATCGAAAGGTCATGTGTGCATGAGGAGACTTGGTTGAGGACAGCTGCATTGGCTTACACACACTTTTCATTAGGTAACTGCCCTGAGGTTTCGTCTCTGGTCAGGCAATCTGCTTGTATACAATGAAAGCAGTGGTCACACATTCAGCGCATTGAAATTCAGAAGCTAAGACTGAATGACCAAGCTACCTTAGAGGAGTCATAACTCGAAGCGTCATTAGGCTGTATTGTAGCAGAAATGCTGAGTCATTGTGAGCATAACTCTTAATGGTTCTGGTGGGAGATCCATGCTATTCTTGAAGGTGAACTTTGGGCCACTATTGTCAAGAAAACCAAGGTCAGCACCATGGTTTCTAATAGAAAATAGAGGCAGGAGACAAGGTCCTAGTTTTCTAGATAAGACTAAAATTATATGAGGGCAGGCTTGCCGTTTGCACTAACTTCTCCTATCTACTATTTTTCAGAGAGGACGGGCTTAGTTCTTTGGGTCCCAATCTCTCTTCTACTTTTTCTTAGGAAAAGACAGGTATTGTGACTTTGGCCCACGTCACCAATCCATATCCTCATAAGGGAGGATGAAGCCATGCTCCATTTGTAGTGACAAGTGTATTGCAGAGAGAAAATTCACATCAACATTGAGAAGTCATTATTTACTTGGAGCAGAAGACAGCAGAGACAGCCTCCTCCTCAAACAAGTCTTTTCAAAACACGTCTCATAAACCCTTATTTTCAATATTTCAGCATTGAGTCATTGGCCTTTTAGCAATTTCTTCTTGACAGTACTAGCCTAAGGTTCACCTTCAAGAATAGTATGGATCTTCCACCAGAGCCGATAAATGTTATTCTCACAATGACTCAGCATTTCAGCTACAATAAAGCATAATGGTGCTTAGAGTTTCCACCACTCTGAGGTAGCTTCGTCATTCAGACTCAGCCTCTAAATTGCAACACGGTTAATGTGTGACTGCTGCTCTCATTGTATACAAGCAGGTTGCCTGACTAGAGGCGAATCCTCAGGGCAGTTACCTAAGGATAAGTGTGTGTTAGCCTATGCTGCTGTCATCAAGCAAGTCTTCTCATGCAGACTTGACCTTTTGATTGAAGGACTGTTAGGTGGCTATGTTACAAAGATAATCTTATTTTCTCCGGGCTTATGTGAATTTTACCAAGGAATATAGAAAGGTAACACAAAAGTTAGCGCCACAGCATCACCCATTTTCATGTGATTTTCGTGTGTTGCCCTCAGGCCACTCTCTTTCTGGTCGGGTGAATCCCTCAAGAAAACCTTGTGAGTTCCTCAAGATTCCCTGATTCTCAGTACGAGACTTCCAGGCAACTTCCACATCACCATCTTCAGCTAGGCTAAAATAGCCTCTTAAGAACACTTTGATGGTACAGCTTCAATGGCAATATCTCAAGTCCCTCTCAGAATTTGCAGTCTGAGATTTGGTATAGAGAAATTCTAAGGCAGCTGTTCTTTCTGCCATCAAGTGGTATTCTCACAATGTCAACAGTTTTCCTACAATACAGAAAATTGGCAGTTATTGTTTCCACCAATATCCAGTCATGGCCTCACAGCACACTCAGTCTCAATGATCTACACCACTGATGTGCAATGGTTGTCTCCATGATCAGAAGGCAGTTTTCCTGAAAAACAAACAAAAGTAGAGGCGAATTAAAGATTATTGACTGCCTGTATATATTAATGACTTCAAATTAGATTTGTAACGTGGATACGACATTCAATTGGAGGACAGTTAGGAGTCTGTCTCGACCATCTTCTGCTCCACGTAGACTAATTACTTCTCAGTGTTGATGTGAATTTTCTCAGTGATATGTACTTGTACTTGTCATTACAAAGGGAGGACTACATCATCCTCCCTTGTGAGGATATGGATTGGGACATGGGCCCAAAGTATAAGGCCTGTCATTTGCTAACAAAAAATAGAAGGGAGACTGGGACCCAAAGCGCTAAGCCTGTAAACAAGTAGAAAGAAGAACATAATCCAAAGGGCAAGTGTGTCCTCATGTAATTTGAGTCTTATCTAAAAATATAGTACCTTGTCTCCGTCCCCTATTTTTGATTAGGAACCAGGGTGCTGACCTTGGTTTTGAAGTTCCAATTGCTACTTCTATTTCCTGAATGTAGACCTGAGAAATTAGCCCACAGCATTGTTCCCAACTTTCTCTGACACAGACTAAAAGAGTGGCATAAGCCCCACAGTCCCAAGCCTGTCCTCTGTGAACAAATGTTGCCTGAAGCCCTGGCTCAAAGCAAAACACTTCTTTATGAAAGTAAATATAAAATGGAGACTGTGGAAATCTGAACCAAGCCTTGACCATCTAAAAGGAAGCAGTTAAACTCAGGGCCACAACGTCAAGATCATCCAATTGGTAACAATATCCAATCTGAAGACCTAGGCACACAAACATCCAGCCAGACCCTGCTACTTGATACTATTGTGGAAACCTTGGCCTACAGAAACAAACTGTCATCTCCTAGAAGGAGGAAGCATGGAGGACTCAGTGTATGATTCCAGGACTGTCCTCCCCTTAATGTATTTACCATAAATATTAGGCCAAAGACAACAACCTGTATCATCATAACAGTACATTCAGCACCAACTTGTACCACGTCAAAAAATTTTTTGCTACAATTATTGAAAGGTGACCATACCTTACAGCACCAAGAATTTCCCCTGGTAATAGAACATAGTTTGGGCACTAAGAAACCTGGATCAAATCCTGAACTGTTATGTAAGTTACTCAATTGGAGAGCCTGGAAGCATGACCAAGAATCTAGCCTAACTTTACTTAACAGATCTTTAGAAAGAGGAAGTTTCGCACGGTCACAAGACCTTTTTGGTAGGAAAAAATATCGATGGAAGTTCATAATCCAAGACCAAGTTCTCTGCAGGAAATAGGGCAAGTTGTGTGGACCTTTGAATACACAACATCACGTCAGTCTCATTTGTAGGATATACTCAAGAGCAAGACATTTCACAAACTGAAGCCTGATTTATTGTAAGAGGTATGGTAAAACCTACAGCCACAGCTACAAGACTAGTCACATAGTGGACATCAGATTCCTACAGGGTTTTCTTTGATCCCAATGTGAATTTCTCCAGATATTTGATTGGCCTCCATGTAATTCTTTGATAATCACTAAGTGATTTTCAGGTGACTTCCACCTTATTCTTCTTCCCCTGTCCTCAAAATAGTGTTTTCAAAACTTGTCTCATAAACACTCATTTTCAATATTTCAGCATTGAGTCATTGGCCTTTAAACAATTTATTCTATTCTTGACAGAAGTAGCCTAAGGTTCACCTTCAAGAATAGCGTGGTTCTCACACCAGGACTGTTACAGGTTATTCTCACAATGACTCAGCATTTCTGTTACAATACAGCATAATGGCACTTAGAGTTTCCACCACTCTAAGGTAGCTTTGTCATTCAAACTCAGCCTCTAAATTTCAACATGGTCCATGTGTTACCGCTGTTCCCATTGTATACAAACAAGTTGCCTGACCAGACACGAAACCTCAGTGCAGTTACCTCACGACAAGTGTGTGTTAGCCTGCTGACCTCAAGCAAGTCTTCTCATGCAGACATGACCTTTCGATTAAAGGGCTATTAGGGGCGTATGTTACACAGGTAATCTCATTTTCTCAGTGCTTATATGAATTTTACCAAGGAATGTAGAAGGGTTACACAAAAGTGAGTGCCACACCATCACCTGAATTTCACATGATTTTCGTGTGTTGCCCTCAGGTCAGTCTCTTCCTGATCACGAGACCTGCGGGAAAGCCTTGCGAGTATCGCAAGATTCCCTCATTCTTGGTACAAGATTTCCAGGTGACTTCCACCTCACTTTCCTCTGCTAGGCTAATACAAGCTTTTTCAGAACATGTTGAATAAACTGCTCCAATGTCAGTATCTCAGCTTTTTTCCCATATTGTTTAAATCGGATTCTCACAGATTTTTAGTCTGAGTTTTGCTATAGATAAATTCTGAGGCAGCTGTTCTTTCTTCTATCAAGTGGTATCCTCACAATGACCCAGCATTTTTCCTACAATACAGAAAAATGGTGGCCATTTTTTCCACCACTATCCAGTCACTGCCTCACAGCACACTCAGGCTCAATGATCAACGCCGCCGATGTGTGACTGTTGCCTCCACGAACAGAAGGCAGTTTTTCTGAAAAACACACAACACTAGAGGTGAATTAAAGATCATTGACTGCCCACATATACCGTTGACTTCAAATTAGATTTGTAATGTGAACACGACATTAAATTGGAGGATAATTAGGAGGCTGACTCGAGCACCCTCTGCTCCACGTATACTAAAGACTTCTCAGGGTTGCTGTGAATTTTCTCAGTGATACGCACTTTTTGCTACAAATGGAGTACTTCATCATCCTCCCTCGTGAGGATATGGATTGGTGACACGGGCCCAAGGCACAAGACCTGTCTTTTCCTAACAAAAAGTCAAAGGGAGACTGGGAATCAAGCTACTATGCTTGTCCTCTCTGAACACTAATCAATAGGATAAATTAATACAAAGAACAAGTCTGTCCTCATGTAATTTGAGACTTAACTCGAAACTTAAAAACTTGTCTACTGCCTGCCTTTCCTATTGGGATCCAGTTTGCTATCCGTGGTTGCAGTCTAACTTCTCACCTCTATTTCAAGATGGTAGATTTGAAAAATCAGCCCAGAGCATTTCTTCCGACTTTCTCCGGCATAGACTGAAAGGGTGGCATATGCCCACAGTTCCAAACCTCTTCTCTGTGAACAAATGTTAACTGAAGTACTTGTCTCAAAGCAAAAGTCTTCTTTAGAAAAAAAAAAAAAAGTAAATCTGAGACTGTGGAAGTCTGAACCAAGCCAGGACATCCTAAAAAAGCATAGATAAAGAAATTGGTCACAACATTAAAACCATCCAGTTTCAAGACCTAGGCCCACAAAAATTCAGCCTGGCCCTGGCTACTTGAAACTCTTGTGGACACCTTGGCATATAGAACCAAGCTGTCATTTCCTAGGAGGAGGAAGAATGGAGGTCACCGTGCACACCCCCAAGACTGTACTCAATGCATTTATGATAGAATTGGGCCAATGGCATCAACCTTGTGTCATCATTACAGTACATTCAGCACAACCTGGTCTCACATTACCAATTTTCCTTTTAGACAATTATTGAAAGGTGACCATGCCTTATGGCACCAAGACTTTCTTCTTGTAAGAGAAGGTAGTGTGGGGGCACTAAGAAATTTGGCCAAAGCCTGGACCGTTCTTTAAAAAACTCAATTGAGGAGCTTGGAATCACAACCAAGTATTGCTTCTATTTCTAGGAAGTAGAGTGGTGACCTTGACCTACAGAATTCAGCCTAACTTTACATAATGAATCTTTAGGTAAAGGACTTGGCAAACAATCACAAGACATTCTTGGTAGGAAAAGAAAAGTCACTGGAAGTCCACGGCCTAGAAGGCAGTCCTCTGCTGGAACTTGGGTAAGTTGGGTGGATGTTTGAAAATACAACACCACACCAATCTCATATATAAGGTAAATTCGTTTGCAATACAATTCATGCCTTGAAGCCTGGTTCATTCTATGAAGTAAAATGAAAAGCTACGGCCACAGCAACAAGACTGGTCACGTGGTAGATACCAGAATAGTGTAGGGTATTCCTTCTTACTCATGTGAATTCCACCAGGTGTTTACTTGACCTCCACCTGATTCCCTAGTAATTTCTAAGTGATTTTCAAATGAATTCTACCTTATTTCTCTTCCACTATTTTCAAATAAGTGTTTTCAAAACTCATCTCATAAACACTTATTTTCAATATTCAGCATTGAGTCATTGGCCTTTAAGCAATTCCCTGTTGACAGCTGTCTCCAGGGGTCCACATAATAGAATAGTGCAGGAGTCTCACATGAAGCCATTCAGAGTTATACTCACAGTGACTCAGCATTTTTACTATAATACAGCAAACTGACTCTAACAGTTTATACCGCTCTAAAGTAGCTTTTCAAGCAGACTCACACTCCAAATATCAATGCAGATAATGTTCTACTGCAGCTTTCATTACAATCAAGAAGGTTGCTTGACCACAGATGAAAGCTAAGGTCAGTTATCTAACAATAATTTTCTATTAACCTATGCCACCGTCATTAAGCGAACCTTCTCCTACAGACATGACCTTTTGAATGAAAGGCCTTTAGGTGGCTATGTTACACAGGCACTATCATTTCCTCAGTGGTTATCTAAATTTTACCAAGGAATGAAGAAGGGCAACTCAAAAGTGAGTGCCATACCATCAGCCCAATATCACATGACTCCCTGTGATGCCCTCAGGCCTATCTCTTGACGGTCACATGATTCCCTCAAGGAGGCCTCGTGAGTATCGTGAGATTCACTAATTCTTGGTAAAAGATTTCAAGGCAACTTCGACCTCACTTTTCTCTGCTAGGTGAAAAAGCATCTTCAGAACATTTCATGGGACAGCCTCAATGTCAATATCTCAGATTTCTTTCCTTGGTGGTTAAGCCAGTCCCTCTCAGAATTTGTAGTCTGAGGTTTGGTATAGAGAAATTCTGAGGCAGCCATTCTTTCCACCATCAAGTGGTATCTTCAAAATGACTCAGCATTTTTCCTACAATACAGAAAATTGGCAGCTATTGTTTCCACAACTATCCTGTCATGCCTCACAGCACAGGCTCAATTATCAACACTGCTAATTTGTTGCCTCCAAGAACATAAGACAGTTTTCCTGAGAAACAGACAAAACTAAAGGCGAATTAAAGATTATTGACTGCCCGCAAATACCGTTGATCAAATTAGGTTTAGGTTTGTAATGTAGGCACAACATTCGATTGGAGGACATTTAGAAGGCTGTCCTGGCCACCTTCTGCTCCACGTAGACTAATGACTTCTCAGTGCTAATGTGAATCTTCTCAGTGATATGCACTTGTCACTACAAAGGGAACACTACATCATCCTCCCTTGAGAGGATAAGGTTGGTGACACAGAACCAAGGCACAAGGCCTGTCTTTTCCTAACAAAAAGTAGAAGGGAAACAGGGACACAAAGCAATAAACCTGTCTTCTCTGAAAACTAGTAGATAGGAGAACTTAATCTAAAGGACAAGCCTGTCCTCATGTAATTGAGTCTTATCTCGTAAACTAAGACCTTTTTATTGGCCAATATTTTCTATTAGGAACCACGGTGCTGACCTTGGGTTTGCAGTTCTAATCTCTACCCCTATTTCCAGAAAATAGATCTGAGAAATTAGCCCACAGCATTTCTTTCAACTTTCTCTGACAGAATGAAATGGTGATGTAAGCCCAAGTTCCAAGCTTGTTTTCTGTGAAAAAATATTACTTGCAGCCCAGGCTTAAGCAAAAACCTTCTTTATGGAAGAAAAAAAAAACAAAATAGAGATTGTAGAAATCTGAACCAAGCTTTGACCACCTAAAAGGAAGCAGTTAATCTCAGGGCCACAACGTCAATATCATACAATTTGGAACAATATCCAGTCTGAAGACCTAGGCCCACAAACATCCAGCCTGGCCCTTGTTACCTGAACTGTTTTGTAAGGTAACTGAATGGAGAGCCTGGAAGGATGGCCAAGCAATGCTTTTATTTCTAGGAAGTAGACTGGAGATCTTAGTACACAGAATCTAGCCTATCTTTACAAAACAAATCTTTAGAAGGAGGATGTGGCACAAGGTCACAAGACCTTCTGGTAGGAAAAAATGTCGATGGAAGTCCTTTGCCCAGGAACTAGTCCTCTGCTGGAACTACAGTAAGTTGAGTCGACGTTTGAATATACAACACCAAACTGGTCTCATTTACAGGGTACAATCGAATGCAAAATATTGCACAAACTGAAGCCTGATTCATTGTAAGTGGTAAGGTGAAAACCTACACCCACAGCAACAAGACTCTAGATACTAGATTCTCTTAGGGTCCTGCTTGATCCCCACATGAATTCTCCCAAATATTCACTTGACATTCATGTAATTCCCTGTTGATTACTACATGATTTTCAGATGACTTTTACCCTATTCCTCTTCTCCAATAACTGTCTTCCAATGGAATGTCCTGTCCCCATTACTAATCTCATTTGAAATCAACAGTATATGCAGGCAGTCAATGATCTTTACTTCGCCTCTAATTTTCACTGTGTATCGGGAAAACGGCCTTCTGTTTGTGGAGGCAACAGTTGCACATTGGTGACGTTGATCATTGTGCCTGAATGTGCTGTGATTCAGTGACTGGATAGTGGTGGAAACCATCACCGCCATTTTTCTGTATTGTAGGAAAAATGCTGAGTCATTTTGAAGATACCACTTGATGGTGGAAAGAATGGCTGCCTCAGAATTTCTCTATACCAAACCTCAGACTACAAATTCTGAGAGGGACTGGCTTAACCACCAAGGAAAGAAATCTGAGATATTGACATTGAGGCTGTTCCATCAAAGTGTTCTGAAGGGGCTGATTGTAGCCTAGCAGAAGAAAGTGAGGTGGAAGATGTCTGGAAATCTCATAACAAGAATTAGGGAATTTAGTGATACTCACGAGGCTTCTCTGCAGGATTCACATGACATTCAAGAGACAGACCTGAGGGCATCACAGGGAATCACGTGATATTGGACTGATGGCGTGGCTCTCACTTTGGAGTTACCCTTCTGCATTCATTGGTGAAATTTAGACAACCACTAAGAAAACGATAGTGTCTATGGAACATAGCCATCTAATGGCCTTCAATCGAAAGGTCATGTCTGCATTAGAAGATACACTTGAGGATGGCGGCATAGGTTAGCAGATAATTGTCATTAAATACCTGCCCTTAGGTTACATCTGTGGTCAGACAACCTGCTGGAACACAATGGAAGCTGCTGTCAAACACTAACTGTGTTGATATTTGGAGGCTGATTCTTCTTTACGAAGCTGCTTTAGAGCTGTAAACTGTAAGCACCATTTGGCCGTATTATAGCAAAAATGCTAAGACATTTTGAGCATAACTCATGTAGGACTTCATGTAGGACTCCAGCACTATTCTTTTATGTGGACCTTTGGACACTACTGTCGACAGGAATTGCTTAAATGTCACTGACTCAATGCTGAATATTAAAAATAAGAGTTTATGAATTGAGTTTTGAAAACACTTGTTTGAAAATAAGAGAAAAGGAATAAGTTGGAAATGACCTGAAATTCACTTAATAATCTTCAGGGAATCACATGAGGATCAAGTAAACACCTGGTGGACTTCACATGGATATCAAGGAATACTCCGCACTAATCTGGTAGGTACCAAATGACCAGTCTTGTTGCTGTGGCCTTAGGTTTTTACTTTTCTTTATAGAATAAACCAGGCTTCACAGTATGAATCATATCGCAATCGAGTTTACCTTATATATGAGAATGGCATGGTGTTGTGTTTTCAAATGTCCATCCAACTTACCCAAGTTCCAGCAGAGGACTGTCTCCTAGGCCATGGACTTCCAATGCCTATTCTTTTCCTACCAAGAATGTCTTGTGATCATTTGCCAAGTCCTCTACCCAAAGATTTGTTATCTAAAGGTAGTCCAAATTCTGTGGGCCTAGGTCTCCACTCTACTTCCTAGAAATAGAAGCAATACTTGGTTGTGATTCCAAGCTCTCCAACAGAGTTTTTTAAATAGCAGTCCATGCTGCAGCCAGAGATCTTAGTGTCCACACTACCTTCTCTTATGAGAACAAAGGCTTGGAGCTGCAAGGTATGGTCACCTTTCAATAATTGTCTAAAAGGAAAATTGGCGACGTGCAACCAGGTTGTGCTGAATGTACTGTTTGATGACACAGGGTTGATGCCATCGGCCCAAGCACTTCTATTATAAATGCTTACAAGGGAGTACAGTCTTGGAGGTGTGCACCAAGTCCTCCATTCTTCCTCCTCTTAGGAGATGACAGCTTGGTTCTATAGGCCAATGTGTCCATAAGAGTTTTAGGTAACAAGGGCCAGGCTGGATGTTTGTGGGCCCAGGTCTTGAGACTGGACATTGTTAGCAATTGGATGGTCTTGACTTTGTGGGCCTGTGTCCTTTTAAGAGGTCCAGGCTTTGTTTAGATGTCCACAGTCTCTGTTTTATTTTTTCTTCCCTAAAGAAGGCTTTTGCTTTGAGACAAGGACTTCAGGCAATATTTGTTCACAAAGAACAGGCATGGAACTGTGTGCTTATGCCACCCTTTCAGTCTATGTCAGAGACAGTCCTAAGAAATGCTCTAGGCTAATTTCTCCAATCTACCCTCTAGAAATAGAAGTAGGAATTGTAACTGCAACCAAGGAAAGCACAATAGATCCCAATAGAAAATGCAGGCAGGAGACAAGGTCCTTGGTGTAGAGATAAGACTCAGATTACATTAGGACAGACCTGCCCTGTGATTTCAGTTATCCTATCTACTAGTTTACATAGAAGATAGGCTTAGTGCCTTTGTTCTCTATCTTCCTTCTAAATTTGACAGGAAAAGAGAGGCCTTGTGCCTTGGGCCCATGTCACCGATCCACTTTCTCACAAGAGATGATTTAGTGCTTTCTTTGAACTGATGAGTACATATCACTGAGAAAATTTACATCAACACTGAGAAATCATTAGTATGCCTGGAACAGAAGGTGGCTGAGACGGACTTCATAATGACCTCCAACTGAATGTCATATCCCCATTACAAATCTTATGTGAGGTCAATGGTAAATGCAGGCAGTCAATGATCTTTAATTTGTTTCTAATTTTGTAAGTTTGTCAGGAAAACTGCCTATGTCAGTGGAGAGAGAAGTCGCATATGAGCTGCATTCATAATTGAGCCTGAGTGTGCTGGGAGGCAGTGAATGGATAGCAGTGGAAATCATAGCTGCCATTGTGCTTTACCGTAGCAAAAATGCTGAGTCATTGTGAGTATACCTCTTCATTGCAAAAAGAAAGGCTGCTGAAGAATTTCTCTATATCAAACCACAGACTAAAAATCTGCAAGAGACTGGCTTACCAATATAGAAAAGTTGAGGTACATACATTGAGGTAGTTTCTTCAGAGCATTCTGAAAAGGCTTGTACTAATCTAGGAGAGGTAATTAGGTGGATGTCTCCTGAAAATCTCGTGCTAAGAATTAGGAAATCTCATGATACTCACAAGGCTTTGCCAAGGGATTCACGAGACCAGGAAGAGACTGGCTTGAGGGTAACACATGAAAATCATGTGAAATTGGGGTGATGGTTTGGCACTCACTTCTGTGTTACATGTCTTAATTTCTTGGCAAAATTCACATAAGCACTGAGAATTAAGATTACATGTGTAACATAGCCACCTAACATCCCTTCAATAGAAAGCTCATGTGTGAATGAGAAGATTTGCTTGAGGACGGCGGCATAGGCTAACACACACTTGTCATTAGGTAACTCTTCTGAGGTTTCATCTCTGATCAAGCAACCTGCTTGTATACAATGGGAGCAGCGGTCATACATTAACCACTTTGAAGTTGAGAGACTGAGTCTGAATGACAAAGCTTCCTTCGAGTGGTGCAAACTCTGGCTACCATATGCTGTATTGAAGCAGAAATACAGAGTCATTAGGAGCATAACCATTAACAGTTCCGGTAGGACATCCATGCTATTCTTGAAGGTGAACCATAGGCTACTATTGTTGAGAAGTAATTGCTTAAAAGACAATGACTCAATGATGAAATATTGAAAATAAGACTTTATGAGATGTGTTTTGAAAACACTCAATTGAGGATACGGGAAGAGGAATAAAGTGGAAGTCACCAGAAAATCACGTAGTAATCAACAAGGATTTACGTAAAGGTCAAGTGAATACCTGCAGGGATTCATGTGGGGATCAAAGATCCTGTAGGAATCTGGTGTCTACTAGGTGACGAGTCTTGTTGTTGTGGCTGTAAGTTTTCACCTTACCTCTTACAATGAGTCAGTTTGTGAAATGTTTTACACTCGAGTGTACCCTGTATATGAGACCGGCCTGGTGTTGGGTATTCAAATGTCCAGACAACTTACCATAGTTCCAGGAGAGAACTAGATTCTGGGCAATGGCCTTTCATCGAAAGTTTTTCCTTCTAAGAAGGTCTTGTGACCATGTGCCATGTCCTCTATCTAAAGATCCGTTCAGTAAAGTTAGGCTAGATTCTATGTGCCAAGTCTTCATTCTATTTCCTGGAAATAAAAGCAATGCTTGGCCATGCTTCCAGATTCTCCAATCGAATAACTTACAAAACAGTTCAGGCTTTCATCCAGGTTTCTTAGTGCCCAAACTATGTTCTATTAAATCGGGAAAGGCTTGGTGCTGTAAGGTACAGTCACCTTTCAATAACTGTATCAAATGAAAATTGGAGATGTGGAATCAACTTATGCTGAATGTACTGTTATGATGACAAAGGTTGCTGTGTTCAACTCAATTTCTACCGTAAATACTTTAAAGGGAGTACAGTCTTGGAACCGTGCACCAAGTCCTCCATGCTTCCTCTTTCTAGGAGATGATAGCTTGATTTTGTAGGCCAAGGTTTCAGGTAGCAGAGTCCAGACTGGATGTCTGTAGGCCTAGGTATTCAGACTGGATATTTTTACAAATTGGATGATCTTGACTTTGTGGCCCTGCGTTTAACTGCTTCTGTTTTGGTGGTCCAGACTTGGTTCATGTTTCCAGTCTCCATTTTATTTTTTCTTCCATAAAGAAAGATTTTGTTTTGAGCCAGGGCTCCAGGTAACTTTTGTTCACAGAAAACAGGCTTGGAACTTGGGATTATGACACCATTTCATTATATGTCAGAGAAAGTTGAAAGAAATGCTGTGGGCGAATTTCTAAAATCTATTTCCTGGAAATAGGGGTAGGAATTGGAACTGCAAAACCAACATCGGCACTCTGGTTTCTAATAGGAAATGGAGGTGGGAGACAAGGTCCTTGGTTTCTAGATAAGACTGAAATTACAGGAGAACAGGCTTGCCCTTGGGATTAAGTTCTCCTATTTACTAGATTTCAGAGAGGACAGGCTTAGTGCTTTAGGACTCAGTATCCCTTCTACCTTTTGTTAGAAAAAGACAGGCCTTGTTCCCTGGGCCAGTGTCACCAATCCATGTCTTCACAAGAAAGGAGAATGTAGTGTTCCCTTTTACTGCTAATGAATATCACTGAGAAAATTCACATCAACACTGAGAAGTCATTAGTCCAAAGGGAGCAGAAAGTGGCCGAGACAGCCTTCTAACTGTCCTCCAATCGAATGTCGTGTCTACATTACAAATCTAATTTGAGGTCAATGGTATATGCGGGCAGTCAATGATCGTTAATTCACCTCTAGTTTTGTCTGTTTCTCAGGAAAACTGCCTTCTGTTCATGAAGTCAACAGTCATACATTGGAGGCATTAATCTTTGAGCCTGAGTGTGCTGTGAGGCAGTGACTGGATAGTGGTGGAAACAATAGCCACCAATTTTCTGTATTATAGGAAAATTGCTGAGTCATTTTGAGAATATCACTTGATGGTGAAAAGAACGGCTGCCTCAGAATTTCTCTATACCAAACCTCAGACTACGAATTTGGAGAAAAACTGGCTTACCACCAAAGAAAGATAACTGAGATATTAACACACAAGCTGTTCCATCAATGTGTTCTGAAGAGGTTTATTATTTATTAGCCTCGCAGAGGAAAGTGAAGTGGAAGTCGTCTCAAAATCTAATACTGAAAATTAGGAAATCTCATGATACTCACGAGATTTCCCTCATGATTCATGTGACCAGGAAGAGACTGGCCTGAGGGCAACACACAAAAATCATGTGAAAATGGGGTGATGGTGCGGTGCTCATTTTTGTGTTACCCTTCTACATTTCTTGGTAAAATTCACATAAACACTGAGAAGATAAGATTACCTGTGTAACATAACTACATATCGGCTTTTCAATTGAAGGTCATGTCTGCATGAGAAGACTTGCTTGAGGACAACAGCATAGGCTAACACACACTTGTCATTAGGTAACTACCCTGAGGTTTCGTCTCTGGTCAGGCAATCTGCTTGTATACAATGAGATCAGCGTTCACACATCAACCACATTGAAATTGGGAGGCTGAGTCTAAATGACGAAGCTATCTTAGAGCTATGGAAACTCTAAAAGCCATTATGCTGTATTGTAGCAGAAATGCTGAGTCATTGTGAGCATAACCCTTAACAATTCTGGTGGGAGATCCACACTATTCTTGAAGGTGAACCTTAGGCTGTTACTGTTGAGAAGAAATATCTTAAAGGTCAATGACTCAATGCTGAAATATTGAAAATAAGACTTTATGAGACGTGTTTTCAAACCATTTGTGAGGATAGGGGAAGAGGAATAAAGTGGAAGTCACCTGAAAATCACGTAGTAATCACCAGAGAATTACAAGGAGGTTTTAGGTTTCTAGATAAGACTCAGTTTATAAGAGGACAGGCTTGCCCTTTGGATTAAGTTCTCCTATCTACTAGTTTTAAGAGAGGACAGGCTTAGTGCTTTGGGTCTGAGTCCATTCTCCTTTTTGTTAGAAAAAGTCATGTCTTGTGTCTTGGTGCCTTGTTACCAATCTAATCCTCAGAAGGGAGAATGATGTAGTGTTCCTTTTGTATTGACAAGTGCATATCACACAGAAAATTCAAAAGAGCACAGTCTACATGGAGCAGAAGGTGGCCGAGTCATCCTCCTAACTGTCCTCCAATCGAATGTCATGTCTACATTACAAACCTAATTAGAAGTCAGCGGTATATGCGGGCAGTCAATGATCTTTAATTTGCCTCTAGTTTTGTCTGCTTGTCAAGAAAACTGCCTTATATTCGTGCGGGCAGTCAATGATCTTTAATTTGCCTCTAGTCTTGTCTGCTTGTCAAGAAAACTGCCTTATATTCAGGGGTGGGGGCGACAGTCGCACATTGGCAGTGTTGATAATTGAGCCTGAGTGTGTTGTGAGGCAGCTATTGGATAGTGGTGGAAACAATCACCGCTATTTTTCTGTATTTTAGGAAAATTGCTGAGTCATTATGGGCATACCACTTGAATGGCTGCCTCAAAATTTCTCTATAGCAAACCTAAGACCACAAATTCTGAGAGGGACCGGTTTAACCACCAATGAAGGAAAACTGAGAAATTGACACTAAGACTTTTTCATCAACATGTTAAGAAAAGGTTACTTTAACCTAGCAGAGGAAAGTAAGGAGGAAGTCTCCTGGACATTCCCTAATAATAACAATTATTAAGGAATCTCGAGAAACTCTTGAGGTTTCCCAGAGGTATTTAGGACAACATCAAGAGATGGGCCTGAGAGCATCATAGAGAGTCAGTTATATGGGGTTGATGGTGTGGTGCTCACTTTTGAGTTACCCTTCTCCATTCCTTGGTAAAATTTAGATAACCACTGAGAAAATGATAGTGTCTGTGGAAAATAGCCACCTAACGACCCTTCAATCAAAAGTTCATGTCTGCAAGAGAAGGTTCGCCTGAGGACATTGACATAGCTTAACAGACAATTGTTAGATCACTGGCCTGAGGTTTCATCTGTGGTCAGGCAACCTTCTTCAATGCAGTGGGAGCTGCCGTTGAACATTAACTGCATATCAATTTGGATGCTGAGTTTCCTTGACCAAGCTACTTTAGAGCAGTGTAAACTGTGCCATTTTGCTGTATTATATCAGAAATTCTGAGTCATTGTGAGTATAGCTCTGAACAGTTTCTTGTGGAACACTCGATATATTCTTTTATGCAGACAGTTAGCCACTACTGTCGACAGGGAATTGCTTAAAGGCCAATGACTCAATGTTGAATATTGAAAATAAGAGTTTCTGAGATGAGTTTTGAAAACACTTGTTTGAAAATAGGGGAAGAGAAATAAGGTGGAAATCACCTGAAAATTGCTTAGAAATCACAAGGAAATCCCACGGAGATCAAGTAAACACCTGGTGGAATTCACATGGAGATAAAGGAATACCCTACACTAATCTGGTATCTACCAAGTGACCTGTCTTGTTGCTGTGGCCGTAGGTTTTCACTTTACTTCATATAATGAACCAGGCTTCAGAGCATGAATTGTATTGCTATGGAGTTTACCTTATATATGAGTTTAGCCATGTGTTGTGTTTTCAAATGTCTTCTGAAATCACCCCAGTTCCAGTAGAGGACTGCCTCCTAGGCCATGGACTTCTAATGACCTTTCTTTTCCTACCAAGAATGTCTTGTGACCTTTTGACAAGTCCTCAACCTAAATACTCGTTATGTAAAGTAGGGCTAGATTCCATGGGCCGCAGTCTCTACTCTACTTCCTAAAAATAGAAGCAATACTTGGTTGTGATTCCAAGCTCCACAGTAGAGTTTTTAAAGAACAGTCTAGGCTTTGGCCAGGTTTCTTAGTGCCCATGCTACCATCTCTTACCAGAAGAAAGGCTTGGTGCTGCATGCTATGGCCACCTTTCAATAATTGTCTGAAAAAAGAATTGGTGATGTGGGACCAGTTTGTGCTGAATGTACTGTTAAAATGACACAAGGTTGGTACCATCGACCCAATTTCTATTGTAAATGCTTTCAAGGGAGTAAGTCTAGGACATGAGCACCAAGACCTCCATTCTTCCTCCTCCTAGGAGACGACAGCTTGGTTCTATAGGCCAAGGTATCCACAAGAATTTCAGGTAACAAGGGCCAGGCTGGATGTTAGTGGGACTAGGTCTTGAGATTGGACATTGTTAACAAGTGGATGGTCTAGACATTGGCGGCCTGGGCTTTAACTGTCATTTTAGGAGGTCCAGGCTTGGTTCAGATTTCCACAAGCTCCATTTTATTTTTTCTTTCCTAAGAAAGTTTTTGCTTTGTGACAAGGCTTCAGGTAACATATGTTCACAGATAAAAGGATTGGAAATGTGGGCTCACGCCACTGTTTTAGTCTCTGTCGCAGAAAGTCGTAAGAAATGCTCTGGGCTAATTTTCAAATCTACTTTCTGGAAATAGAAGTATAAATTGTAACTGCAACCAAAGATAGCACCCTGGATCCCAATAGGAAATGCAGGCAGGAGACAAGTTCCTAGGTATCGAGATAACACTCAAATTCCATTAGGACGCACATGTCCTGGGGTTTAAGTTATCCTATCTACTAGTTTTCAGAGAGTATCTACTTAGTGCCTTGGTTCCAAGTATCCCTTCTACATTTTGTTAGGAAAAGACAGGCCTTGTGACTTGGGCCCATGTCACCAATCCACATCCTCCCAAGGGAAGATGATGTAGTGCTTTCTTGAAGTGATGAGTGCATATCATTGAGAAAATTCACATCAATACTGAGAAATCACTAGTATGCATGTAAAAAAAGTGGGCGAGACAGACTTCATACTGGCTTTCAATTGAAAGTCATGTTCACATTCTAAAATTTATGTGAGGTCAACGGTATATGTGGGCAGTCAATGATCTTTAATTCACCTCTCCTTTTGTTTCTTTGTCAGGAAAACTGCCTATGTCAGTGGAGATAGAAGTCGTACATTGGTAGTGTTCGTCATTGAACTTGAGTGTGCTGTGAGGAAGCAAAAGGGTAGTGTTTGAAACCATAGCTGCCATATTGCTTGATTGTAGGAAAAATGTTGAATCATTGTGAGGTTACTACTTCATTGAAAAAAAAAAAACGGCTGCTGAAGAATTTCTCTATATCAAACCAAGACCAAAGATCTACGAGAGATTGGATAAACCAATATGGAAAAAATGCTGAGAAACGAACATTGAGGCAGTTTCTTCAACATATTCTTAAGAGGCTTGTGTTATCCTAGCAGAGGAAAACTGATGGAAGTCTCGTACCAAGAATTAGGGAATCTCGCGATAGTCACAACACTTTCCCGTAGGATTCAGGTGACCAGGAAGAAACTGGCCTGAAGGCAACACACAAAAATCACGTAAAAGTGGGGTGATGGTATGGCACTCACTTTTGTGTTACCCTTCTACATTCCTTGGTAAAATTCACATAAGCACTGAGAAAATAAGATTTTCTGTGTAACGTAGCCACCTAATAGCCCTTGAATAGAAAGGCTATGTCTTCATGAGAAGACTTGTTTGAGAACAGCGGCATAGGCTAATCCACACTTGTCTTAGGTAACTACCCTGAGGTTTCGTCTCTGGTCACGCAACCTGCTTGAATACAATGAAAGCAATGGTCACACATTAACCGCATTGATATTTAGAGGCTGAGTCAGAATGATGAAGCTCCCTTCGAGTGGTGGAAACTCTAAGTGTCATTATGCTATATTGTAGCAGAAATGCTGAGTCATTGTGAGCATCATCCTTAGCGGTTCCGGTGGGAGATCCACACTATTCTTAGGATACTACTGTCGAGAAGAATTTTCTTAAAGGCCAATGACTCAATGCTGAAATATTGAAAATAAGAGTTTATGAGAGGTGTTTTGAAAACACTTGTTTGAGGATAGGGGAAGAGGAATAAGGTGGAAGTCACCTGAAAATCGTGTAGTAATCACCAGAGAATTACACAGATGTCAAGTGAATACCTGGAGAGATTCACATGGAGATCAAGGAAGAATCTGCAGGAATCTCGTGTCTACCAGGTGACGTTCTTGTCGTTGTGGCTTTAGATTTTTACCTTACCTCTTACAATGAATCAAGCTTCAGTTTCTGAATTGTTTTGCACTGGACTGCATCCTTTAAATGAGATCGGTGTGGTATTGTATATTCAAACGTCCACACAACTTACCCGAATTCCAGCAGAGAACTGGGTTGGGCCATGGACTTTCATCAACATTTTTTCATCAACATTTTTTGACGGTGTGTAATGTCCTCTATCTAAAGATCTGTTCTGTAAAGTTAGGCGAGATTCTGTGTGCAAAGGTCTCCAAACTGCTTTCTGGAAACAGAAGCAATGCTTGGCTGTGCTTCCAGGCTCTCTGATCGAGTAACTTACAAGACACTTCAGGTTTTGATCCAGGTTTCTTAGTGCCCAAACTATGTACAATTACCAGGGGAAAGTTTTGGTGCTGTAAGGTATGGTCACCTTTCAATAATTGTATCAAAGGAACATTGGTAACATGGAACCAGTTTGTGCTGAATGTACTGTTATAATGTAACAGGTTAGTTTCTTCAGTGCAATTTCTATCTCAATATTTTCAAGGGAGGACAGTCTTGGAATGGTGTACCAATTCCTCCATTCGTCCTCCTTCAAAGAGATGACAGCTTGATTCTGCAGGCCAAGGTGTCCACAGTAGTTTCAGGTAGCAGGTGCCCAACTGCATGTTTGCGGACCTAGGTTTTCAGACTGGATATTGTTACCAATCGGATGATCTTGACATTGTGACCTTGAGTTTAACTGCTTTTTCTTAGGTGGTCAAGGCTTAGTTCAGATTTCCCCAGTCTTCGTTTTATATTTACATACATAAAGAAGACTTTTGCTTTGAGCCAGGGCTCCAGGCAACATTTGTTCACAGAGAACAAGCTTGGAAATTGGGCTTTCAACCCCATTTCAGTCTATGTCGGAAAAAGTCGGAAGAAATACTGTGGTCTAATTTCTCATTTCTACTTCTTGGAAATAGGGGAAGGGATTGGAACTGCAAAACCAAGGTCAGCATCCTGGTTCCTAAGAGGAAATAGAGGCCAGAGACAAGGTTTTAGATTTCTAGTTAAGACTCAATTACATGAGGACAGTCTTGCCCTTTGGATTAAGTTTTCCTATCTACTAGTTTTGAGAATAGACAGGCTTAGTGCTTTGGGTCCCAGTCTCCTTCTACTTTTTGTTAGGCAAAGATAGGCCCTGTGTCTTGGGCTCGTGTCTCCAATCAATATCCTCAAGTGAGGATGATATACTGTTCCCTTTGTAGTGACAAGTACTGTTGTAGCCGCCAGCCCCCGAAAGACACACGGACCATGAGAAATCAGTGAGTTATAGGAAATACACTCTTTGTTCAGCCAGCTGGGTCTGCTAGGGGTACACAGACCCCAAATTAAGCAGCCCCAAAATGTAGAGGTACAGAGTTTTTAAGCCCCAAATCCCATTCTTCATTCTGTCTGAACACAAAGGTCTATTTTTCTCCTATTCACTACCTGTCAACCTATAAGCCAGGATGTGCAAGCGGGGCGTACAGAAGCAGAAAGCTTGTTATCAGAATGTTATGTCCCTATGATGAAAAGCCTTTTGTTCCTATGGCGATAGTCAAACAGTAATTTTCCTACAAGTAATAAATCTCAAGTAGTCATTCGTCAGCCACCACATTCCCCACTGGCCATAGCAAAAATCAAATTTGATTCTTCATGCAGAATTTGCTCATAGCCTTTAGTCTGTAATACTAAAAGTCTAATGGAATTAATTCTTTTCCTTATATATGCAAACAAGAAATTAAGGAAACATGGGCCAAAAGTTAACAAAAGGAGAAGGATGATTAAAGGTCCAGCTACAGTAAATAGAAGAGTTGTTAGCCATGGTAACCAATGGAACATCCTATGAAACCAGTTGTTTGATTCTAGTCTCTGTTTTTCCCTGGCATCCAAATTTCTCTGTACTAGTCGTAAGCTTTCTCTAATTACTCCAGAGTTATGGGCATAGAAGCAACAGGTTTCACCCAGAGCCATACATAACCCATCTTGTTCTAAGAATAATAAATTTAAACCTCTTCTATTTTGGAGGACTACTTCTGCTAGTGAATCGACTTGAAGTTCCAGCCCACTGATGGTGTCTTTTAAGGTCTTGATATCCTTATCTATCTGCATTCCAATTTCACGTAATTCATGTTCTCCCTTGATGAGAGCAGTAGTACCTACCACCGCTGAGCCTTCTATTCCAAGTCCTACAAGAAGGGGTACTAAGACTGGTACGGCCCATTTCTGTAACCTGTCCTGATGGAAGAAGTGGAGTCTGCCTTCTGGCCCATTGTAAAGGGACACTCGGGGGAGCACAAAGACTAGGATACAAATAATAGCC